>NC_134143.1:19389166-19692196 GCF_033958435.1 Carettochelys insculpta
CAATATTAATTGCATGGAACAACCTACAGAAAATGTACCTGAATAAGCCAAACACTGAAATCAGTTTGGAAGAGAAAACAAACATCATTTTATGTCCAATTTTAAAATAAAGAAAATGAGGCACAGATGGATGCAGTGATCCACCGTCTCACAGAGACAGTGCTCTGATCTCCCCAAGTCCAGTGATCTAACCACTCAGTTGCTTCACTGTATATATCGATGATAGTAAATGAGCACCTGGTCTGTTTTAGTTTGCCACATTCCTCAAAAACTTGTGTAGCTTGGAGCAACTTGGTAGAGTAGGTGAAGTTAGGGAGAAGTGATATCAGAACAGTTGCGAAAATGGTCTTTGGTCTGTATTTCTGCTTTTGTTTGCTCCTTTGTAAAATCTCTGATTTGATATTGGACAAGTACAGTGCATTTTTAAAAAGCTAGTGTCAACAGTTGTGCACCGTAGGACTTGATTGTTATGAGATGGTTGTGTAAGGTTCAGCAAGTAGTTACTAAAAATAGACATTCCAATGAACCACAATGTCGGTCTGATACTGTTACTTACATTATTAAAACGTAAATCAGGTACAACACTAGATACAGAAGGCAGCAAGTGATAGCTGTGAAATTATTTCCAAGGCCCAGCCTATGGATATGTCTACAGTACAAAGTTGTTTCAGAACAGCCTATCCTAGGCTATGTCTACACTAGCCCAAAACTTCGAAATGGCCATGCAAATGGCACTTCTAAATTGATGAGGCTCACCCAGACAGGGCTCCTTTTCGAAAGGACCCCAGGAACTTCAAAATCCCCTTATTCCTATCTGCTCATAGGAATAAGGGGATTTCGAAGTTGGTGGGGTCCTTTCGAAAAGGAATCCCATCTGGATGAGCTGTGCGGCGGCGAGCCGCATCAATTTCGAAGTGCTGTGGCTGCCGGCATGCTAATGAGGCGCTGAATATGTATTTCAGCGCTTCATTAGTAAACTTTGAAATGGCCATTTGCATGGTCATTTCAAAGTTTTGGGCTAGTGTAGACACAATCCTGGAGTTTTTATTCCAAAATAAACTATTCTGGAGTAACACATCAACACTACAGAGAAGCCCCAAAATAAGCAAAACTTATTCTGAAATAGTGTGTCCACACACAATAGAACCTTTTTCAGATTAGAGCCCCTGGAAGCAGTGTCTATACAGCAGATCTACGTTGAAACAACATATTCTGGAATAACTTATTTCAAAATAGCCCCTATTTTGAAATAGGTGCTATTCCTCATGAAATGAGGTTTCAAAATAAGCTAACTGCTATTTGAAATAGAGGCTACATTGTGTAGATGCTTGCAAAATTATTTCAAAAAAGCAGCTGTTATTTTGGAATAATTTTGCTGTATAGACATACACTAGTTGCTGTCATAGAGAAAATATGCATTGGTCCTTATCTTGAATTCTTACTCACTTCTATTTATTATTATTGCATCTTTTTATGTTCTAGAGTATAATGGCAATCAGATGGTTATCCTCAGCTGACAGTTTGGAAACACATGTTTGAATGTTTTCAAGCTTGTTGAAAAAAAGCCATGTTCCTTTTCTTGTGAGGCTAGGTACGGTTGTATTTACAAACTGCATTCCTTTTAGGCCTCTCGTCCATTCCTCGCTTACAAGACATTGACCCAAGAGAATGCATGTTTCCAGATATTTAAAGCAAACACCTTTTGAGTTGCTTCAAACCTTAGCAAGGCAAGGGAATAAATATTGATCCTAATCTGAATGGGTGGCAGTGTCTCATACTCTTTTTTGCTGTTTCAAGTTGTGTCTTATAATGCAGATTTGTGATGTCACTAATCTGAACTACCCTTGTGGGAAGCTAAAACGTCTCTGGGCATTGTAAGATTGAAGTGGAGACATTATTTAAATGTATTTCAGTAAAGAGGACAAATATGTTTTTCTATTTTGCCTTCCCCCCGTTTCCCTCCAAATCCCTGGTGATAATCTGTATTTTGAAAACTGGCAGATTGAATCCACAGTAGTCAATTTCTACCCAGTAAACACATTATGGTAATCTGTTCCTTACTTCAGCAACTCTTCCCTTATTTTTCTCCTGAATGTATTCTTCGGTATCATCTAGGACACAGTCATGTTAAAATGCATATTTTCCAAGATCTGCTTTTATAAATTAATGGGGAAAAGGTAGAAGGATCTCTTCAAGTTTCTAAACATTTGCAACATTCTTCATTATGAGATATTAAACCATTTAGTTTATCTTGAAATCATGCTCTTAAACATTTAAGAGGAGCTGAGGAGAGTTCAGGTTTAAATGTGCACTTTCAATATAAGGGACAAGTTTGAAAAGGATAAAATTTAATATTTTGAAGTTAAGTCTTTGGATAAATTAAACAAACCTCACTGAGTTTGAAATTGGTTGCAGACCAATGCTTACTTTCATGGATCCTTCATATTGTACTTATTAACATATTATCAAATTAAGAGCTATTTACAGGATTCAACATTACAATGGGCAAAGTACAGTTTGTCTGAGTTTGTCTTTGAATATGAGAAATACCATGGTGGTGGTAATTTCAGCATGTGGCACCACAAGTAAGGCCATATTGACACTGGCACCTTCTGTCAACAAAACTGGGCTTTTGTCAACAAAAGGCTCTGAGTTTCTACACAGTTAAAGTGCTCTGTTGGGAGTTTGTCGACAAAACTCAGCTGTTCAGTTGACAGTGTTATCCCTGTTCCTATCAGGTGTAATGTTGCTGTCAACAATGTTTTGTCAACAGAGTGTCTATGAAGACATTTCCGTCGATAGAGAAGTTTTTTGGTTCCCCAGGCAGCCCTGTTTGCAGAGCGTCCAGTCAGGCCATTCTGTTGAGATAGGGCAGGGCAGTCTGGCTGCTCTCTGTCAACAGGACAGCTTGCTCTTTTGACATGCTTTTTTGTGAATATGCTGTCTGTCGATGGAGGCACTGCCAAGGTTTCTTGGTCAATAGTGACTTCTGTTGACAGAGGCTGCCCATGTAGACATGGTCTAATTGCAGGGAACAGATAAGCTTTAGAGTTCTAAAATTTATTCCATCACAATTTTTTGACATTGAAGAGCAATCAGAGTCGGGCTGAGTTTTCTAGATTGGAGATAAAATGAAGATCCTGACCTTTCCCCAGGCTCCTCAGATTAGCAAGAGGAAGCAGGGGCTGAGCTCTCCTCCTTCCTCCCACAAATATGTTTAAAGAAATGTCTAGATGGGTCAATATTAAGGTCCCTCCTATGTCCCAGTGAAGCCTGAGGATTAAGGGTAAGGGAAGGAACTGATCCTTTTTTGTAATGCTTCCTCCTCTCTGAGCATCTACATTTTTTCAACTATAGGGAGCAGGCACAGATAGCAGTTCTAATGTGCTTCTGATTACACCATACCCCTTAACTACCCCACCTCTGGCAGTAATAATGTTGGTTTAGATTACTTGACTGTTTTGCTTTTCTCTTCATTCTCCCTGCTTAATTTCCTTCTGCTATCACTCTCCAGATTGTTGGTGGATGTGGGGCACTTGAAGGCAGAGTTTCTTTCCTTTTCAGGTGAACAAGTTTTGTATAACTAAAGGAGTTTTCTGTTAAACAAAATAAATGATGCTGCCTTCTTTGGGCATATCTACAGGGGTAAATGTTAGAAATTCTAAGCAAATCAGAGGAATGTATTCAATAACAGGCATACATTAAAACATATTGCCACCTGCGGGGATGCTTTCATTCAGCAGTGTTATTTCTTAGTTCACTGTACTCTTTCTTTGATTCAAAAAGCACTTCAGGATCTTGAAGTGCCTCAGAGTCATCATTATAACATCAATTATTATTGTAGATGTAGAAAGAGTATGAAGTTGGGCTGAATCTGCAATGACCCTATGACACACCCTGGAAGCAGGTTTCTGAATAGATCCCTGATTTCAGCTTGCTTACTTGTCTTCTGCCTCCTTTTCATAAAAGTGAAACACTGAGACCTTAATGTTCTTCTGTTCTTTGCTTGACAGCTTTGGAGTGCAGAATCATGCAAATTATGAAACATTGCTTCTTGCGGTAGCATTGTTTTTGCTCTGTCAGGGCTGATCCTCACTCCACACTCTGAGTGCAGAAAGTGGGGTTCTCTGAAATCTTAAAAACAAAACAAACAAAAAAAAAAAACATTTTCTCTGTAAAAAGGCTTTGGTTAAAAAGTTCCCAAAGGTCACAGGTTCCCTGACCCTGGGCGAGTGTGGTGGTAGTTTGCTGCCACACCACCTGAGTGAGAAAAGACTCCCCTGACCCTGGAAGATGCACTTGGGACATCTTCCTCTGGGATGTCCCAAGCTCTTAACCCTCCCTTGCAAGAGAGCTTAGATACAAGAACTGTAATTTAGTATCAAAACAAAAAAGCAGTAAAGTAGCACTTTAAAGACTAACAAAATAATTTTTTAGGTGAGCTTTCATGGGACAGACCCACTTCTTCAGACCATAGCCATACCAGAACAGACTCAATATTTAAGGCATAGAGAACAAAAAACAGTAATCAAGGTTGATAAATCAGAAAAAAAAATCATCAAGGTGAGCAAATCTGAGAGCAGAGGGTGGGGGGAGGTCAAGAATTAGATAAAGAATAAAAATAAATTCTTATCTTTTATCAAAAGATAAAATTCTTTTATCTAAGGATAAAAAATAAATTAAAGAATTAGATAAAGAAAAAATAGATAATTTAGTAACTGACCTTTCAGTCTAAGGCGTGTACGTACCCAGACCCTTCTTATCACACAGGATCACATCAAATCTTCAAAACAGTGATTTATTCATAAACAAGACAAAAGTAAATCATGGGTTGCACATTGAGAATATGCCTTGGGATTCAGCTTAAAAGTTACAGGGGCAAAATCTCAAGTCAAACAACACAAAACAGAAAAACAGAGCATTCAGTCCAACCAACTTGAAAATAACCATAACCTGATCATGAGAAAATGATGGATGTGACATATCCATCCCACATTTACAGATTCTTATGAAGAACATCCCTCAAACAGAACAAAGGACCTCTTACTTATATTTTTAGATCTCTACACTGGGTAGATTGAATACAGAAACATATTCCTCAAACTCAAGTTTCGAACTGAAATCTGAAATTTTAAAATTACAAATGAGGGCCACAAGTAAATAGCCAGACTGTTTTACATGGCACAATATGCTGTAGACATACCATGACAAACATCAAAATCCATATCTTGCTCTTTATTTTCATGCAAAGGACCATTTTCGTAAAAGAAAAAAGAAGTAAATTGATGGCAAGATAAACTGTGGCCCTATTAAAATTTAAAACATATCAAATATTCCCGTGCGACAAAAATATCAAATTAATTTGTCCAAATGGATAATATCATAAAATTCATGTTAGCTTTGATTTTGTATCATCAACCTGTCCTATTACGATTTCTGCCAACATATTTTATTTAGTATTTGTGTGTGTGTGTGTGTGTGTGTGTGTGTGTTTTAAAGTCTGAGAAATAGCACAATCAAGGTGATTTAAAATACTTCCCTGATATCAGGAAATCTCTTTGAAAGGTAGATTTCAACTGATTCATAATGCTGCACCTAAAAATCTCCTAATCATTTATTAAAATATCAGCATTCAATGACTGGCTAATAATATATTATGGAGGAAGCACTGAAACCATTGGGTATTATATTCATGGCCCCAAATTGATTATTATTTTTTTCAGTTACTCTCTCATTCTGCTAGAAAGAGAAATTAATAAATCTTGGGAATAAACTATAAAGACTAGACTATTCAATCTAGAACTGAGTTGTATTACATCTTTTCATTTCTATGGCTACTATTATCTGGAAGGAAAGTCTAAAGACCTAATTCTGCAATCGGATCCATGGGAGCAGAATTTAATTTTTGCAGGAGGTCCCCTTAATATTACTGGAGAGCTTCTCAAGTATAAATATCTACCTGTGGAATATTATTAAAAGACTAGTACGAAAATGTTACTTGTGCTACAGAAGGTCTAATATTACTTTTAGTCTATGCCTTAATAAGGGGTTATGGACATTTTTGCCTGTGACATGCATTGAGTAAATCCATCTAAACTATTTTAGGAATGTCCATAACAGTGTAGCATGTAAGTGCAGAATCATATGGAAGACAGGGGTGACGAGCGGAACTTCAGGCATTTTTGTAAATTGTATGGCTGTGGCAAGTAACAAGTATAGCTGATACAAATTTCAGAATGGAATGGAGTGAATGCATTGGGTTTTTCCCCTCTTCTTACTCAAAAAATATAGTGCATTATACCTAAAAAAGAAAAAAGTCCGTCTGAAATGGTTCAGCGATTTAGTTAAGCAAGGCTCCCAAAAGTTCATGTGATTCTAGAACTTCAAGGGTTTGGTATCAAAGAGCTATGCATCTTATGAAGACAGAATGCTTACCCCTCCCCTTGCCCCTGGAAAAAAAACCCACCATCATAATTGGCTGTTTCTAGTTGTCTCAACAAAATAACTCACACATAGAGGGAGGACACTTGGCTCTTCCCCCTCCCCCCAGTGGAGGGAGGATGCCACCTGGTATGCTGGTGTCTTTAGTCAACTCCACAGCCCTACCAGCCTGGGTTTCCCCTATACAGGATTTATTTATGCCAAGCTCACAAACTTCCTTTCAGCCCGTACACAGGCAAGACTGCACTCGGCTGCAGACACATACTGCAGTCAGATCTCTGGAAGTGGATTCAGCCAGCAGTCACGTGTACGTACACTAAAGAGGAGTAAACCAAAAAATTCATATTGTCTTGTACCATACAGAGAGATCTGAACAACAAAGGCTTATAAAAAATTCTGTCTCCCTCAATGTGGAGAGAGAGAGAGATGCGCAACTTCCCATCTCAGATGTGAATTATGTGAACTGGGTTATGATATAAACAACTGTGTCTATGGAAGGTGAATATTAAGTTACTATAAGGTAGGTGTGAGCAAACTGGGGGCAGGCCCCTGGGGGAGTCTTGCCTGTGTATGGGCTGAAAGGAAGTTTGTGAGCTTGGCATAAATAAATCCTGTGTAGGGGAAACCCAGGCTGGCAGGGCTGTGGAGTTGACTAGAGACACCAGCGTATCAGGTGGCATCCTCCCATCCTCATGCCGCTGGGGAGGGCATGACATTTTATAAGAGGGATGCAGCATAATCAGCTGCTGGGTCTCTGGTTCATCCATCTCATTAAAAATATTGAAAGAGGAAAGTATTTTGATGTATGTGTATTCACATTTATATACTGATTAATAAAGTTTTTACATTCTACATACTTACTTTCTCACACGTACCAAAAGGTTTTTATTTCTTCCTTTGTATGAAAATAACAGAAATTTCTGTCCATTTAGATTACATTATACAGGTTTGGGGCATCCTGCTAATTTCAGGGATGAAAAGTGGAGGCCCAACATCAAACGTTTCCTCACCCCTGCTATAAGAGATAGCAAACTGAACAAAATCGATTACTAAACAAATAAAACAAAACACATATACTAAGCTTAAGATCTTACAGAAACTCATTACAACTAGTCATTTCTCACCCTAAATGTTATTTTTGATCAGGTTACAGAAATACTTGGAGGCAAGTTGCCTTTCTTACAGCTTAAATCTTCAGATCCCTTTTTCAGGCTTCATTCAATAGTCCTCATGCTTTTCTTTTTTTCCCCCTTGTTCCTGATGTGTTTCCAGCAGTCACCCTAGGAGAAGAAGCAGATTACTTACTCCCCAGAATTTAGTCACAGAGAGAGAGAGTAGCCATGTTATACTGTATCCTCATAAAACAGAAAAGCAGTCCTGTAGCATTTGAAGACTAACAACATAATTGATTAGCTTTTGTGAGACAGACCCACTTCTTCAGAACTGGAATATTCCAGAAAATCCCCAGTATTTAAGAAGATTCAAATAAGGCAGGAATATTTTTTTTCCTGGTCTTGATTTCCACTCTCATTCTTGGTGAAAAATTACCGTAAGTCCAATGTGATGATTGTTACCAGGTGGTAGGTCTACCTGACCTAGTAGTGTCACAGCTGCATTCTCTCAGGAGGAGCGAGATTAGTATCTTGACAGTCTTGTTGTTTCTTCTCAATGGCCCAGCAAGGCTAATGTCCTCTTACCTTGTGGGTGTCTCCCATTACATGCCCATTTGTAATTGTTACATAGTCCATATTCCTAACTTGAGTTACAGAAATGTTGCACGCACAGAACTTGGATAATCACATTCAGTAGGCCATAACCTTTCAAATGATCCCTCACATGAGCCATCTCACATAAAGTATCTCATAGCTATGTCATGTCCATAATATAACAATATTTCTGTGAGGAATACAGTGTATAGTGTCACCACAGACACACATGAAAAGCACCCCTCTAAAAATGAAAAATAATGTTGGAAGCATTAATCCATGTTTTTAAAACATGAATTTTCTCTTCAGGTTTCATGCACTTAAAAATTATATTTTTTTTTCAACC
Organism: Carettochelys insculpta; assembly: GCF_033958435.1. Taxonomy (NCBI): domain Eukaryota; kingdom Metazoa; phylum Chordata; order Testudines; family Carettochelyidae; genus Carettochelys; species Carettochelys insculpta. The sequence continues at coordinate 19,397,660 of NC_134143.1, forward strand.
CTTGCTCCTAGTTCTACCATGTAATTATTAGTATTTTTTCACTCTTACAGCCTCAGATAGACTACTTCAACTGGCCTCCCACCAAAAATATATTTGGGGCCTTTTCTGCCTCTGGGGGGGGAAGATCTCCCCCGGTGGCGAAGATTTTCAGGAGCTTACAGACATCGGGGGGATTACTTCAACTGCCCCCCATACACCAAAAGCAGTCCTGTAGCACCTTAAAGTGTAAGTAGGATACATGTTTTCTTACAGGTTGCTTTTCATCCCTCCACAATGTTGAAAGAGTACATAGTTTGAAATTTAAAAAAAAAAAGAAAAAAAAAAGAAAAGTACTTAGGACAAAATATTAGATAACTGATAACATTCATGGAATTTTTATATTTAGACTTAAGAAAACTTGTGTATGCTCTAAAGCTGCAGTGATCTTTGGAGATAGGCTGTTAATATTTGTGAATGGAGTCGAGAACAATTATTGAGAAGAAGTTGTAGAATAAATCAGACTTCACAAATCAATTCCAAGTCCCAAAAGCTAGACCAAAACACTAATTACGTTTTGATATGCAAACCAAATGTGTTTTCTTTAAAAATATTTCCCTATAGCCTGAAGAGTGAAACAAAAGTCACCACTTCAGTCTTATTTGCTTCTCAGCAAAGTACTTGTTTGAAGAGTGGTTTTATTAACATTACCTGCATTATTCAAACATCAGAATCATATGTCCAATTGAAGACTTGATTGGAAATCTGAGGGAAGGGCATAATGGTTATAAACTAGGCCTTGTGAGGTTATAGATTGCATGTAGTCAGGCTGGGATATTAGAACAGTGGTCAAGAACAGAGAACAGTGGTCAAAACTGGATGTAGACTCGAGACTAGGCTTATAGCAGCATGGAACCAGAGCCTGAGAACAGCCTGTTAGCCAGAACTAGGGTCAGAGTCTTTAGACAAGCCAAATCAAGATCAGGCTCAGAGTCTGAAGGATGCTTCTGTAGTAACAAAAGTTATTCCTTGTTTCCAAGGTTTTTTCATCTGAAGAGATTTCTGAGGTTCTCACTGTATTACTAATATGGGATTTAAAACCAAACAAACTACAAATATTAGCAATATCAGCAGGCAAAAATATAACTCTCTGGGAATGAAAAGTTCCTGAATTTCCAGTTGACCTGGCATGGGAGATACATTGCTAGACACAATGCTGTAAGAGTGATATACTGCAGTGAGAGTAGACTGCAAATGAGCATTTTACCAGATAATTTATGTGAAGTCTGAGGTCTGCACTGGCTAACATTTCCAGGGCTTGTGGGATTTTTAAATCGGTTTTAATTGAGCATGACTTAAGTCGTGTATATGTAACAGGGTTATCCACATGGTCGGTCTTTTGGATGAAATCATGTCTCTTATGAACTTAGCAAACTATATGTAGTCATGGGGGTACAGTTAAAGTTTTATAGTAAAAATTATGGCTAAAGGAATAATATCCTGTTTTTTACACTGATTTGAATTCAGTCTCAAAATTTGTTCCAGGATCCCTTCACATGGCAGCTACATTTTCAATGGAAGCTTTTTTTTCTTTCTCCTTTTGATAAAATATTATTTTACTAGTTGTTGTGGAAGAATTACCTCACTTGATCAGTGTCTTCTAGCAAAATGGCCATAGTCCCTGAGTATCTAAACAAATATTCATATTGCCTTAGGTATAGGCCACTTTGGCTATGCCTACATGACATCCTAACCTCGAAATAAGCTACACAATTTGCCCACCTTATTTCAAGTAGATTTCAAAATAGGCTATTTCAGCATGTGGCATTGTTTAAATGATGCCACATGCCAAAATAAAAACGCTATTTTGAGGCATCTTTTAATTCCTCCTGCAATGAGGTGTAGGGGGATGCTGGAATAGCATGCCTATTATCTCAAAAACTGTTTCAAGACGATGGGCAGATTTCTTAGATGTTGGCAGCAATTTCAGGAGCCTGCTGTATCCCGAGATAGCATCTGCCATGTGTACGTAGTCCTTTACATTTCAACAAGTAACAGAGTTGTTCCTCATTGTTAGCATGGTTCCTGAGACAAGAAGGAAGCTCTGCATAATGGAGCACAAAGTTTTGAATATCTGAAAACTTGGGCTTCAACTTTCTCTCCTTGTCCCTTCAAACTTTTCTCTCAGCCCTGTTGATTAAGGAAAAAAGGGGATACAAAAAAGAGGTCAGGAGATGGGATGTGGGGGAGGAAGTCTAAATTCTCAGAAGACCTAGAACATTTTTGTGAATCTCAGGAGGAACTGCAACAGAATGACTAGCTGTAGTTCTTGAGGCATCTTCAGCAGCAAGTCCCACCCCCTCAACCCTCCACTTTTTTTAACCTCAAGCCATGTTATAGTCCTCATTACTGGCAGACAGCAGGAGGAGGGAAATCTTATAATTCCAATGCTTATGTAGCTGAGCTACCAACTCCAGGATGGAGGCAGGGTTATTAGATTTAATTTCATTTTGCAGTTTTGACAGTTGAGGTATGCACTTTTTGATTTACTATGTCAATTATTTGAAAACCAAACACATTAAATATACGAAAAATTCTGAATATTTTGGATATAACATATTGGCTATGTCTACACTAGCACACTACGTCGAAATAGCCTATTTCAACATAAGAACATTGAAATAGGCTACTTAGACACGTATCATCTACACATCCTCCAGGGCTGGTGCCATCGACGTTCAATGTCGAAGTAGCGATGGAGAACGTCAAAAGGAGCTGCCCCAGAAGGAAATGTGGAGCATCTACACACACAAGCACTCCCCATTGAAATAAGGGGCCAGCAAAGCTCCAAGCTGCTCCCTTAAAGGGCCCATCCCAGACACACTTGGCCCGCACAGCACAAGATCCACAGAGCCGACAACCAGTTGCAGACCCTGTGCACACAGCATGGACCCCCAGCTGCAGCAACAGCAGCAACCAGAAGCCCTGGGCTAAGGGCTGCTGCACACGGCAACCATAGAGCCCCGCAGGGGCTGGACAGAGCATCTCTCAACCCCTCACCTGATGGCTGCCATGGAGGACCCCACTATTTCGACAAAGCAGGACATGGATTGTCTACACAAGGCCTACTTCGACGTTGAACATCGAAGTAGGGCGCTACTCTCATCTTCGGATAAGAATAGTGATTTCGATGTCTTGCTGCCTAACGTCGATTTCAACATTGAAATAGCTCACGGCACATGTAGATGCGACAAAGTAGCCGGCTAGTGTAAACGCACCCATAGTGTTTCTTATGTCAACTGAGCTCAGAATTTAATAATGGGGGTTAGGTGATTTTATTTTTTGCAGAAGTACCGCAGCATAAGAGTAGAGAAAATACATGCTCTCTGGTGATCATTATGAAGGTGGTTTTTTCCCCCAAAGAAAATCTGTGAATTTAGTTCTATGGGAGTAAGGGAATGTCAAAGTGGAGCACTTATTTTGAAGCTGCCTCCATTTGCACTGTAAATCTGTAATTTCAAGTCCACACTTCGAAATTCATGCAGCTGCTCTTATGCTACTTAGGTGCTGAATGTGCATGTTAGCACCTCATTAGCCTGCTTCAAATTACCTCGTTACCATGCCACTTCTGACAGGAGGGGACAAGTGTAGAAGCAGCCTAAAAACATAGCATCAGTGTGGGCACAGCTTGAGTGTTGTTTCCTCCCAGCCTGGTGATTCATTTTCTCATTCTTTCTCTCTCTCTCAAAATAATTTATAATTGCAGGCTGAAGGGCAGGTTTAGGGGAATAGTCTCTTTTTCCAATAAAGTTTGTGAAGGAAAACCTAGAACAAAAGTCAGGGGTTCCTTTTAGCTGAATGAGTTTACAAATCAACAGCATATGCTTAGAAAATAATGATTTACTGTACCAATAAATGAGTGAACACTTGACTGAGCAGAGTGCCTAAATGGTAAACCTTTGGTATATGGACACAATCAAAAAATCATTGTGCAGTTAAGGCAATTATGTGTAAGGGAATGTTGGACATAAATTCCTGGTGCTACTTTTGCTCTAAATCGCTTATGTATCCACATGAGTTGCTAGCCATAAAATAGCGCAAAAGACATTAAAACTTTACCTAACTCTATATCCCAGGGTCTATATAATTTTGAACTTGTTTAGGACAATGGACCATCTGCTTTATAAATCACTGTGTTTGTTGCAATAGCTTTCAAGCTAAGCACACTATATCATCTTATATTACTGAACAGTGAAAAAATGTAGCATTAGAGCTGTGCTGGCAGAACATGTATCAATGAGATATTGATCGAGCCGTGATAAAGAAAAGTCAGGCTGAATAGACTCAAAACTAAGCGTGTTATCTCCATATTGCAGTGTTTGTTCAAATAATACGCATTCATGGAAAAAAAGTATGCCTTTTCCCACTTTTTAATCTTTACAGAGAGTCTTTTTGACAGTAGTAAACATGTTCTACATCTGGTATGATGGCTGTTTGTGGACCTTTTAGAACTGACAGGAAAAAAAACCTTACATGCCTAGCCATCTACATATAATAGCCTAAAAATCAGACTTAAAATAACCCATTACCTATGAGAGTGTAGAATTCAGCCTTGTGTATTACAGCATTTAAATTACAACTCTGAGATTCTGATCCCACTGAAGTCAATAGCAAAAATATCATTAATATCAACAGGATTTCAATCTGTATCTGTAGTGAGACTTGTGGTTTGTTTGTTTGCTTGCTTGCTTGCTTGGTTTTATGTTTGATTTATTTCTTCTTATATTCCTGTGCGTTACCTAGACAGGGGATGGAATTCCATCCTTAGGGGTTTTTAGGTGCTGGCTGGGATGGCTTAGTTAGGGTTGAGCCTGCTTTGGGCAGGGGGCTGGACTCAATGACCTTCTGTGGTCTCTTTCAGCCCTAGAAGTCTATGATTCTAGCCAATACCAATGTGATTCAAAATTATGGTGATTTCTGCCACATAAACTCTGTGCCTGTGGTCACACTTGGCCAGACCTTCAAAATGGGCATGCAAATGGCAAAATCAAAGAATACCTATGAGAAGCTGAATTGAATATTCGGTTCCTCATTAGCATTAGGACGCTTCTGGCCGCGGTGCTTCAAAATGCCGCTTTCAAACATGCGTGGCTCGGCATGGTAACATGGGGGTCCTTTTTGAAAGGACCCTGCACATTTTCAAATCCCCTTATTCCTCTCAGCTGAGGAGAATAAGGGGATTTAGAAATGCGTGGGGCCTTTTTGAAAAGAACCCCTGTATAGCCATGCCAAGCCACATGCGGTCAAAGGCAGTGCTTTTGAAGTACCACAGTGGAAGCGTCCTAATGCTAACGAGGTGCTGAATATTCAGTTCAGCACCTCATTAATATTCTTTGATTTGCATGGCCATATCAAATGTTTGGCAAAGTGTGGCCACAGCCTGTGTAATATTTTTGGGCTGTCTTTATTAAATCACAGGAAAATTAGAGTAGGATATCAAATTTGCTGTGAACATCCCAGTAAAGACAGAGAAATTATGGGATTGTTGTTTTTTTTTTCAGCTTGCAGGTTTCTTTTAAATCAACAAATAGTGTCTCTTCTTCCAGATCCCACAACATGCTATGTGTGGCAATGTTTGTGTGTCATGAGTACACAGAGGTTGAAGAAACCCATCTCAGATGAAAACCAAATAATTGAAGAAAGCACAATGCAGACACAGAAATGTACAGATACTGACAATAGGTGGTTTTATAAAACCATACAATGCTTTGTGTTGTTTCTCTTAATTTAGAGTGGAAATCTGGGGACAAGAAGAATGACTGGAATGAATTGATCTGGTATAAGATGAGTGAAGTGTGACCTTATGATATACATATGTTAACTTAAAACTGAGAAGGACAATTAATATGTAATTTCTAAGACAGGAAAGTCTCTAGTGAATAGAAAACCATTATTTATAAGAATAAATTTGTGTTCCTTTGAAATGTAGGAAGTGTGATTTACTCTGTACTGTTCTTCTAAATAAGGGACATTTTCTCTGAAAGAAATGTTACTGCTTTTCAGACATTGTACTGCCTTTCAGATATTTAATGAGAACATCTTGCTTTAAAGATGAAAGCCATATGATAGCGTACTAAAAGGCCAAGCGAAGCCACCTGCTGCCAATTTTAAAGAATGTGGTGTTATACTAAACTAAAAGGGCAATCTTGAGAGCACTGTATCTGCAAACTAATGAGCTAACTTAGGGTACCTCTACACTACCTTTTAGATCGACCCACCAGAGTTGACCTTTTGGAGTTCAATTTCATACAACTAGTGGAAATGTGCGAAATAGAACTATCGGGTTGACAGTTGACCCTAGTACTCCTCAGTCTTGCAAGGCATAAGGGAGGTCGATGGGAGAGTTTTTCCCATTGACCTCTCTCAGTGAGGATGGCCAGTTAAGTTAATCACAGATATGTTGATTCCAGCTATCACTGTCGGATAGCTGGAACTGTGTATCTACAATTGACTTTAATGTTTAGTGTAGATCTGACCTTACACATTGCAAAGCATCACTGCCCTGTTTTGTTGGGTTTCTAAGGATATGTCTACATTACAAGGTTTTGCTGCCAAAAACTGGCCTTTGGCAAAAAAAACTTTGAGAGTGTACACACTGTACTGAAACTTTGGTTGAGGAAAATGCCCAGTTTCAGCAACAAAAGTCTTCCACCCCTCTGAGAGACTTCTCTTCTCCTCTTCCTATCCTGTTGACAAAAGGCCAGTGTAAACTCTGCTGTTTGTTTTGTCCACAAAACTAGCTTCTGCCAGTGTCCCACAGTGCCTGCCCTGCTGGTTCTGCTCCTTGTTTTCATCTCTGCTGCCCTGCAGGCATACTCTCCTCCCCCTTTCAAAGCTCCAGGACTATCAGACAGCTGAGTGTGCTGCTCTGTTTGGGGAAAAGAGTAAATCATTGGATCGCTCCTGTTCTGCCTTGCACTAGCAACACAGCAGCAAGCAGACCGCTGAAGCGGGAGTGGGAGACTGCTGTGCTGCTTTGACACTTCTCAGCACCACAAGATCACAGAGCTATTCCTTATGCTGTGTCCAGTAGCTGGGGAAGCTGTGCAAGAACTTGGAGAGAATATCAAAATGCAATTGGTTCTGCCTTCGTGCAACACTGCCCTGTGAGGTATATACCCACAGTGCTTTACTCACACTGAGAATGGTGCCCCCATGTGAATGTCATCTGTGGACAGAGAGTGCAAGAGTGAGCTCTGAATTTTTGTTTTGTCAGCTTTTGGGTATTGACTTCTGTAGACAAAACTGGAAAGCGTAGACTTAGTGTAAAGCAGCAAGGGTTTTCAACTCTCTGCCTGGCTACTGCAGTGTAATTAATGCTTCCACTCTTACTGAATTGTTCAGCTGGCATATTGAATGGACTTTCGTAATTAGTAACTGGTAGCTTCTTGACTTTATTATTGGCAGGAAAAGTTAATGGTGAGTATTTTCTGGGATATCTATATAAATGTGTTCCTGTGATTAATCTAGGAGGCCAATAGATTCACCTCCCTCTGTCAGCAAAGAGTCAGTGGTAGACGCTACTGTTTGCTCTGTCAACAGAACTGGCCTCCTGATATTTGAATTGAAAAAAAAATGCTTTTTTTCTGGAAGCAGAAATAAAGATTAAAGGATACCGAACATCTCCAGTTCTCAGATATGGGAAGCATGTTTTAAGCTGAAGATCAGGTTCAGTTTATATGACAAATAATAGTACTAATATTTATCCTTTAGGGTGCCTTTGATGTGTGCTTCTAAAAGTGATCTACCAAGTATCATTGCCCTACTTTATGAATGAGGAAGCTAAAATGTAGAGGCTACGGTTGTGCTAGCTACTTTTGGAGCATCTACATGTAAAATACATTTTGTTTACAGACACTGTTGACAAAAATGCTGTGTAGATACTCAGGGGCCCTTTTGTAGACAAAGCCGATCAAAAGATCGATCAGCTTTTGTGTGCAGAGGCAGTCTGTCGCCTGTTTTGTCAGAACATCTATGTAGACAGATTGCTGTAGTGTAACTATAGCCTGAGAGGTTAAGGGAAGTATTCCAAAGGCACAAATGAAATAGACACCAACAATTTTTTCCAGTTCTCTTCTTTTACACCTTTTGAAAACTCTCGCAAGTGACATACCTGACATCGCACAGTAATCCTTCCCGTGATTTGGCCCCTGCAAGTACACAAACGTGGAATTCATTGGAGGTGAGGATTCATAGAATCATAGAATTCTAGGGCTGGAAGGGACCTCAGAAGGTCATCCAGTCCAACCCCCTACGTACAGCAGGATCATCCCCAACCAAATCATCCTAGCCATAAGTATGTCAAGCTGGGACTTAAAAACTTCCAGGAATGAAGATTCAACCACCGCCCTCAGTAACACATTCCGATGCTTCACCGCACTCCTGGTGAAACAGTTTTTCATAATATCCAACCTACACCTCTCCCTCTGTAACTTCAGATCATTGCTCCTTGTTCTGCCATCTGTCACCACTGAGAAGTTTGTCTCCATCTTCTTTAGAGCCCCCTTTCAGGAAGTTGAAGGCTGCTATCAAATCATCCCTCAGTCTTCTTTTCCGCAAACTAAATAAGCCCAGATCTCACAGCCTCTCCTCACAGGTCATGTGCTCCAGCCCCTTCATCATTTTTGTTGCCCTCTGCTTAACCCACTCCAATGCATCCACATCCTTTCTAAACTGGGAGGCCCAGAATTGGATGCAATACTCCAGGTGTGGCTTCACCAGTGCTGAATAGAGGGGAATAATAACTTATCAAGTTCTACTGGAAATGCTTTTCCTAATGCACTCCAATATTCCATTGGCCTTCTTGGCTACAAGGGCGCACTGTTGACTCATATCCAGCCTCACATCCACCATAATCCCCAGGTCTTTTTCTGATGCACTACTGCTTAGCCAGTCGGTCCCCAGCCTGTAACGATGCTTGGAATTCTTCTGTTCCAAGTGCAGGCTTGGAAGAGCCAGATTTTTTTTCCTCCATAATTTACTCTGAAATGATTTCAGCATTTTCTAATGTTGAAGTCCTGTGCAGTATACTTCAGAACAAGAACTGAAACCAAGAACCTACAGAACTGTACATGAAGTGCAAAATTCTCATTTGGAGTCCATCTGACGTACATTTTTAACATTAGCATAGATAACATTATACATTTTTAAATATGTAGATATGAATACTTAAAGTCAATTTTAAAGTATTTAAACTTATCCTGAGAAAGTGAATGGAGAAATTTCCTTTGCAGTCTTAAAACATCCCTTTTTGTGAGACATCAGAAAAGCATAGTATTGATGCAATTTGGTTTATTTTATGTATTTTGAATCATTTGTATTTTGTTTAGCACCACATGTGCTTTACCCTCTTTTTCTCTTCTATATAAGTAGCTACTCAGCATTACATTCCAAAACACATGTGTGATATGTATTTTAAAATGACACTAAACCATTAATGTACATTTTAATTTTCAGGGATAAAAATATCAAAGTGGAGCTACTTTACAGATCAGTAAATTACTCTTATGGATAAAATGATTTCACTGCACTTAGGTTGTGTCTACACAAAACAAAGTTAAGTGGACTGCAGATATCCAATTCTAGCTACAGCAGTTCCACAGCTAGAATTGACGAACCTGTGCTTGGCTTACTTGGTCATCCCTACTGAAGTAGCTCTATGGGGGAGTTTCTCCCTTCAATCTCCCTTACTCCTCACATCTTGTGAGAAATATAGGTGTTGACTGCGACCTCTAAGAAGTCGATTTCATGCATCCCCACCAGATGTGTGAAATCAAATCCCAGATGATTTCCCCTGAGCAGGGTGATCTTCCAGGCTAGTGTAAACATAACCTTAGAGATTTTCATGCAGTGTCACTCACCCATAGCATGACTTGAACTGCAGGATTTTATATTTGGAACACTGATTTAGCAGAGATGTGAAAATCATGCACATGACCTAGCATGGTTCCTCTGGTTTCTGCTGTCCTGCTGCCATCTACTACTGGAGTATAAGCTCACCTATTGCTTCCTGCCTCCCTGTACAAGGATAGTAGGATCCTATTGCCATCCACCATTTTTCCTTGTTAGTTTCCATGCTGCCTCACCTATTGCTACAGTATCTGTATCCCTCCCTCCATTTACTTACAAGTACATATACCTTCAATGTCCAGAAGCTTATGCCCCCAAAAAGATCTCTGGATCTCCAGCCCCATTACGTGTTGAATACTTTAGAAACTGTATTCTCCACTTTTAGACTGTCTACACAGCAGCTTTACTTTGGAATAAACTCTTCCAGAATAGCTTATTTCAGAATAGCGCTGCTACACACAGAGGCTGCAACTACACAATATTTTCCTTTTGGAAGGGTAATTCAAATGTGGCCAATTGGAAATGCAAATAAAGTTCAATTTACAAATCTTGTGCTTCATTTGCATAATGGTGTGGGATTTCACTTGCGGAAGAGCTGTTTTCAAAATGCAAAACAGCCCTGTGGACAGGGTTCATGCGAGAGGAAACCTTGCTTTAGAAAGTACTCTTCTTCCTGAAAAAAAAATTGTGTCCAGATGCAATACAGCCTATTTCAACATAGAGTCCGTGGACACAGTATAGCTTATTTTGAAGTAGCTCCTATTCCCTGTCTACACACCTCTATTTTGAAATAGGCACTATTCCTCATACAGACTGTGGCCACACTACCCCTCCCTTTCAGAAGAGGCATGCTAATGAGGCAGTTCAGGAGATGCTAATGAGGTGCTGACATGAATATGCAATGCCTCATTAGCCAAATAGAGGCTGCACGCAGTTTGAAAGTGCCACTTTTGGAATGCAGGAAACCTATGTAGTTGGGGGCCTTTTGAAAGGTATTTTTGAATCATGCATGGCTGTCATTATGGTAATGAGGCATTGCATATTCATGTCAGCACCTCATCAGCCTCTTCTAAACTGCCTCATTAGCATGCCCCTTCTGAAAGGGAGGGGTAGTGTGGCCACAGCCACAGTGAGGTTTACCAATTTTGAAATAAGCCATCTGCTATTGTGTAGGCGCTCACAAAGTTATTTCAAAATAGCAGCTGTTATTTTGAAATATCTTTGCTGTGTAAACCCACCCTCAGAGACAAGTCTATTGCACTAGAGGAAAGGTCTTCCTGGAATCATCAGAGCCCACACAACATCTGGCTAATCTTATTAGGGCAAGGCAAAACCAGAACAAACTCTTACCCTAGTGGTGCCATTTTAAATATACAGAGTAGTTTATAACTTGTGTCTGACTTTTCCAAAACTTCTAGGCTACGTCTACACGTGCACCCAACTTCGAAATAGCTTATTTCGATGTTGCGACATCGAAATAGGCTATTTCGATGAATAACGTCTACACGTCCTCCAGGGCTGGCAACGTCGATGTTCAACTTCGACGTTGCTCAGCCCAACATCGAAATAGGCACAGCGAGGGAACGTCTACACGCCAAAGTAGCACACATCGAAATAAGGGAGCCAGGCACAGCTGCAGACAGGGTCACGGGGCGGACTCAACAGCAAGTCGCTCCCTTAAAGGGCCCCTCCCAGACACACTTTCATTAAACAGTGCAAGATACACAGAGCCAACAACTAGTTGCAGACCCTGTATATGCAGCACGGACCCCCAGCTGCAGCAGCAGCAGCCAGAAGCCCTGGGCTAAGGGCTGCTGCCCACGGTGACCACAGAGCCCCGCAAGGGCTGGAGAGAGAGTATCTCTCAACCCCCCAGCTGATGGCCGCCATGGAGGACCCCGCTATTTCGATGTTGCGGGACGCGGATCGTCTACACGTCCCTACTTCAATGTTGAACGTCGAAGTAGGGCGCTATTCCCATCCGCTCATGGGGTTAGCGACTTCGACGTCTCGCCGCCTAACGTCGATTTCAACTTCGAAATAGCGCCCAACACGTGTAGACGTGACGGGCGCTATTTCGAAGTTACTGCCGCTACTTCGAAGTAGCGTGCACGTGTAGACGCAGCTCTAGTGTGTTAACCTCAGCAACAAGCATCCATAGCACTAATTAATGATCTCCCAGTCTGGTCAAATTTAACTGCCATTCCTGTGCACTCCTCTCTCTCTACCCAAATCATAAATCAGCAAGGACTTCCTGGACTTGTATTTGCCAGTACTCTCATAGAGATCACACAAATATTCATGCTGACAGTAGAAATACCTAAAATTGTATTTTGAAAATAATGAATTTATAATGACATGGGATTTACGTTATTCTTATTTGCATACATTTTAATCCAAGTTCATCTACTTTTCATACATTTACAATTAATGTAGGGCTACAATAATCAAATACACTGCACATTGAAACTCCTTTTTTCTTTCTGATTTGGGGCTAAGGCTGGACTTCTGAATGTTTTTAAGCACCATAATCCCTTTGAATGAATGAGAGCTATGTACCCATAAATTTTTGAAAATCCCACTTCATTGACCAAAAAATATTATGCTTTCACTTTAGATCTTTTTTTTGGCAGCTTGTATTTCATTAGGATTTAAATTTGAATACAAACATCTGTGATTTGTTACCCATTTTCCAGGGGATGGATTTGAATCTCCTTTTAAACATCTTCATGACATCTCAGAGGACATGTGTTATCTTCAAATGCATGTGGCTATCATTGATTTCAAAATTTGCCCTCAGAAGCTGATAAGAAGTAGAAAGGGAAAAAAAGGGCATAGCAAGAATAAATACACTGAGAGGGTAGGGAAAAAAATCAGTGCTTGCTAGGCTTGATTTTGGGAATATACTTGGTGACACTATGTAAGGGACAAAGCTCAGTCAAAGAATCAGAATCAAAGAAATGTAGGATGGGAGTGGATCTTGATAAGTCACCTGGGTCAATTCCCTGCAGTGAGACAGGCCTAAGCATAACACAGACCATACCTGACAGACTGCATGCTTGCTCCGATATTGTTCAGGATCTTCTTCGCACTCCTCCTGAAGCATGCCTTTGGGTCTTCAACAGAGGGCATCTTGCTGCACACAAGATCTGATGGGAAACTGTTTAATCTTGCAAGGCTGAAAGCTAAGTGTAAGGTGCAGGAAGTCCTCATCAGAGACATGCTGTTCGCAGACGATGCTGCTGTTGTGTCTCACACAGAAGACCAGCTTCAAAAACTGCTGGATCAGTTCTCCAAAGCGTGCAAGGACTTTGGGCTTACCATCAGCCTAAAGAAGACAAACGTACTCGGTCAGGATGTTGCTGAATCCCCATCAATCAGCATTGACAACTATACATTAGAGGTCGTCCACGAGTTCGTTTACCTCGGGTCCACCATCACTGACACCCTGTCGTTGGACAGTGAGCTAAATAGGAGGATCAGAAAAGCAGCCACAACTCTGTCCAGACTCAGCAAGAGTGTGTGGAATAACAACAAGCTGTACACTCACACCAAAATGCAAGTCTACAGAGCCTGCATCCTCAGCACCCTCCTTTATGGCAGTGAGACTTGGACCCTGTATGCCCGCCAGGAAAAGAGGCTGAACGTCTTCCACTTGTGCTGCCTCAGGTGCATCCTTGGAATATCATGGAAGGACAAAGTGACCAACACTGCCGCCGTCAAGCAAGCTGGCATCCCAACCATGCACACCCTCCTCAGGCAGCGTTGGCTCCGCTGGCTTGGCCACGTCCACAGGATGAATGGTGGAAGGATTCCAAAAGATATCCTGTATGGTGAGCTAGCCTCTGGCAAAAGACCTCCCGGACGCCCTCAGTTGCGCTACAAAGATGTCTGCAAGAGAGACCTCAGAGAGGTAGACATCGAGCTGGACAACTGGGAAGAACTAGCAGACAACCGCAGCAGATGGAGGCAGGGGTTACACAAGGGCCTTCAGAAGGGCGAGATGAGGATCAGACAGCTAGCAGAGGAGAAGCGAGTGCACAGAAAGCACACTAAGGACTTGCTAGACACCCACCACATCTGCAAAAAATGCAGCAGGGACTGTCACTCTCGTGTGGGTCTTCATAGTCACAGTAGACACTGTAAATGAAGTCCTCAATTGAAACTATAAAGGGCGTGTCTATAGTCTATGCAGACTGAAGGATGCCTACTACTACCTGACAGATGTTTGAATAACCTGTTATTAAACCTCCAAAGATGAAGATTACATAATCTTCCTTCCTAACTTATTCCAGTGCTTAACTATCCTTACAAGTAGGAATTTTTGCTAATATCTGTTCCAAACCATCCTTGTTTAGTTTAAACCCATTACTTCTTATCTTGTCCTCATTAGGTAAGGAAAGCAATTTATCGCCCTTCACTTTATAACGACCTTACATGTTTGAAGACTGCTCTGTTGCCCTTCAATCATCTCTTCTCCAAACTACATTGTATTTTTTTCAGTCTTTCCTTGTAGATCACATTTCCTGGATCCCTAATATTTTGTCTTGCTGGAGAAAGGTATAATGAGAACCAATGTCTGGAAGATGAACCCAGATACATTCAACTTTAGAAATAAGGCTTGCCTTTTTTTTTTTAAACAGTGAAGGTGATTGACCACTTGAACAAACCGATAAGGGAAATGAAGGCTTCTCTTCCTTTTGATGTCCTCAAGACTGGATGATTTTCTGGAAATTATGCATTAGCCAGACACAAGTTATTGGACTCAATACCAGTGTAAACTAACAGAATAAATATTTTAATGATCCTTTCAGGCTTTAAACTCTATTGCTGCTTCTACACTTGCAACCTCCGGTCAGCACGGTAATGAGAGAATTCGACGCAGGCTAATTAGGGGTTAATGTGCATATTCAGAGCATCTTTATTATAATGGCAGCCACGTGAATTTCAAAGTGCATATTTCGAATTGCAGATTGACAGTGCATATGCAGGCAGCTTTGACATAAGCTCCCCACTTCAGTATTCCCTTACTCCCTCAGAACTAGATCAGAGTGAGAGAATGTTGAAGAGGAGAGCTTAGTTTGAAGCTGCACCCATCTACATTGTCAATCTGCAATTAGAACACTGCACTTTGTAATTTGCATGGCTGCCATTATGATAATGAGGTGCTGAATACACATATTAGTGCACCATTAGCCTGCTTCGAATTGCCTCAGAGGGGGCGAATGTAGCAGCCTCTGGCTCTGTGAATTAACTTCCTTTGCCCACTGGTTCCTTATGTGTTGTGGGATAATGTTACTTCCTTACCTCTAGCAGCACTTTGTGATTTTTAGAAAAGTGGTTCTATAGTTTCCTGCTGTTTTGCCCCTACAAGTGGATGCGTATGGCTAACTTGAGGATCCTTCCAAATTCAGATTTTGGGACCTTGTGGGGTGAAAAGGTGTTCACATACAGTGAGAACAAAGGGTGAAGCTCTCATTTGGCTGTCCTTGTGTTGCAGTTCTGGGGTCAGCTGAGCACATAGCTCAAGGAAGGTGGCTTTATGCATCCTAAAATCCTGTAGCCATGGATCATCCTCCCAGGTCTGCAGGGCAATGCAGTCCCACCACTCACTGGGACAAAAGCAATGGTCCAGAGTGCTCAGGCTGAGTGACAGAGCAGGAAGCATATACACCATTCTGACACAGTGGGCTGTGAGGAGGTTGCAGCTCTGATCTGCCTCATGTCTGTCATCCTCCTCTTCCTTCTTTGTCATCCTCCTCTTCCTTCTTTGACCAGTTGTTGAGAAAGTACATTATTACGCGCTTTGCAGTGCGTGCTACCAACATCATCCGTTGTGTCCTATTAAAGACCAGTGATGACACTGCCATCAAATCTTGTCCTTGCAATGCAGGATCCATGGCTGCTTCCTTGCACGTGTGGGCAAGCTGGGCTCCCTGTAGCACTTTGAAATGGCACAGAAAGGGACAAGAAACTGTAGGAGGAGATTCAGGAAGACAAGTGGCTCATGAGACAACTTCCTGATTCCCAGGGTACCTTGTGTTTCCTGTTGACATCCCACAATGCCTAGGGAGGCATGATGGTATACACACCCAAAATGCATTGCTTTTATTTCTGAATAGGGTTCTGTAGTGTGAATGCTTATTTTGGAAGTGATGTATGAGCAAGGAAACACCTCTAAGTGTCCTTTGAGTAACTAGAAGTCTTGTGGCACCTTATGAACTAACAGATATTTTGGAGCATAAGCTTTCGTGGGCAAAGACCTGGTTCATCAGACGCATGAGGTGGGCGGGGGGAGGTGGTTTCACAGGGGTATTTAAAGAGTGGGGCCCCAGTAAGAGGGAGGGACAGAGCTGACAAGGTCCATTCCGCAAGGTGGAAATGGCCCAGTATCAACAGTACTTATCAAAAGAGAAAAAAAAAAACAAGACAGATCAGACAGGGGGATGTTAGCCTTTGTCAGAGTCTAATGGGGAGATATTAGCACCCAGAGCAGAGAAACTGCCTTTGTAATCTGAGAGCCACTCCCAGTCTCTGTTTAGTCCATGGTTAAAGGATTCAAATTTGCAAATAAATTGCAGCTCAGATTTCTCTCTCCATTTGATTTTTAAATTTTTTTTGTTTCAGGACTGTTGCCCTTAAATCTGCCAATGAGTGTCCAGGGAGATTGAAGTGTTCCCCCACAGGCTTCTGTACATTACTGTTCCTGATGTCTGATTTATGTCCATTTATTCTTTTGTGGACAGACTGTCCAGTCTCCCCATTAGACTCTGACAGAGGCTCACACCCCCCTGTCTGATCTGACTTGTTCTTTCCTCTTTTGATAAGTACTGTTGATACTGGGCCATTTCCTCCTTTCTGAATAGATCTTGTCAGCTCTGGCCCTCCCTCTTACTGGGACCCCACTCTTTAAACACCCCTGTGAAACCACCCCCCTCACTCTTGCATCTAATGAAGAGGGTCATTGCCCAAGAAAGCTTATGCTCCAAAATATCTGTTAGTCTATAAGGTGCCACAAGACTTCTTGTTGTTCTCGAAGCTACAGACTAACATGGCTACCTCTCTGATACTTTGAGTCACTGCATCTTTCTGAAGATATCTGGCTGAGCCAAATGCTGCCTAATTCATGTTTAGCATATTTCTGGCTGTGTCCTTCCCTTTAGCATGTCTTCAGCAATCTGAAATCATACTGGGTGATGTGCATTAAAATCTTAGACAGCATATGGCCTGTAGCAGAGATTATAGGTAACCTGTAAGTGAGAATTGCTTGTTCATTTCAGCACACTACTGAATGTGCTGTGATAGTTTATAAATCTGTTCACTTTTGATGAGACTCTCAGAGAGGCATTTACTGTTTCTGAGTAGGCAACATTGATAAGGTAGAATTATTGTCTCGTAGAGTACTGGTTTATCTAAAGACACATCTATCCTCAGCATTTTTCGTCTATTTCTTGTCATAAAAAAGACCTTTGTAGCTTCCTCATATCTTAGGAATAAACTCTCCTAGACAGGTCTCCAGAATTCCCTCTTCAGAGCACTCGTAATCTCCAGGAAAAATAACTAAAGCTTCTATTCCTTATAAGCAATGACCGATATATAATGTGACAGAGGTTCCTGTCTCTGAGTGCTTTGGCTGCCTCCTCTTCTCTGAGTATCACAGTTCAGTTTTCCCTCTCAAATGGTCAGCCATGAGGTTTCAATGCTTTCAGGTCACTGAGGTGAAGTATCCCTATGGCTCAGTCCACTCCTTCCAGAGTTAATGAGTGTGAGGGTACATCAGTCCTGCCACCATCGATCTTATGGGGTTCAATGTACAGTTACCTCTTTTGTATATGGAAGCCCTGGGACAGGGAGGTTGTTGTTTATTCAAATATTCTGAATGATAGAGAGGTATACCTAGCAATGCACAAATCTAACGAAAAACAAAATTAAATATTAAGAAACAAACAAATGTATGCAGAGTACTTTATTTACCAACATCCATAACATTGTACAGTGTAAATCTATACTGCATTTGCTGTATTTGTTTGTATTTACTTTCACTGTACAATATTTACGGAAAATGTAACTAAAATTCTCTTATGGTTAAAATGCCAGTTATTTGAGAGTTCTGGATGATAGCATGCTGGATATGATACAGTATACTGTAGCATGCATAGTGGGAACACACTAAATTTAATTTACAGGATATCCCCATTGATTACGGTACTCCTGCCTTCCCCTCCGCCTCGTTACAAGTGACAGAAGTCAACAGGAGTGCAGGCTGCCATCAACTTCCCTTAGTGGGGAAGGTGTGGAGCCCCAATTAAGCTATGTTGACTTTAAATACATAATTAACGTAACTGACGTGGTGTGCCTTCATTCAATTTCCTCCAGTAGCGTAGACCTGACCTGAAAGGTATGTCTGTCCTCCTTAACATGACAACATAGAGGAGAGGTGGCCAAACTTTCTGACTGTCAGAGACACACAAAACAATCTTGGGCATCAGCCATGCAGAGTTCTTCTGCTGAGTCTCAGAGCTTGGACTCAGCTCCTGCTGAAGCCATAATGTCCATGAGATGGAGGGACATGCCTCTGCCTGCTAGGCATAAGTCAGATGCAATGCCTGGTGGAGCACATGGAACCAGATTTTTGCTGGGTTTTGCTGACCCCCTTTTACCACATGGTGCAGTTAGGTCCCTTCCAATCAAAAACCATGCAGGGAGCACCCAAATGAAAAGGGATCCTGGTGGATGATGCTGCCTCTGTGCCACATGGCTCTTGGGAAGCAGCCAGCATGTTCCCTTCTGGCTCTTGTATGTAGGGATAGCTATTGGCCTCCAAAAGGCTGCCACTACCTGGCCACTTCTATTGACCAGGAACTACAGCCAATGGAAGTGACAGAGGCAGCAATTGTGAATGGGGCAGCATGCAGTGCTGCTTGGCTGCGCCTTTTCTTAGGTTGCTTCCAAGAGCTGCCTGAAGTAAGCACTGCCCAGATTTGGTTCTCTGCCCACTTCACAAGCTCCCACCCCACCTCCATCCTATCTTCCCTCCTGCAGCTCAACTGCCTCATCTCTACCCCCACACAATAGCTCACACCTCCAGCTGAAATCTTCAATCCTGCCCACATCCTTTAAAGTGGCCCTTCCCACTCTTAGCATGCAGCAGTCATCTCTGGCAGAAGCTCCGAGCCCTGCCAGCCTGACACAGGGCAGAAGCCCCAAGATCTCCCCACATCAGTCCCAGTCTGGCAAGTGGGGAATGAAGCGTAGGTATGGGGGCTTTGGGAGCCTTATGCAGCTCAAGAGCCATTGTTTGGCCATAACTGGTGTAAAGGAAATGCTCACTTACCTTCCACAACAGGTCTCCAGCTCTGGCACGCTAACTAATGAAGTTCTTTCAGTGCCAGCTCTCCTGGCCCCTTTCTTATTTTCTTCCCAGGGCCTCTTCCTCTGTGGCTGCTTTATGCCACTTCACTGGCCTCATCCTGACTGGTCTCACACTCTTAAATAAAGTGAATTCTCCCCCGTGTCTCCCCCCGACTGACCTCAGGGCAAGGTCTTCTTCATCAAAGCATCCCCATCACATAAGCCTTTTGTTCATTCTCTTCACGTGGGGAGGTAAGCTATGCCTGGAAGAGGTGAGATTGGACACCAGCATCCTTCAACTGCCAGCTCATCTGTAACATGTTGCTGTTGATATAAATATTGGGCATGAGAATCCAGGAGTTTTAAGACACACAACTTGTGAGACCAACAATGAGCTTCTTGCCACCCAAGTGAAATTAGTGAATGTATGTCTCCTCCATTTCTAGTGGCCCATAGGTTCTGTGCTAGCCCCCCTTTGTTATGTTACAGCACTGCAAAGGAGCCATATATCTGTTGTAAACAGCCAACTGGGAACTGTGCAGAAAATTGCGTGGTTCTTAAGGTGCCATGTGTCAGATAGGGACTGCTAGAGCTCCGTGCCCCCTTCCTAGCCCCTTACATTGTGGTAAGACCATGATGAATTCTGTCAGTCTCTAGCTGGCTGCTGCCCCTTTTGGGGGCTATTACAGCTAGTTAAGGTTGGGACTGGAACTGGCCCTAGCTGCCCCAAGGATTGGACTGTGGCAAACAATTCCTTGTCAGGTCTTGCATCCCTGTTTGCCCCAGTGGGTAATGGGTATAACAGAGGACTAAACAAGCACTACCTCAGCATGGCATTCCATATTGTGTGTATCCCCAGTCAAAGAGGTTGCAGATCCCAAGGTGTCTTGCAGATAGTGGGGCCTGGCCAGTGGATGGGGTCAATGGACAATCAATGGGAGCGTGGGGCACTGAAGGCGTGGGGCCCAAGGCAACTGCCTTGCTCATATTATCAGTGTCAATCCATGTAATCATAAGACCACAAAATAATATGGTGAATCCACTTTTACCTAGATCTGGGATATGACAGTGGATTCTCATTTCTTATGGTTGATTCTCTTAGAAATCCCTGCCTCTAAGTAGTAACAATTCATCGCTGGGGGGCTTTCATTGAAATGGGATTCAGTTTCTTAAATAAATGGGGAGAAGAATGGAAATGTGTGACTAAGATGAGAAATTGTAAATATGTATTAGTTTATAGAAATATGGGGTAGATTCTAATTATGCCAGGAGGAAAATTTGGCACGTTTCCTATTGTCTTACTCCAAATTCTCATGCTCAGCTTGTTTCCATACATTGTTTCCCTGTTATTGTTTAATTGTCTGTCTGTGATGAATGGAAAAAAATCCAGTTGTCTGTTTATTAGACATTTACAAAGTACAATCTGTATAGTTTAAAATTATCACTGCAAATTTATCATAGGGCTTATGCTTAGGGAGGAAATGCTGAACTGACAAGCTTATGCAGATGGGCAAGAGTTTGTTGCAGTTGTTCCTAGTGTGAATTCTTCCTAAAGCATCAAATTTGTAGCATGCCTGTGAGCCTCAAACAAGTTTAAAAGCTGCATGAAAATACTACCAGCTTTCCTGCTTAGCTCTATCTGTCAAGATTTCTGAAGTGGAAATAAATGTTCAGTATCTCAGCTGTTTAATGTCACTGTATAAACCACTGGAAGAAAGGGAATACATAAAATGAAACTTCTGGTTAGCACTCTGCTCCACACATGGCATTTGGTTTTCAGCAGCATGTACTGAAGCTTGCTTTTTGTAACAAGAATCACGGAAATCTGTTCAAGTTGAGAAGGAAGAAGAATAAGTGAAGGAAAAGGAGTTAAATACAATTCAAGAAAAAAGGTTTGTTAGATATTAAGCCAGTGTCTAGGTATATATTTTGTTTCAGAATGTGCAAAATGACATGGTAAATGATATAGTTAATTCAGTCATCACAGTCTGGTGCACATCAACGTGACACCACTAGAGAGTCACAATATGTGATCTCTACTTTGAGTAGATATGGATATGATGGTTATTCCAAGTAATCTAAAATTGTAAGTATAAAGGTGTTTATTTCATAGATATAACATGTTCTTCTCAGAAGACAAATTGTAAAATACTCCATAGAGCTGTGTGATGGGTTTCATAGTCATCAGATGATATCATCTACAGGTTAGAGCAGGGAACTTGAAATCCAGAATACGAAATGCCTTCCTGGTTCTGCTATTGAGGCAAGTTATGGTTACAGAGAAGTTACTCAGACCCCAACCCTGTGAGGTGTTCAGGTGGTGGTAGGGAAGAGCTTGGCACATCTCAGTAACTGGCTAAAAGAGTAGCTTTTGCTACCATTTCCACATCAGTAAAACATTTAGAGCTGCATTTGCAGGTCTGAGTATAATTTGTTCAAGGTCTTTGAAATGCTATGCTGAGATGCAGTACTGTATTTTTTGTAACTGATGACTTTTGTTTTTCACCAAGGGCATTATTCATTAGATAGGGTTTAAAGCAACTATGTAATCACATATGTAATGTGAGGCATATGGTTAAAGTTAAGCATATACAGTACTTTGTTCTACTGGGGCCTGATCAAACACACTTTATTTGTTTTAATTTGGGAGACTAACTTGATTTAATAAGAAGGATTTTTTTTTGTTTTGTTGGCTCACCTAGAGTTTTAGGGTCAATCCCAAATGATTTGAAAGACTTGCATTGACTGTCCTCAAAGGGTTTTTAATCAAGCCCTTAATGAGGTGTAAATCCAGTACTCAGCTGGAATAGCCAAGGCAGGTACTTGGGGGATGATTGAGGAAAGTAGGGGAAGAAATCTTCCATTTGTCCCAGTCAATGGCCTAGCCACAGAGCTGTTTTGCAGAGACAGAAGCAGTGCAACAGATGCAGTAGCCTATGCCATACACTTACATTTCCTTTAACATGGTGGGAGATGGGAGCTCTGTTCTGCCACAGTTGGGGCTGGCACACAGAATAGCTCTGTGCTGCTCAGCAGGTATGTACCCTTTTTGAAAGGCCCACTCACTTCTTCTGTGGAACAGTACCAATTACTCTTTCCAAAACTGTAGAGCAGGACCCTGTTTTCTTTTCCTCCACTTGGTTTTCCAGTCAGAGCTAAACGATCCAATTTCTGATTTTTATTCACTGATGGTTCAAAGCTGTCAAGAGGATTATGGGTCAATCTTTGGACGATATTCATGTGTGGGAACTCCACTATTTCCTTTAGACCAGAGCTCAAGACACAGCCCAGACCATTGGTATGTAATAGCCGTCCATGGGGTAGGCCTGGAGGACACTGTGGCTCACAATCACAATTCCTTTCAGGTAGGCCTGCTGACAGTGGGGAGGTAATTGCCTTGGGATCTGGCATTTCAAATGAGCCTCGTTGAAGTGCTGTGGCAGTGTTGCTGCATCTCTCCTCCTGACTCTGAGGGATGGGGGGACCCAGCACTGTGATTCGACTGCTGCTGAAGGCTGACTGTACTAGGCCTTGCCCGTTCTGCCCTTGGCCTCACCTTGTCTGGAGGCACGGAGCTGCTTCCCTCCCCAGCACCTTGCCCCAGGATCCATGGTAGCTGTCAGCCCCACTGCTTTCATACTCTCTCCATGCACCCAGCAAGTAGAGATGCACCATTTGTACATATCACTCTGCACTGTTGCATTCACCTTTTGGCTAGTACCAATACTCTACCCATTCTTCTCCCATTGACCGTCGTCCTTGTTCCAGGAAGTGAATAAACACATAAGTATACTCAGGACTGTGTAGCTAGACCAGGGGTTGGCAACCCCCTGCATGCGTGCCATGATTGGCACCCCAGCTGATTTTCAGTGGCACATGCTGGCAGTTCTGCCCCTCCCCTCCTTGCCCTATGCAGTGCAGGAGCAGAGAGGGATGGGTAAGCGTCACCCCTGAGCCAGCCAGAGGAGCAGGCATAGTGCCTGCACCAGCCCCCTCACTTCCTGCTCGCTCCAGATGGAGCAATGAAGCCTTGTAAGGTAAGTTGGGGCTCGCAGACGATGCAGGGGAGAGCGCTGGGGAGTGCCTGGGAGGATACAGCAGGGTGGGTCATACTGTGAAGGTGTGGCTGTGGGCTGGGAGGATTCTGGGCATGCAACTGCTGGGCTGCTGCAGACCTCCCTGGCACAGGACTAAAGGGCTCCCAGTAGCAGTGGGGCTGCTGATGGGGCTCCTTGCCCTGTCTGGCATCCTGCAGCTGCTGGTGGGACACTCCAGGTCCATGCAGGGTCCCTGTACGTGCCTCAGTGGGGCACTCCTGGCCGGTCTGGAGGCTGGCGATGGGGGTCCATGACCCAGCCAGTGTCCCTGCACCTGCAGGGCTCCCAGCTGGGGTCTCTGTGCCTGTGGAGCTCTGCACCCTGGCTGGGCCCTGCATGCCTCTGAGGCTTCCCAGAGGGGCTGGGCACCTGGACCCCAGCCACAGGCAGGGTCCCCATGCCTGCATAACTCCAGGATCCCTGCAGGGGCTGAGCTCCCAGACTCCAGCCAGGCTTCCCATTCTGGGCCTGCCCCGAGGGCTCTGCTGCACAGTTCAAGCTCTCTGGTCCAGGATGCCTCTGGTCCAATAACATCCATTGTCCTGCCAGATGAGGGATGTTGCCAGACACGAGGGCTTCAGCCTGTAGTTTAACAGTGAACATTTCCTAGTGTTTGCTGACGCAGTCCAGTTGGCAATTAATAAGAAAGTAAGTGGGGGGTGGGGCAACAAAGAGGGATCTGGGCAGCGGGGAACTGCTGGCTGAAGAGGAATCCTGGTGGCAGGAGGTTGGGGCTAGCCCAAAAAAGATCCTCAGCCCCCTGCTGTGGGCCTGTGCCACCCCACCCCGCTCCCCCAACTCTGACAGCTGGCATGTCTTGCATCAGCTCCCCCCACCCCCCCGCACAGACAGGTAGATGTGTCTCTTGCCCCACTCTTTCCCCTTGGACAGATAGGGTTGCAGCTGGGGTGGGTGGGTGGGGGAGTGGGTATGTCACCTTCCCCTGCCAGAGAAGGGATGTTGCTGGACCAGAGAATCCAGGGTAAGAGAGGTTCAACATATATTCAAGTCCCAGACATTTTTAGATATTTAAAAAACCTGGCCAGTTGGACATTTAAAAATAGAAACACTAGAGCTTTGCATCTTAATGTATTTATTAATGAAGTTGTTGTAAGTAGGACTATTAGTGACTTTAAAGAGTCCCACCAGCACTTGGACTGTACGTAGTGGTCAAAAGGTTAAATTTTGACACTCCGCCTGAGAAAATCTGCTGATCCCTTGTGTAGCCTTTACATGAGGGGTAAAGTAGAGTAGCTCTTATCCACTGGAGTGATGAACTGCTAAGTTCTCCGCAACTCAGTTTGGTACTCGTCCTCTTTCAAGATAATATCTAAAATGTACAGGAAGCAAGAAAAGGGAGAGAGAAATTCTTTGTGGGTTATAGAACTATGACAGACCCTCCAAACAGTTGCAGGAATTCTGCACAAGAAAATTACCAAAGGAAGGTTAAGGGAGTTCTGTTTTATAGTAACAACCTGCCATAATTTCTTTACTGGTAATTATACTGTTTAATCTTGCACTGAAAGTATTGTGAGCTCCAGCATAAATTAAGGTTAGCTGCAGCTCTTTCTTTACCTCATCCAGAAAACCTAAGCCCCTTGGAAAACTAATCGGCAAAGAGGAAGAAGTGTAAACTGTACAGGAAAAAATATTTCCTGTTGGACCCAACATATTGTTAGTAAGTATATGCATACCAATTCAGCATCCAGATAGAGGTGACACACAACAGGCTGTTACTGATTGTGTATGTCATGTATATACTTGTCATTTCTTGAAATCAGTGGAATTACTTATATGAGTAAAGTTACCCATGTGTCTGATGTTTGCCAGATCATATTACTAGTCTTGAATCTCAATTTTTGCCTGAAAGAAGCATCCGTGAATGGCAAGATTATTTACAGCTTTGTCACTGATAACTTTTAGTTTCAGAACCTTTGGGAAAGTATTCCCTTTCTCCACTCTGCAACAAAGACTTTCTTTTTTCTTTATGTTCCCAAATTCTCTTCTAACGTTATAGCTGAACTAACTGATGAAGCTCAGAGTATTGAAGCATTACAGAGAAGATTAGAAATACTGCAGGTCTGGAATTGACTCTGTGTGGCATGTATTTCAACGGCGTGTAAAATGTTTGTTTGGTGAATTCTTTATCTAGAAAAATCCAATTTAATTTTAATTAGTTTATCTTTCTCTTCAAGCTAGTTATAAATTAAGAAGCAATGCCTTTATAAATGTTTTAAAATTAGTTTAGCATTTTCAAACTAATGCAGTTGCTGGCCTTAAAAGTATTTGAAATGTTTTGTTTTGAGTGCAAACTAGAGAACTACATTACAATATTTCACTCTATTTTCCTTTCACTTTAATATATAGGATACTGTTGTGCCAGCATAGCACAAAGTGGGCAAAATTTTAGCTAGAATAAGCTTTTCTTAAACTATTTATTGTAAGTTAGTCATTATTCATTTTAAGTGATGGGTTTAGCATTGTAGCTTGTGCAGAGTGAGTATTCAATTTTTTTTTGTATTTTCCAAAGCAGATTAATTTAAAATGAGGCTAATGTGTATGCTATGTCTCATGTTGAGAACGATAGCTGAATTAAGATATATTTAATTAGTTGATATCGGATTTTTACAATGTGTGAAACTATAAAAAGCAGTTTGGTGCACCTCCCAAATCTGACTAAGGTTATGGACTGAATTAGTATGAGAGCGCTGGCAAAATTAACTGAAGATATTTAAGTAAAGCCTATGCAGCCTTCTGCCAATACAAGACAGAGATCAGGGCTAAATCCAAGAGTTCAAATTAGAAGAGCCCTTTTTTCACCAGAGAAGATGTGATTTGCTTAGTGAGAATGCTATTAATCTGTAGATCTGTACCAGTTTGCTGCAATATATTTTCAGATCTGAAGTAGTGGATCTGCGCCATGAAAGCTTGTCACCTAATATATTATTTTGTTAGTCTTTAATGTGCTACATGACTGCCTTTTTTTTTTTTTAATACCATGCAAATTCTGCTCTGTTACATTGGGGCAAATCTGGAATAATTTTCCTGAAGCCAATAGACACAAGGATTTATGCTGTTGTCGTTGAGAGCAGAATTTGTGCCACTCATTCCAAATTCTGTGCTGAAATATCCTGTTGAAGTGAAGTAGTCAGGATTGTGAAACTCAGTAAATCACCTATAAATGTCAAAATATTATAGTTTTTTGGTTGTTGGTGGAAATTATTAGCTCTGCTAAAACCAGCACAAATTTAATTTCAATTGGCTAAATAATATTCATAAGCTACTAATTAATACTATATACCTCTGTGGTCTGAATGCTGGCGAGTGGTTGAAATCACAGATAACCAAAACTGGAAAGATAACAAGATGTAGAAGCAAGTGGTAAAAGCTGCATATTCTTGGGCTATGGGCTGCATTGTAAGACACCAATAATATACAATAATTCAAGAGTTACAATCCTCATAGCAGACATGTCAGATGAAGCCATTCAATCATAGTAAGAGCAACACTAGAATCTCACACCTTATTGCTTGTATTGTCTCCATATATTTGATTATAACGAGCCTTGCATACATTAGTGTGCAGTGGTGCACATACGCCTACCTAATATTACAAGTAGCTCTGGGACTTTGTCAGTTCCTGAGTAGGATGGCAGGGGATTGGGGTGGGGGGGATTTGTAGCCCACGATAGCTGCTTTTACTGTTTTTTTTTCCCCTTATGTCTTAACATGTTCAAGGACAGACTAGGAATACTCAAGGAAGAGACATGGCTCCCTTGTCTTTGAACATCAAAACAAAGACTGATGACATCTATAATGCATAAATCAAATGAATAGGAAGTGCTGTCAGTAGGAGAGATCCATGCTTGAACAACTCCTCAGTCAGTCTGTTTGAGAGATTACATTAGACTTGGGAGCTTGTTTTTGTTGCACTACTGTTAGGAAGATGTAAACAGGGAAAGTGCATTCCCTGGCCTCTTCACCCCATAAAAGAGAATCTGATAGCATCCTTGTGAAAACATACTTTCTCTCCAAGGTTTCCTCTTACAATTATATGGGTGATGGGGAGGGAGAGGGATGCTGAAATACTGTATTTTAGATTTATCCTGTATCTGCTTTGGCACAAAGGTTAGTTTCCATTATATCGCTTTGTATAGTGTAGCTGTGGCAACATTATATTTTTAATGATATACCGTAAAGCCCTGCTACAGCAATTTTTCACCTTGATTTGTATTCAGCTGGAAGTGAAGAAAGGAGTGGCATACAGGCAGAAAATATGCAATAACGATATATAAAATTATTAGACAATTTGGAGCATTTTTATTGGGAACTGTCCTTCATCCATTACAACAATCTGATGTACCAGATTTATTACAAAAGGGACTGTGGACAGAATGTAAAATTAATTTCTTAACCTCAGTTACTGAGGTAGGTTTGTTTTGAAAAAGCATGTCTTAAATTACTATAGTCTCTGAAGTTGGTAACATAGGAGAGGTGTGTGTGTGTGTGTGTGTGTGTGTGTGTGTGTGTGAGAAATTTAATTCAGAACCAAGGCTTACTGCTCTGCTATTGTGGTTAATGCGCACAAATGTCAATAAGAATAATAATACTAATACTTTTCTGTTTGCTTTGATAGAAATATAGAGACTCCCGCAGTTTAACAGTTGACATGGACAAAACAAGCAATAATAAGGTCAACATGGCTCTTGATAAGATGCATTTATAAAACAAATTGTGGTTATAATAGGTTTTTATTGGTCTATCTTCAGGGAACACCATATTTTGTTCAAAAAAATCTTGTTTAGAACTGAGTAAAATAATTGTTTGTTTATTGATCTGAGCCATTGGCTTTGGTCAGTAAGCACACTTCCAGGGACTTCTAATCCCCCTGGGCAATCAAGGTAGAGGTCAAACCTTTTTTTTCTATCCTCGTGCCATTCCAGATACAAATCTATACTTCAGTGGAGGGCTACGACTGCTTCTGGCTCTGAGCTACTGCTGCTAGATGAAGGAAGATAACCTGAAAAACTGCACCTCTAAACCAGTGTGGGGGTGGGAAGTTAGCAGGCCAGAGGTGCCTTTTAAAAACTGGTATTGTAAGTGGCTTCCTCTTTGTGCATAAAGTCTGGCCCTTGTAGCCAATACACCTGGGCTTTTCAAAGGAGTCTGGGGAAGTATGTCCCAAATTCTACTGAAATTCAGTAGGTCTTTGCACTAATGCCCTTAAAGGCTCCTTTGAAATCCAATAATGTTTTACCAGTAAAGCCATCTTTTTGTGTACCCATTCATACACAGACACATTCATGCGAACAAGCCCATCACTGGAGCTGAAGTCTATATTTTAATGTTTATATTTGTAGCGGAAAACTATTGTGTGTACTTAGACTCTTGGTGTCTGTGTCTCAACAGCATTTTTGTTTTTTTTTTGTGAGATGGAGTCAGTGTTATCCTGCCTTATGTGAGAAATAGCTTTTAACTCAGTAGAACTAAATAACTAGAAGATATCCATAGGTACATGTCTCACTGGCCTCTCATTGTAGGAGTGACTGCACAGGAACTGAGCAAAAGGGCCTAAGATCTGAGACACTTAGGCTGCGGTTACACTAGCGAGTTTTGCCAGCAAAACCCTGGTTTTGTGGGCTTAAATGGTGGAATATCCGTGCAAAAAACATGTTTTATCAACAGTTTATTGACAAAACGCAGCACTTTTGCTGGCAGCATTCTTCCTCTCAGCCATGAGGCATAACGCTGTTGTTGATAGACTCTGCTGACCAAAAAGCTGTGTGAACGCTCAGGGGGTATTCTCTCGACAGATGGGGCATTCTCTCCACAGACAGGGCATCCTGAAGAATGGGCAGCTCTGTCTGCTGTGCCTCCAGGGGCCTGTTTAATCGAGAGCGCGCTGGGCAGTCCTGCCACTTTGTTGACAGAAAGGAGCGCTGTTCTGACTGGCATTTGTGTCTGGCTGAACTCTGCAGACAGACGTTTTGTTGGGAAATCTCTTCCGACAGTGACTTCTGTCAACAGAGTGCTCTAGTGTAACCATAACCTTACTGTGGTATTTATCTCTTCAGCAGCTGTTGCATTCCTTGTGGTAAGAAAGAAATACCCAGAGTAAATTTTGAATTCCATTTCTCCTTTCTGAGAAGCTGGTATGAACCAGGGCACAGCAGAGGTGACCTGTTGGTCAAAGCAAGAGCTGAAGTCAAAAATAAAGCTTAGTATCAGAGCCAGAGTCTGACTCAAGAGCCTGACCAAGGAGTAAGGCTGGAGTCGGTCAGAAGTCAAGCCAATCATCAGAAGTGATGAGTAGGGTCAGGAACCAGAGGTGAGGCAAGGATCATCCATGGAGCAGGAATAAGGCATGTGCCAGGAACCTGAAATGGGACAGGGGTGGAGCAGGAATGGGGTGGATTAATGTCATGGGAAAAGGGCAAGTGGAGTCTATTATGACAGCAACAGGAAATTTGTGACACTGCTCAGACAATGCACACTACCTGCCTTTAGTGGTAGGTGGGCTCAAGTCAATAAGGAGCCTCAGGCTTTGGGAATCCTGGTAGGACTTCTTATTAGGCATGTCCTTCCAGAATCAGTGATCTGCTGTTTCCTCTTTTTCTTGGTGGTAGTGAGGGGGTGCTGGAGATGTTTGGCTGACACAGTCCTGAATTTAGCATCCTCTGAAACTGAGGACCTTCCTCATCAGACTGTTACAGAAACATACATGCTGCTGTGAAGGTGACTCAGACAGCCAAGGACATAGTCATATTGAGTAGACTTTCAGTTAGTATTTAATGCAGCTTGTGAGGCAGAACCTGCTAAGCTTCATAATATCCTGGGGCTAACTATGGAAAGTCTAATTCTTGTCTCAGAAGCATACTGTTTAAGATTAAAAAGGGTGTCATCAGTTTTCTCATTGTAGTGACACTGAGATCCTTGGTCTTTAAGAGTTGTCAGCCATTTAAAAAAGGTGTTGGACATTTCAGACTCCTCCTCTTAAGGAGGATGGATAAGTTGCCGTGAATGTTTTGGCTAGGTACTGATTCTGAACATGTTTGGCTAACAGGGCAGGTTCTAAGGGTAGGTGATGTGGGTGGTTGTCCTGGGTGCCAACTTCTTAGAGGTGCCATACCACTGTGACACACATTTCCCCCTTACTTGGCCAACAAAATACGTAGAGATGTTCCGCTTGAGTAATTGTCATCAGTGACTTTACAAGTAGTTCTCCTTTATTTAGAAAGGGTCAATTTTCATCAAACTTGACACTTATGGGCTACGTCTACACGTGAAGCCAACATCGAAATAGCTTATTTCGATGAATAACGTCTACACGTCCT
Organism: Carettochelys insculpta; assembly: GCF_033958435.1. Taxonomy (NCBI): domain Eukaryota; kingdom Metazoa; phylum Chordata; order Testudines; family Carettochelyidae; genus Carettochelys; species Carettochelys insculpta. The sequence goes on from NC_134143.1 coordinate 19,428,326, forward strand.
CCAGGGCTGGCAACGTCGACGTTCAACTTCAACGTTGCGCGGCACCACATCGAAATAGGCGCTGCGAGGGTACGTCTACACACCAAAGTAGCACACATCGAAATAAGGGTGCCAGGCACAGCTGCAGACAGGGTCACAGGGCGGACTCAACAGCAAGCCTCTCCCTTAAAGGGCCCCTCCCAGACACAGTTCCACTAAACAACACAAGATACACAGAGCCAACAACTGGTTGCAGACCCTCTGCCTGCAGCATGGATCCCCAGCTGCCGCAGCAGCAGCCAGAAGCCCTGGGCTAAGGGCTGCTGCCCACGGTGACCATAGAGCCCCGCAGGGGCTGGAGAGAGAGCATCTCTCAACCCCCCAGCTGATGGCCGCCATGGAGGACCCAGCAATTTCGATGTTGCGGGACGCAGATCGTCTACACGGTCCCTACTTCGACGTTGAACGTCGAAGTAGGGCGCTATTCTGATCCCCTCATGAGGTTAGCGACTTCGACGTCTCGCTGCCTAACGTCGAAGTTAACTTCGAAATAGCGCCCGACGCGTGTAGCCGCGACGGGCGCTATTTCGAAGTTAGTGCCGCTACTTCGAAGTAGCGTGCACGTGTAGACACAGCTATAGTTGGTTATGTCCAGCAATTTGCATTTCTGCAGAACAGCAGATTACAGAGAGAGGCATTTTTAATACACTTCTGGTATGCAGTTTAGAATCCTGGGACCAATCTGGCTCCAAGAGACAAGATGGGTGAGGTGATGTCTTCTGGTGAAGGAGACATGATTGCAAATTACAGTGGGCTCTTCTTCAAGTATTTGGAGTGTCATGGCTAAACACAAGGTAGACAAAAAGAGCTGTAAAAATGACAAGACAGCCGATGTAAGGAACATCTACACCACATCTACACGGAACTGCATTGCCCTCTGCCTGTCATCGGAGCAGAGTTATACCAGTATAGTAGGGAACTCACATCAGTGGGAGGAAAGCTGTAATGTGGACAGTGACCTAATGCCATCAACATAAGATGCTTTTCCTTGAGCTAACTCTGAGTGTAGACCAAGCCTTTGTTTCCCAGACCTGAAGAAGTCAGTGTAAACTGGGAAGTTGGTCCAATAAAAGAGCTTAATTCACCCACCCAGTGTGTAGAGCCCACCAAGGAAAGAGTTCATAAGTCTAAATGGAGAAAAGTTTCTTCAATCCAAGAAAAGGTGAAATATTTGAAAATCTAGTACGTTCTATATGATGCACATTCTCTGTCATGACTGCCCCAGTTTCTTTGTAAATGACAGAGGAGACCTGGGCCAAAATCAGTTCCAGGATGTGGATGTGTAGTTTAGAGTTAATTGTAATGGAGTCTCACAAGGATTTTGATCCATCTCTTATCCATGTCAATTTCATAAACATCTTCAGGCAGCTGTAAAAGGAGACCACGTTTTTTTCTCATGCCTACTCTCAATCTATTGCCTGTAGTTTCAGGATCTAAAAGACTGAATTATATTATGGACAACACTCCCCCCCCAAAAAACAACAACAACAACAAACCCTCTTCAGTCAGAGATTGATGAGAATCATCAGGGTCATATCCCCAACACAACTATCAGAAACTCATGTTTTTTCTGATATTTTAAGTTTTCTTTATTGTTTGTTACCTGGTTTGCCTATTTTTGTGGCCTAACAAGCTCAGGAAAAAAATTGAGGCTAATCTTAAGATTTTGTATTCCCAATATGTGTGGGCCTGACTGGAGAAACCTTTTAAAAGGTTCTGCTTTTCAGATGGTGGTTATTCAACAGTTCCTGAAAATCTGGTCCCCTTTATAAATTTCTTGGTCTGAGTACTCAGACTGTAGAGGGTGTGTATTTATGAGAGGACATGAGATAGACCTTCACTTAAATATTAGTTTAATGAAATGAGAATGTCATACTTGGCCATCTTAAATTTCTGTTTCTGAAGGCATTTGTAGGTCTTTCATTTGAACCGAGGAAGGCAGTACCTCTGGCAACAATTTAATCTGATGCTTCAGCTAAGTGATTTTTTTTTTCTTTTCGAATTTGCAGCTACTCGGCTGAGACTACACAGTCTGTGCTCTAGCCAGAAATAGACCCCTGTTTTCTCACCCTGCATTTCTGTCCCTTTGTGTTTAGTCCACTGTCTTGTCTTCTAGTCTGTTGTGATTGTACTTCCACCTGGGATGCTCCTGAGCCTGAGTTTCTAGCCTTTGGCTGGCTAAATTTTATGTTTTAAAAGTTATGTGAATAAAAACTAGATTTTAACTGCATTAGCCCATATGGGCTCTATTGTAAAATGTACTGTATTGGAAATCATGGATCCTTAAAGACACACACAGCTTTTCAGTGATCAGAAAGATAGCCATGTTAGTCTGTATCTTCACAAAACAAAAAAGCAGTCCTATAACTCTTTAGAGACTAACAAAATAATATGTTAGGTTATGAGTTTTCATGGGATAGACCCACTTCTTCAGATCCAGAAAATTCTGAAAAAAGTCAGTCTGTCCCACAAAAACTCATTAGCTTTTAATTATTTTTAGTCTTTAGAGTGCTACAGGCCTGCTTTTCAATGAATGGTTATGCTTTTAGTTTCCTATTTTGTTGAAATTGAATAACCAAATCTCATTTGGATTTGATTATGAATTTATAAACATGAGGAATAAAACCTGTTGTGAACAAATTAAATATAATTAAGGATGGGGTTGTGGATCTGTTTTGGTCTGGCTTTTGTTTTTACATGAGTGCAGCCAGACTGACATTAGGCAGGAGAATTAATTCTGGTTTACACTGGTCAAAACTGGGTTTAGATCATTGAGATTTTTGTTAGTGGTTGCTTACTGTATAGTTGATATATGTAAAATTTGTTCTCCTTATAATTCATGATTTTGTGTACCTCTGTCATACTGGTCATTAGTTGTCCATCTTCTAAGAGAACAATATAAGTCTTTTTAACCTTTCCAGATAGGGAACTTATTCCAGACCCCTCTTAACTTTTGTTTCTCTTCTCTGTACTTCTAATTTTAATATTTCTTTTTTTGACATAGGGTGACCAGAACTTCACTCATTCTTCAAGATGTGGGTGTATGCTAGGTTTTGATAGTGGGACTGTGGAGTTTTCTGCCTTACTACCTATCTCTATCCTAATGAGATCTAACTTTTTTTTTTCATTTTTGACTGCTGCTACACTTTGAACAGATGGTCCAAACTGAGTCCAAGAAATTACTTAAGTGGTAATTGCTAATTTAGACCCAATAATTTTGTATATATAACCAGAATTATTTTTCCAATGTGCATCACTTTTCTTTTATCAATATTCAACATCATCTACAATTTTGTTGCCCAGTCATCCAGTTTGTGTAGTCCCTGTGTAATTATTTGTAGTCATCTTTCAATATCAGTAGCTGAGAAATTTGTAGCATTGGCAGATTTTGCCATTTTACTGTTTACCTCCTTTTCCAGAATATTTATAAATTCATTTCATGGCATGAGTCCCAGTAGAGATCTTTGATACACAAAGCTATTTACCCATCATTGTGAAAACCGACCATTTATTCCTGTCCTTTGTTTCCTGTATTTTAACCTGATGCAGAAGAGTCATTTTGCTCTTCTAACATGTCTGCTCACTTTTCTCAAGAGCCTTTGGTGAGGGACCTTGTCAAGGGCTTCCTGGAAGTCAGAGTAAACTATTATGTATTGGATGAATCTTATCCACATGCTTGTGAACACTGTCCAAGAGTTTTCCGAAATCGATGAGGCATGATGTCTCTTTAGAAAAACCTAGCATACCCTTTTTATGTGCCTAATCATTCTGTTTCTTAGTATCGTTACTAATTTGTCTGGTACTAAAGTTAGGCTTCTTGGCTTGTAATTACTAGGATCAGTTCAGAAGCCTTTAGGAATAGTGTTACCTTACATCAGAGGGGTAGCCGAGTTAGTCCGTATCTTCAAAAACAACAAGAAGTCCCGTGGCACCTTAAAGACTAACAGATATTTTGGAGCATAAACTTTGTGGACAAAGACCAGCTTTGTCAGATGTATGTTACCTTAGTTATCCTCCAGTTTTCTGATACAGAGGCTGTTTTAAACAATCGGGTACATATCACAATTAATAGTTTTGTAATTTCGTGAATTCCTTCACAACTCAAGAGAATACCATCTGGTCTGGTGACTTATTACTGTAAAATTCACCAGTTTGTTCCAAAGCCTACTTCATTGGCTCCTCAATCTGGGATAGTTCCTTATATCCTTATAGTCACTTAAAAGAAATGGCTAGAGTATGGGGATCTTCCATACAACCTCTGAAGTGAAAACTGATGCAAAGAATTAATTTAACTTCTCTGCAAGGCCTTTGACTTCCTTGAGTGCTCTTTTAGCATCTTGGTTATCCAGGAGCCCTTCTGGTTGTCAGGCAGTTTTCCTCTTTCTCATGTACTAAAGAAGTGCTGTTGTGTCTTTGGCTAATTGGTCTTCAAATTCTTTTGTGTTCTGCCTCATACTTTTACATTTGACAGAGTTTATGCTCCTTTCTTCAAAGGCTTTCCCTTCTTCCACCCAGAAGTTCTTTTGTTCCAGTTTCCTGTCGAGATCTCCTACTCCTGGTTAAAAGCCAGATTGTTGAACTTAGCAGGATCAGAGATGAAAGTTCAAATTGACTGACACCCACACTGTTCTTTAAGTATCTGTAAATGGAGGTTATCTGAAGCATTCTTGTGACTATGCCATCAGCTTCTGCTACAGTTCAACGCCCCCCCCCCACCGAACTTATATAGCAAAAAAACACAATAAGTCAGGCAAACAGAACATATAATATTCATGGAAATATACAGGCAGCTTCAAGAACCTTCAAAACAAAATAAATGTGTTCCTGTCAGTTCTCTACTATTCCGCTTATGTATACTGGGATTTGGTCACAAAAACAGACAGAAATGAAAAATGGGGAGATGCTTACTTGTCTCTGCTTTTAAGATTAAGTAATAGATTAGAAGAACACACTTAACAGTTTTTGTCCATCTATTGAAAAATTCTTTGAGCTTGTAGCTCTTTTACTATTTTAATTAGATATCCTCATTCCATGATCAAAATGCCTTCCTAACCCTGAGTGACTATGCTGCACATGAGTTCATATTACTCCCAGGGCTTGTCTACACTGCCACCTTCCTTTGAAGGAAGGATGGTAATTAGGGTGTTGGGAGTTTAGTAATGAAGTGCTGCACTGCATATGCAGCACTTCATTAAGCAAATTCCACCCCACGGCAACTTCGAAGTTTAGCCGCTGACCCACCAGAATTTTGAGGGCGCAAAATTATGAGGAGTAAAGGGACTTCAAAGTTGCCCTGGCACTTCGAAGTACCGGCGGGTGAGCCATAGCTAGACATGTGCCGGTATTTCCAAGTTTAAAACTTCAAAGTTGCCATGGGGGGAATTTGCTTAATGAAGTACTGCATATGCAGTGCAGCACTTCATTAAAAAACTCCCAACACCCTAATTACCATCCTTCCTTCGAAGGAACGTATTAGTGTAGACAAGCCCCCAGAGAAATAATATGGAGAATATTCTTGTTTTATCTGCAAAGTCTCATGCCTTTAAATCCCACTTGGCCTTTAGCTACCAAGCAATAAAACACTTTCTCTCTCTCAACCACAAGGACCTTGACTTATATTTTAAAACACTATTGTTTGCGAAGTTTGTTTGCTAGATCAGTTAGTCAGTAAGCTTAATTTCTTCTCCTGAGTGGTGTTAGTGCATTGTTAAAAGTAGATTCTGAAGTCATATGAAAAATTGGGCTTCTTAAGTAGTACAAGAGCAAATTATTGTGAGAATGTATCTAAATGGGGACAAAGACCTGCCCTGCAGATTTCACTCTACCTTAACATTTTAATTCCGTTAATTTCTTTTCTCCAGGAACCTTTTGTTCAGTTTGAAGAATAGCCCAGTCAAATTGAACTGAATGGGCAAAACATGTCACCAGAGTTAAAGGTCCTTGAAGTCCTTGATTTTATTCCTGTGGAAGTTGTTTTCCCTCATTTGTTCCGGGAAGGTGTTGAGTCAGACTAAAGGAAGTTGTGGCCAACAGATTTCCATCCCCATTTTTAAGTGTATATATTTTGTAAGTATTTAATTAATAAATGGCATTTGCATATGTTTAATTTTCAAAAGAGAAATGGAATGATTGGTTCGAGTGGTAACTAACAAATTTTGGCATTCGTAGAAAATCAGCCGTACATGCAGATAATAGTGTGAATTACTAACTATAAAGTAATAATTTACTATAATTATCAAAATTGTTCATTATCATTAGAAGTCCTGATTTATTTATTTACTATTATTCAAACTCAGGAATCCTGTGTTTCTTTCTTGTTACAGATCTAGCTATGTTAGTTTCTTGTCAGAATCCATCTTATCCCCTGCCTTATCCTTATTCAATACCTTGTGTAAACGAGGAAAAGAGAGGCTGGCACTGGAAATAGATTGCAAAAGAGGATACAAATCATCTGTCTTCTCCTGCAATAATATTTGCATTCACTGCTCAAATTTCAAATGTGGATACTGATGTTAGGGGGCCTTATTTCATATCAGGGTAGTAAAATCAATGTTTCAGTTTAGGCAACCAAATTCAATATATAGGTGATCCATTTGGCAAACCTATAGGCTACGTCTACACTAGCCCCAAACATCGAAATGGCCATACAAATGGCCATTTTGAAGTTTACTAATGAAGCGCTGAAATGCATATTCAGCGTTTCATTAGCATGAGGGCGGCCACGGCACTTCGAAATTGATGCGCCTCGCCGCCGCGCGGCTCGTCCAGACGGGGCTCCTTTTTGAAAGGACCCCACCTACTTCAAAGTCCCCTTATTCCCATGAGTTCATGGAAGATAGGTCCATTATTACTATAAACCATGATAGTCATGGATATAATCCCTTGCCCCTTAAGCTCCAACTGTGAAAATCTGGGGATAGATGACAACATTGCCCTTGTCAGAGAACAGAACATTGAGCATAGATGGACTTTAGGTCTGATCCACTAAGGTTGTCTTATGTTCTTATTTAGTCATGTAATTATGATATCAGACTATGATCCAGACATCTGTTTATGTTCTGATGGGCATTTGGGCCACTGGACTTTGCGTGATAGGAAGACTCTAAACTTGTAAATCCTTTGGCCATGTCAAGGGTGACAATATTTGGTGTTTCTTTTAGGTTTCCAGATTACAAAGTAGTTATGAATACAAAATTTAGCTTTTTTCTTTTAATTAATGTTGTAGTCATTATGGTTGTGGAAAATGTAACTCCTGAGGTCTCAAAAATCCAGAAAGCAAATACAAATAATCCAACACTTGTTTTTGAATTTTCATGATTTATTTTAGAAAATTTAGGATGAGCCATGCTGCTTACATTAAATTAATTTAATAGTAGCAGAGAGTAAGCCGTGCTAGTCTATACACTATCAAAACAAAAAGCAGTCAAGTAGCACTTGAAAGACTAGCAAAATAGTTTATTAGGTGAGCTTTCTTGGGACAGACCCACTTCTTCAGACCATAGCCAGACCAGAACAGACTCAATATTTAAGACACAGAGAACCAAAAACAGTAAGCAAGGAGGACAAATCAGAAAAAGATAATCAAGGTGAGCAAATCAGAGAGTGAAGGGGTGGGGGGGAAGATCAAGAATTAGATTGAGTTAAGTATGCAGACGAGCCCCTATAGTGACTCAGAAAGTTCACATCCCAATTTAAACCATGTGTTAATGTTCCGAATTTGAATATAAATGTCAATTCGTCCGCTTCTCTTTCTACAAAGGAGCGATAATTTCTTTTCAGTAACACACATACGTTGAGGTCATTGACAGAATGGCCCATTCCATTAAAATGTTGACTAACTGGTTTGTGGATCTGGAGTGTTTTAATGTCTGTTTTGTGCCCGTTGACCCTTTGTCTAAGGTAGTTAGAAGTCTGTCCAATATACAGAGCATCTGGGCATTGTTGACACATGATATATGCCATCATGTGTCTCACAAAAGATTGCGTTCCAGATCTCAAACCTCAGATCAACGGGCTTGCCAACTTTACACCATTGACTTCAACTGAGACTACACTCCACAGCCATCCCCAGCAGAGTAGAGCACAGGGAGGAAATGTTAGGCTGGTACAAAGAGGATGTCTTCAGGGTGCCTTGTGCTGCAGCATATTGATGAGATGCCAGGAAACCCGGGACAGGTGAAACTCAAGTTCAGCAACTGAGCAACTACAGTTCCTTTCTGTTGCACCCAGTTGATTTTAAAGTCTGAACAATGGATCTACCTCAGCCTTGGAGAGCAGTTGTTTGTTTGTTTGTTTTTTTTAAATTTGTTTGCTGTTTTTTAGAAATATTAAAATTCGTAACCCCCCTTTTTTTTTTAAACCAGCGTTTTCCTCTTTCCTTCCACTGATGAAAGTTATTGGCCTAAAATAGAATAACGGAGAAAAAACTCTGGTCAAAAAAGCTGTGTAGACACTCTGGGGGACCCTTTTGTTGACAAAGTGGATTGAAAGATCCATCCACCTTTATGCGTAGATGCGATCTGTTGACGGAAGTTTTGTCAGAACATCTCTTCCAACAGTAACGTCTATTGACAGATTGTAGATGTAGCCAGTGTGTATTTGAAGTGGATTAGCTAAAATGTATTAAACCCACGTGAGCACTCCAGTTCAGAATTTAGGTGGCCTTAATTTAATATAATTTAGTTCTCTTCCAAAATGTATTAAACTGGAACAATTAAGTCAGTTAAATTTTAAATAAGCATTTTCACAGTGGAGTTTAATACAGATGAGCTAAATCACTTCAAATTCACATCTTTAGTTAATTTGGGTTAATTTTCCTCATGTGTCTGTGCAGAGAAATCCAAAAACCTTATTTTAGACAGTCCTTTTTTTGAGTGCATGGTGTGACCAATAATTATATCCCAAAAATAGTCAAGCTAAAGATAAAATAAGTTATTGTGATTTACAAAAGAATAAGTAAAATCCCTTTTCTTTCCTAATTTGTAAACTAAGTAGCACTTAATTACATAATAGAAGATAGAGTCCATTCCTAAAAGCAGCAATTTTATTTAAAACCTCAGTTATGCCATATGTGAGGAACAGAGACAATGAATATAATTGAAATGCAATTTGAACTAGGTTGTACCTCTGAATGTGTTGTAAAGTCACATGTATGACTTTTAGCAAGGACAGTGTCCCTCTCTTGTTCCACTGACAATACAGTTAAGATAGCAACATTTAGGGACCTCACAGGTTGCTGTAAAGCTTGATTTTAAATAAGTTTGGGAGATGTGAGGTAGGTTACATGATGTCTATATCCCTTTTGAGGTCAAGTAAAAAAGCACTGTATGTGTGAAAGTTTTGTAGTAATGAGAAAAAATGTGATTTAGGGTTTTACAGATGAAAATTATTCCAGATAATCTAAATTTAAAGTAGAACAGCTATTCTGGAATAACTCCATGTGTAGACAAGCACTAAAAGTGTCAGTGTTCCTCTGTTTGAATGCTTGTTTATAGTTCTCTGAATATTAAAGTTTAAACATAACTGGTTTATGAAGTCACAAGCAGAATTAGAGTTGATTTTATGATCACTGTACACCCAAAAGCCTTTACTTTTATTATATGCCATAAACTTTAAGCCACAATTGCAGGAAGTGTTGCAGTGGAATTCTACCAATTAAAACTAATGGTAACATTTGTGTACAACAAAATGTCTGTTATTTTTGTCATTTTAAAATACCTTTTATTACTACTAGTTTTGTAATTTCGTAGCTGACATAAATGCACTTAAACTTAAAAGTGACACCTAGGCCGTGTCTACATGAGCTGATGGGAATAAGGGAACTTCGAAGTAGGCGGGGTCCTTTCAAAAAGGAGCCCCGTCTGGACGAGACGCGAGGCGCATCAATTTCGAAGTGCCGCGGCTGCCCGCATGCTAATGAAGCGCTGAATATGCATCTCAGCGCTTCATTAGTAAACTTCAAAATGGCCATTTGTGTAGACGTAGCCCTAACGACCAACACAGAATACTTCCTGAGTACTAGAAATGCACTGTTCCCAGTTACTTATAATGGACTTGAAAAGAGACATTTCTGTGTCCTGCAGTCACATGGGCAATCTTTGAGCTGTGGGTAAGCCAAATGAGTGTGGCATATATGTCAACAGTGATGTGGGAATAGTTACATTTTCTGATGCATACTTCCAGTTTACTTAGCCTCTGTGGGACCACTCCAAAGTCTATTAAAGACAATGAAGGTGATTCCCTTTGCCTCAAGTCCTGTTTTTTTTTTTTGTTTGGTTTTGTTTTTTCATATATTATAATAGTAATTACAATAATAGTGGGATTTTGTGGTGATACCTAGTCCTACTAAAATCTTGGCTCATTGAGTTCATGGTGGGGAGCAGGACGGAGAGAGACTTTCCTGTTTTTTCCTAGTAGGGTTGTCAGTTTTGATTGGATGTATTCCTGGAGATTTCATTACGTTACATAGTCTTTCATTGGATGTTAAATTCCTGTAGACTCCAGGTCAATCTGTGGGGATTGTCTGCCTCCTCTAGAAGATGGTCCTACTCTTCAGAAGTGGCAAGATTACTTTCAGTATTTGATTTTCTTTTGTTAAATATCAGTATGTTTCAGCAAGAAGAAATGAAAACAAAAACAAAGACAAAAAAATGGAAAGTCCCTAATTGTTTTTAAAGAAGCTAGGATGTCAAATGAAGTGTTTGTTTCAAGTTGTGTGGGTTCTTTGTTTTGCGGGTTTTTTGAAGGGCTTGTTTTTGTTTTCTTTCTTTATAGGAGTCTTTCCCCATTATAACAAAAACAAACAAACAAAAGGCAAGGAGGAGATCCAATATTCATTTTCTCCTGGAGAAGCCTGAATAATAAGCCTTTGTGAATTAACCAACAAATGGTGTTTTTGAGTAAACATATTTCTTCAAAGAAGTATGATTCAAAAAGTCATTATCATAAACCACTTTTGTAATTTTCTGTGGGGCATATCCTTTAAGTATGAGCAATAGTCACCAACTTCTAGCTATAAATTGCATATTTAAAAGCATTTCAAGTTTGAACTCCCTCCTTTACATCACTTATGATTAATTGACTTTTCTACCACTCACTGATTTCCATCAGTACCACATTTCCATTTTTTTCTTCAAACTAGACATACCAGATTAAACCTTCACTCTGAGATAGATTTGAGAGGTGCAACCTGTAGCACTAAAATCTAGTAGTGGCTCATCCAGCAACATTCATCATCCAGCATGACCACAGATGTTGCCAGATGAGAGAAGCCCCAGAGGGGCTGGGAGCCAGAGCCTCTGCCTGACTCACAGCTGTGGCGTGGGAGGCGGCTGGTAGGTGTGAAAAGGAGCTCCCTGGCAGTGGGGCCCAGGAGTTGAAGTCCCTGTCTACCCCATGGTAGCACAGGGCCAGGACCCTGAGTCTCTGTTTGCCTCGCAGCAACAAGTGCAATGATGCTGCCATGGTACTGGAAATTGGAGCCCCTCAGCAGCAGGGGCCAGGAGTTGGAGCCCCCATCTGCCCTGTGGTAGTAGGGACTGAGCGGCTACTGCAGGCCTGAGCTGGATCTCCTCCTTGCCATGTGGCAGCATGGGGCTAGGAGCCTGACCTCCCACTTGTCCCACAGCAGCAGGGGCAGAACACTGTAATGAGGCTGGAAACAAGAGTTGGAGCCCCCACCTGGCCCACAGCAGCAGGAGCTGGGAGGCTGCCATGGGCAGGAATTGGAGACCCCACCTGCCCTGTAGTGGGGGACTGGCTGGAGCCCTGTGGCAGGCCCTGAGAGCCTGGGCTGGAGCCAGAACCCCAGGGAAGCGAGGCTGGTGCTCCAGCAGTCCTTGAGCACAGCTCTGCGCTTTCCTTTACCTGTCAAATTCTCTCATTCAGGACCTGTCAGATCCTGAGTGTGCTGGATAAGGGAGGTGCAACATGTACATCAGTTTATAGGTAGTTATTTTAAAATTCTCAGAATTTTTAACAATAGAATAGAGACCGTGTGGTACTTGCCTCCTGTGGCAACAAGTTCTCCAGTTCACTTAGGCCGTCTCTACATAGGTAGCTTCTGTCAACAAAACTGGGCTTTTGTCAACAAAACATGACAAGCGTCCATGCAGTAAAAGTATCAGAAGGGTAGCTGAGTTAGTCTGTGTCCTCAAAACAAACAAAAAGTCCAGTGGCACCTTGTAAAGTAACAGATATTTTGGAGCTTAAGTTTTCATGGGCAAAAACCCGCTTCATCAGATGTATGAACAGGTTTTTGCCCACAAAAAAACTTATGCTCCGGAATATCTGTTAGTGTATAAGGTGACAGGACTTTTTTTGTTTTTATATGGTTAATGTGCTCTGTCAAGAGTTTGTTGACAAAACTCAGCTGTTCAGCTGGCAGCATTATCCATGTGCTCGATCAGGTCTAATGCTTCTGTCAACAGTGTTTTGTTGATAGAGTACTCGTGTAGACATTTCTGTTGACAGAGTGTCCAGTTTCCCCAGCAGCCCTCTTTGCAGTGGTTGTGGTCAACCATTCTGTTGAGAGAGGGCAGGGCAGTCTGAATGCTCTCTGTTGACAGAGCAGCTTGCTCTTTCCATCTGCTTTTGTATGTAGACGCTATCTGTCAACAGAGGTACTGCCGACGCTTCTCTATTGATGGTGACCTCTGTCGACAGAGGCTGCCTGTGTAGATGTGGCCTTGGTGTCCATTATTCTGTACTTACTGGCCCTGAGCAGCCGGTGGTGTAAATCAGCACTGCTCCATGAAGGTCTCTAGCTATACCACAACATGACACAGTGCAATGTAATGTAATAAAATGGTATAACTATCCTACCCAACATAAGCATAATAAAACTACACGCATCTTGAACAGAAAAATGGATTTCTTGCTTTGCTATCCATGTTAATCATAAAGTAATATTAGGTACTGCACTTCAGCAGTGATCCAAAGAGCAAGAAATTATGGTTTGTCACTTTTCCACTAAATTCTCAGCAACTTATAGCTCAATGTGGAAGAATTCATTTACCCTCTTGTCATTTTCCATATTCAACAAATTTAATCAGAATTTAGTGCTAGTTAATCTGTCCCCATCAAAATGAAAAATTAATTTCTAATACATAGTCACATATGTGACTCTCATAAAAATAGGCCTGTGATCACTTGCTGTATCATTTGGATTGAAACTAATGTTTTATGGGGCCTCTTTTTTTGAGTAAAAAGGGCATTTATTTTAATACTCATTTTGTACATGTGTGGAGTTTTATTTTACTTCTTCCCATACAGTAGTGAATTCCAAGATTAAAGTAAGGAAGAAGGGTTGTTTTGTGTAGGACAAAAGTTTATCCAAGGCAGCTTTTGTCACTCTACAACAGATGAATTGCTCTTCATTAATATGTTGAATCACTACTATCCAGAGTAGTTTCTAGGATCCAGGTTATTTACTTAGCTAATGATGCGACATCATTTTATTAGTTTAATTAATACTTAAATATTATCCCAGAGAGAGCCTTGAAGCATTTTCTGCCCTTCTTTAAACTTTGTAGGCAGATGGTAGGTGCTTATTTTCCTGTCATTTTTTCATACAATCTATAAAGATGCTATAACAGATTTTCAGAGATCATTATTTATTAAAATCTGTGTTTGTGTTTTGTTCTAAAATACCGTTCTCATTGGTCCCAAACAGAAAAGAAGTAACTACTGTGGCTGAAGAGCAAAGCTGGAATTAATACAAAGCAGCCATATTAATTGAAATTAGGGGGATTCCAGAACTGCTAATCAACATGCTTTTCCTGCACTTTCAGGTTTTTTGGATGTCTAAGAAAGATAGACAATAATCTTAAAAGTTTCTTTATTTTATTTTTGTTCCCTGAGGTCCAAAATCAATATAGGGCTTGAGGGAATCAGAGCCTTGTCAATTATCAGCCTATCAAAGCACATTTCTGTAGCACTTTTCATCCTATAACCAGTGTGTTGGATATGGCAGAGAAGGGCAGGAGGAGGGTGAAACAAAATTATTAGGTCCAATAATTCTATATTATGTTAGATCAAGTAAATAGGCTGTGAGTCTGGAGTTGAAAGCTAAAAGGTTTGTCACCTAGATGTAACAAATTGTAGCTCTGACATTCAAAACTAAAAGCTCCAACCCCAGAGCTCTTACATCAGTAAGGAAATGTATGATTTAACTCGGTTACAACCCAGATGAAAAAGATAAAATTTAGACTTGATATTTAGGATCCTTTTCGATTAAAAAAGTGTACAAGATGCACTCAGTTATTAATTTTCTGGCAAAACAAGGGAGGTGTGGAAGTTGAGAAACGTTTGAAATGACTGTTCTTTGTTATGACCTTGGTGTCGATGCACACCACAAGCTCTAAAATATATGCAAAGGCCCTGGAGCAGTCAGGAAGTCAATAAAATACAGCACTTCGGAAGTCCAATATGGAAGAGCAGAGCATGAATTGCTGCTTTAGTGGTCAATCAATACAGTGAACAGATATCCCTTGAGTGGTAAAACATGATCTGAACACAGATGCACAGGACAAAACTGAGGGGAGTGATCAACATAACTCTCTGCAAAACCATTTGAAACCTAATTCTCACGAGTTTGTTTGTTTTTGTAAGCTAAACTCTATATCATAATGAGTGACAATGGTTCAGATATCTTTAGAACCCAGATCCAGAGATAAAACCCTTTCTTTAAAACATCAGCTTGCTATATGACTGTCAGTGTTCACTGAAAAAGTGGGTCTGTCCCATGAAAGCTCATCCCCTAATAAATTATTTTGTTAGTTTTTAAAGTGCTTCATGACTTCTGGTTTTTTTTGTTAGGTTTCACAGAGTGTGAAGCTGACCAGCTGGGAATTTATTAGGAGACAGCATAGGTCAGATCAGCACCCCATAGATGTGTCGATGTACCCCTGAATACTCAATCTGTAATGGTCAGCAGCAGTGACAGCTGCCGCAGGCTCTGGGGCAAGGTGTGAAGGGGCCCTGGCTCCACACCCTGGAAGGGGAGGAGCCGAGTGCAGACTGCTCTTAGTGCTGCCCAGACCTCAGCACTGCCCTCCGACTCCCTCACAGCCGTGCAGCTGGAGCAGTGCTGTCAAGGTGTTTCAAAAGGGCCCGGAGCTCTAGCTGCCACCAGTACCAAAATTATTTGGCACAGCAGCCAGACTTCCACACCCCGCTTTGAAATGCTGGGTTTGGGGGCCACTGCCCCCTTTGCTCTTCCCCCCCCACACCATTAGTGGGCCTGATAATGTTAGAAGACTAATGTCAAAAAGACAATTCAAATACCATCTGGGGAACTTTAATGGCTCTGCAGTTTTTGTCTCAGATCACAAGTTTAAATGTATCCCAGTCAGGGTAGTTACCAAATGTCATTACTGTCCAATGGATTTTCAATGGCCTGTTTGATTGAGAGAAGTGGTCTCAGGCCAGGTCTTTTGAACAGGCATAGTTCTGGAGAAAAAAAATCTCCATAGCAACTGGCTTTATTTGTCATTCTCATAATGAAAGTGAATGAGTTTGGAAATCCAACACAGTGAAGTGATTCCTGTAAGTTAGCTTTCAGACTCGTTGAATAACAGAGAGAAATGTGCCACTGATGTCCCTGCCTACAGCTTTTCAGTGAATAGATATTAGGGCTTCAGTCACCTATGGGTACTGTATGTAATGTCTTTTTATTCATGTAAAGTACGTAACACTGATGGGTCAAGAACAAAGCTAAAGAGAATGGTAATTGAGAAGGGTTGTATAGAGTTCATTCTATAAATAGAAACTAGAAGATAATAATTTTTTTCCAAAGTATCTGACGATCTCATCCTTTTCCTGGGATCATCCACTGAGTCACACTGTAACAAGCCACTGATATGTTCAAGAGCAGTGTAAAGCCCCAGGAAAATATAATTGCAACCATATGTAATGGTGAACATAGAGCTAGTCTATGCGACAGGGTAATGCGCACTATGGTGATATTAGTTCTCAAGCATAGTAATGTGCATTAATTGTTCCCTGTAGATGTTGTTGGCATATACACTAAAGGTTCCCTAGTGCAGCATTTCTCAAAGTGGGGATCCCAACCCCAGGAGGTCACGAGGTCAGGGTTGTAACATGGGTGGGACAAGCGATGTAGTTTCCCAGGGCACAAAGGAGTTAGGGGGTAGAGCCCTGTAGCAGGCCTGGTATTGCCAGACTCACTTCTACACTGGCACTGTCATACCACTAGCATTACTTTCAGAATCACCCAGCCAGTTCCCACAACTCTTTGCCAGCCAGCTCTGATGACAGTGAAGTAAAGGTGGCAATAATGTAGTAAAACTCTTTTGCTCTTTTGGGGGGGAACCAGGGTGTTGTCACAGCCTGAATCATTTTAAAAGGGGGGCAAGCAAAGAAAGTTTGAGAATCCCTGCCCTAGTACACTTTAACATAGTGCCCTTTCAAACAGCTCTGCATTAAAGCTCCCCAGTAGGGTCTAAATGGATCAAATAATGTGTGACACATTAGTGTGCTTTCAGCATCGCATGAGAGCTCATTTTCCTACTGTGTGTAGACAAGCTCAAATTTGTAACCATCAGAATGGTAAGTTTTGAGTATGCAGGAAGATCTCTTAGAAATTAAAGAAAATGTCCATGCAAGTGATTCAGCATCTTAAACTTGCTCTTTAATAGTACAGTTGTAATTTGTTCACTTTGCTTCAGCAGAATGTTTGCTGAAATATAACCTGCTCCTCAGGTTGAAGTTTACTTCTAACACATACCAGAGTCCCTCCTTCTGTTTTCAGAAAGATCCGTGTTTCCATACTCAAAGCAAAATCAAGACAGAGCCCAACATCTGCTGAAAATGTTTCCATCTTAAGAAGAGTTTATTCTGTTTTCTTTCTAATGTCTCTGCCTGTGTTTACAAACTGAATTTAAAACTATGGGTGATATATAAAATTTCTGCTGCTGATTCTGACAGGCCTCTTAAGTTACCTTTGTAGGTATCTAGTGAAAACCTTCCATTTATGTAGAAAAAGCTCTCTAACTGACTTTGTACTTCAGTTGTATAAAGTGTTTCACTTCAGGTCAAATGGTGAATGAAGTGAATGTGGCAGCCTTAGAAGAGCCCAGAAGATCTAATATTAATGCAGATCATTCACTGTTATGAATCCTGTTGGGTTTTGTCTATGGCAGAAGCAGTTGCTTTGAGAATGACTTGGGAGGAAGGTTCAAAGTCAGGTTCTTTCCTGTGTCTAGATATGGCTAGCAAGCAAGAGAAGGGGAAGTGCTCCCCAATTTGCTGATTTGGCCTTTCCTGGTTCAGTGTTGGATCGAGCAATCTAACTGATGATATAATCCAAGGAAATGGGCAGTGAGAACTGGCAAAGAATACTAACACTACAGCCCTGCTCTCTTCCATCCCTGCCACTGCTCTACTCCATGTAAACTGGGGACACTGTGCATAGATGCCATCTACAAAGCTTTGCTAGCTGCTCTTCCTTCCCACTGAGGATCCTGCAGCTGACCAGGTATGGCCACTATCTGTCTCCTTTGTGCTACGTGTGGGCTAGATCATCGAAGAGAATCTGTACCTTTTTTCCTGGGTGGTTTCAGAACCCCCAGCTGTGGTCACGTAACGTTTTCAGCTCAGGCTTTGTCAGGAATGAATGAATAGGAACAAAACAAATGTCTGATCAATGATTAAATTAACATGTGCTGTTGTCTAATACTGCAGTTTATTAGATTTAAGCACATATAGATACAGGCAATAGGTTTAAAACATCCAATGTATTTACATAACATCTGGAACACTCTAGAGTAATTAACAACAGGTTCACATTTGCTAGTTGCTCACCCACCTGGCAGAAACGGTGTCAGGAAAAAACTTTTCTCAAAATAGCTTCCAAGCATTGCACCAAAGTACACTATATTAGCTAATCTTTCATAACTAACTTCTAGAAAACACAGAAGGCATAATGACCCTTACTGGACTATCATGCTTCTAACTTCCAATAAACTTCTAATATCAGAGGCACACAGTCTCAAGGTCTTCAAAACTCAATGGTTTTCAGTGTCACTTGTTCATTCCCATACTCCCTCTGTGACTGGGGGAAACTGTCAACTTGTTCTGAAATGGTTTTTTAAAGTCTGTCTTTAAATTAGATGTTAACTATGTGGCATTCTATGTCATTAGTTCATGGTGGCTCCATGCTCCTAATATGGTTGTAATAGGCTTGATCATCCCTGGGGTACACACAACCCTCAAGTCCAGGGTAACACTCTAAGACTTGTGCAGTTATCTGACAGAAGCACATTTTTCTCTGCTGATATTTGAAAGCAGCAGTACACCTGTAAACACTATGCTAATGCCAGTGCATAGATAAAACACACTGAGGCTTTGTCTGCTCTTCTAAAATTAAAACACAGCTGTAGCAGAACTGATGCAGCAGTGCTTGAAAATAAAAGTATGGCCATGGTGGGGCGCTAGGAAAGAGCTCTACCAGTGCTTTATGTAAATCATCTCCTATGAGGGAAGTAAGTAACAATGCTGAGAGCCCACTTACGCTGGTGTTTTATAGCGCTGTGACTGACTGTGCTTGGAGAGGGTGAGTTTTCACACCCCTGAGCCAAAAAGTTGCAGCACAGTAAAGTGGCCCTGTAGTCTTGGGTTCTGTCTACACAGCAGCTTTATTCTGGAGAAAAAGCTATTTCAGAATAGCTTATTTTGAAATAACACTGCTATACACAAAAATGCATTTGAAAACTGCACTTAGCTACTACAAAGTACAGCATCTAGGCTACGTCTACACGTGCCCCAAACTTCGAAATGGCCATGCAAATGGCCATTTCGAAGTTTACTAATGAAGCGCTGAAATGCATATTCAGTGCTTCATTAGCATGCGGGCGGCAGCCGCGCTTCGAAATTGATGCTCCTTGCCGCCGTGTGGCGCGTCCCGACGGGGCTCCTTTTCGAAAGGACGCCGCCTACTTCGAAGTCCCCTTATTCCCATGAGCTCATGGGAATAAGGGGACTTCGAAGTAGGCAGCATCCTTTCGAAAAGGAGCCCCGTCTGGACGCGCCACGCGGCGGCAAGGAGCATCAATTTCGAAGCGCGGCTGCCGCCCGCATGCTAATGAAGCGCTGAATATGCATTTCAGCACTTCATTAGTAAACTTCGAAATGGCCATTTGCATGGGCATTTTGAAGTTTGGGGCACGTGTAGACACGGCCCTACATGCATAAAGCCTATTTTGAAAGAGCCATTGGGCACACCATGGCTTATTTCAAAATATGCTCTATCCCCTGCATTAATAGCCCCTGTTTTAAAAATAGCTATTTTGAAATAGGTCTAAATATGTGCTATTCCTGATCGAAGGAGGTTTACCTATTTTGCAATAAGCCAACTGCTATTTTGAAATTATTTCATAATAGCGGTTGGATTGTGTAGATACTAGCTAGGTTATTTTGAAATAAGGACAGTTATTTCAGAATAACTTTGCTGTGTAGACCTACTCTAAGTCTTGGAAACATTCCTCAAGGAGAAATATAAGTTACAATGAATTGCTCTGTGGTATATTACAGTATGGAAAATGTGTTTACAGCTCCCTTTCTCTTTTATGGACCAGGCTTTCTGACCAGACTCCATCCCTAATGTAAAATCCTTGTTGTACCACACACAGGACAATCCACATTTCTGAGGAGTGAGTTTATTGGTTTAGGTATGTGCTAAGTGTCTGCATACTGAGATAGCTGTGCACATGCTTACTGGTAGAAACCTGGGTGCTTGCAGGTTTCAGTGGTGGAAATTTAGGTACCTACAGAGTTAGCCAGTTAGGGTTTTTGAGGCTCTCACTGGCGCCTGAATCTTGAACATAAATGCTTAAAGTGGCAGATGGAAGTTTAAATCATTTTCTGATCAAACGACTTGCCCAGGGAGATACAGAATCTGTAGCAAAGCAGGGAATTTTGTCCCAAGGTGTCCCACATTCTGAGCAGTTGCCCTAGTTACGGAACCATTCTCTTGATATAGAATTTTCAATATCAGAATCTGGAAAGGAGATTGATTTTCTGTCCTTAATACAGTTTGTACTCTACTCCATCAAAATAGGGTATTACAATAAAAGCTAAAATAATTCTAAGTAGGAAAAATCTATTAACATGACTGATTTGTCTGTTGGAAGTTTATTGCATTATACTTCTCATGCCAAAGAAAAGAAGACAAAGCAAAGCAAATTATTGCTTCAATATAATTTTACTTCTCCCTGGCAAAATTTTCTTGCCTAATGGTGATTGATTAGGGAACTGTTATTGTTTCTTACTTGCCTTTGCTTTTCAAAAACAGACGAAAATACGAGAGTCATTAGTTATTAAAGCAGATGTTGGTGAGCATAATGTTAGCCACTGTGGTGCTACCTGCCATTTGCTATGTTAATATATTGCCTTTATATGTCTCAACACTGAAAGGTCTCAGAGGGATAGATGTGTTGATCCACATCTGTGAAAACAAGACTCTGTAGCAGTAGTAATTTCTTCCTCTTGCAGTAATTTTCTTACATATATACCTGCCTTTGTGCTTTCCCTCCAGTTTATCTGATGAAGTATGTTTTACCCATGAAAGCTTCTGCCCTAATAAATCTGTTAATCCGAAAGGTGTGATAGGACTTCTCATTGTTTCAACACTGGATTATTACAAGTAATCATATTTATGAGGGTAGTGCTTAGGGATCAGCAAAGAATGTAACTGTGTTGTATTAGGCATCTTATAAACAGGATAGTCATCAGTCACTGCTCTGAAGGGAACAAGAAGTCTTGTGGCACCTTATGGACTAACAGATTATTTTGGAGCATAAGCTTTCGTGGGTAAAAACTTGGAAGGGACAAGACCACAGAGGGTGTATGTGACACAAGTAGGGTGAATAATGTGTTGGTAGCAGACGTCCTTTTAGTTCCATGATTTTTGCAGGTGTTTTTAAGGGGGAGTTTCGGAAATAAACTACCGGGGGAAAAAAGTAAAGGAAAAAAGGGAAAAAGAAGAGCAGCTCAGGGGACAAAAAGATTAGAGGGTTAGGAGTGGAGTGAGGTAAAATGAACGTAAGGGAGAGGGAAGAAAGTTGGACAGAAACAGATGGCTTTCAGTCAGCAGAGGGCAGAGAAAGTATAGTCAAGACCAGAAAGTGCTCTTGGGCTATTTCTACACTAGCCCGGAAGATTTACCCCCTCAGGGGTTTTCTGACTGCAAAATTAACCTCTCAGGAGTCACAGTCAACCCCTGTACTGCTTGCGAGATGGGAGGAGTAAGGCAAGTTGATGGGAGAAACCCTCCTGTCAACCCTCTTCAGTAGGGACAGCCAAGTAAGCTGAGTGGAGACACGTTAATTTTAGCTACGCAATTACCATAGTTAGAATTACATATCTGCAGTCAACTTACTTTGCCTAGTGAAGACACAGCCTCAATGTCCAGAAAACCCTACTTTGTTTCAGCAAGTGCTTTTGTCAGCTGAACTTTCTTTGTCTGGTTCCTCCCTGCTTTGCTTCCCAGAAGTATAGATGTGCGAACTTGTACGTTCACTAGAAAAGTCCTATGACCTTAACTTATGTGTTACTCACAAGGGAGCTGCATTTGTTATTCATCTATTAAGGAACAGGGGAAAAAACTGTGCTCTCCCTGCCTCCGCTAACAAGATCTTAATACATAGAGTGGGGAAGAAAACTGTGGACATGCCACCTTGAATGCATTAAGAACCATCTTCTCTCACTCCCACAACTCATGGTAAAGCCTTTTGAGTACAAAAATGTTGGCAACTAATGAAAACAAAATGTTAAACGTTATCATGCATCCGCTGCTTTGGGAGCAGAGGGAAAAAACACCATACCATAAAATGATGCTCTTCCTGGGGAATTTCTTACCACACTGAAAATACTGCAAATCCAATTACAGAAATCTGGTTCTATGGAGATTTAAGAATCAGCAGTTCAGCAAAGGATGTGTGCAGTTCTTGGAGTTTAAGCATATACATGTTTTGCTTTGAGTAATGATTTATTACGTGAGAGTCACATTGCTAAAATGGATCAGTAGAATAAGAGGCTGGGTCTACACAAGCCCCTTCCTTTCAAAAGGGGCATGTTAATGAGCGGATTTGAAATATGCTAATTTATTTCTTACATAAGTGCAAAGTAACTGATACATAAATGTCATTAGCCCACAGCCATTTAAAGTTCAGTTCTTGGATCAATGAACTGAGATGGCATGGAGGAAGGATTAGAGAAAAATGTTTTAAAATGCTAACTAGTTAGCAAAAGCAGGAATATATTATAAAAATTCTAGCCAAGAAGGGGTGAAGAAAATTTCATCCAGGAAAAAAGCAGAAGTGTAGAAAATTAAATGTGACCCTACTGATTTTTGTGAGCTATTACAATTAATGATAGCAGCTGTTTGTGACAGTATCCATGAATTAGTGATAGATAATGTAATAGACACTCCGATGATCTCTAAAACACATGGGGAAGATAGCTACTTGCAGGAAAGAGGATAGTTCCTGCCCTCCCCAGCCACCTTCCTGATACGTCCTGTACTGTACTTGTTCCAGCTAATAACATCTAAGAAATCTTCTAGTGGAGCTGGTTGTAATTTTTGGGAAAATGCCAATCAATCAAGGGCAGGATGGAACTTCTGGTCAAAACAAGACAGAGAGAGCCCCCAGGGGAGTAAATAGCACACTTGTTAGGTGTAAAGTACAATGACCTTTTTATGATGAAGTGTAGTAGGTTATATCTGGGTGATAGAGGGAAAGATTTCATTGTATGAAATTGCACGTATGACAGAAGAATACCTTAAAGATCAAATAGGACAGTGGTTCCCAACCTGTGGTCCACAAGGATAGTACAGGTGAACCATAGGAAAAAAAAAAAAAGATAATTATGTCTCTCTTCCACAGTCCAGCAGGCTAGCGGCTGTTGCAGGGACGTTGCTGAGGTAAGGGAGAGGTCTGGGAAGGGGGCTCTATTCAGTTGGGGCTATACTGGGGAGGCGGTGAGGAGGAAGCCCCCCGCAGGAAGGTTGGGCCTGGTTGCACCGGGCTCTGAGCCCCCAGTGGGAAGGCTGGGCCTTACTTGATTGTATGGGGGTTTGCAAAAGCTTTCAATGATGATGTAGTGGTCCACATAAAGGGAACTGCTGAAACAGGAGGCTACAGATTGTCTTCTATGGTTTCTGATATTAAATGGCTTAATTGTTTTGTTTTTATAAATATTGGAATATAAAAACACCATTCATGACTGCAGCTCTTTTACACTATGAACTATGCAAATGCAATCAGAAAGAGGTCGTAGTTAAAATAAAATGAAGCAAGATTCAACAAATCAAAATCACCTACAATGCTCCCTTTTGGGTTAGGATAGCAGTAGAAAAAGTTTTTAAAAAACTTGTATTACATCGAAATTGTAGCTTATATGCTTGCTGAGTTGGACAAAACTCTTCTGCTATTTGGAAATTCCCATCAGTCTTCACAGCTTTTCTCACTTTTGTCACATCCCAGACTGAACCTTGTCGTCCTTCCTCACATAAAATACTTACTGGCATTAATAGGAGTGTTGCTGGAATAACCACTTGTGAATATTATCCCATAGCAATATATTTTATTTCTATATTTCCATATGTTAAATTTTATGAATATGAATTCAGAAACAAATGTGTTCTCTATTGTCTCTGTGTGGGTATGACCCTATGTAATACAGGCATGTGTGCACACACACTTCACAGGCAATGTAGATCAGTTCACACTTCACAAGCTCTGTGAGTGGATAAGTGGAGACTAACCCTAAGAGTAGGGCAGCTGAACGATGGTTTCCAGCCAGGACATTCATGCTGACATCAAGTTGCAAATCTAAATTTAATTCAATGCACCTGCCTTGGGGAAAAAAAATGCCTTTGCTGTTTAATATTGTTGAAATAACTAACCAGAATTTACTTGACTTGGAAAGGTTCACTTAAGCAAGTACTTTTTTTATTGCTATCTACTCAAAAAATTTGAGGGCACTGAGCATATAGTTGGACTGTCAACCTCCTGGGGTCTATGCTCAAACTAGCAGTGTGCCTCATAACCCTTCTTGGTCTGGTCAAATAACACCTCCCAATTCTTGACCAGAACACCCCTCATTGCAGACTAGGTTTATCAATATAAAATAAGATGTAAACAAAGCCTCCTGAGCAAAACCTGTTCATATGTCTGTGCTGTTTCCTCTAGACATTTACTGCAAGCAAAGGCCCCAGTGAAACCTTGAACATTGGCTGATGTAGTAGTCTTTGTCTACATCTTGTGCTCCTAGTTTATTATTCAAGATATGTTCCCGCCAACAGGAGCTGTGAGGATGGTGCTGGGGGCAGGGGCAGCATGTGAAGACCCACTGCCTCTCTCTCCCTAAGGGATGCACAGTGATGTGCTTGACAGCTCTGTCTGGCTATGGAGTGTCTATGATTGATGTTGCTCGTGCCACAGCATGCAGGCAGACTGCTTGAGCACCCCGCTGCCTTCTTCCAGCCTTGGGCCACAGGAAAATGTTTGGATGTGGCTCCCAGCCTGTATTTTGCCCACCCCTTTTTGTAGAAGATTTCAAGGCATCAAGCCAACATGCTGCTGTTTCTACAAAAGGAAAAATACAAAATGGATCAGGCAATAAATATAGATAATTTGCTGAAGTTTTGTGGATACATTCAAATTTTATGCAGTTTGCTTTTTCCTTTCATTCAACTTCTTAGAAATTTACTTAGCTTTATTTCCATAATTTTAAAATGGAAGAGGAGATTGGTAGCTTGGGAGATTCAGCTTGATATTCGAATGTTCGCATACATCCGAATAAGTCCTTGGGGTATGTTGATTCTGGGTCACAGACTTGTAAGCAGTGATAATCCAGATCATTCAGACAACCGATGTGTAATTGAAAAAAAGAGATCTGATTATAGTATGTAGCAACAAAATTAAATTGCTTTATAGAAAAACCCAAGACCACACTTTCATTGACAACTTAAACAAACAAACAAACAAGGAAATTTATCTATATGGTGTAAAACATATTAAACTCAGTGAATGTTCTGTTTTGAGTCTTGAATTTGTAACAATACCTGGAGCAAGTGACTAACACTCATGTGATTTTCCTTTTGAACATTTCATATGCTTGCAGCTATAATGAGTACATAGCAAACCCCTCTCTTCCTTCAGTAAAAAGTGCTTGGGATGTCTTCACATACTTATTTTTAGAATGAACTGTCTCTCTACTTGTTAAGAATTCATTTCTGCCAAGAGCACGGAGTGTGATAATCTTGTTTATATAATTTATTTTGTTGATTCTTCCCTCCCCTGTAAATTGTCTGGGAAGACTTCTGCAGGTTATAGTGTGTCTGTATGTAAAATCTTCTGAATATGGTCTTTGAGAAAGCAAAATGAAAAAAAAAATGGCTAATATGTCAAATCCAAAACAAGGGAAAAGTGTTCAAACCCTAACACGTGCAACAGTTTTGAATTGAAGATCCATGATTTTTGCAGGTGTTTTTAAGGATGAGGTTAGGAAATAAGCTACCATATCAGATAGGAAAAGAAAGTGAAAGGTATGGTTTTCCTGAGCTTTCTTCACTTTCGTGATTTGCAAAGGGAAATTTTCAATACATTAAGTAGTAAATCCAACTCCTGTCTCAGTAAATGTGGATTTGGCCTTACGTGAATATTTTGTATGTAAATTGTTTCAGGCTGTATGGTCATGATGAGTACAACCTATTTTGAATTGGAATAAGAGTCTTGTTTAGCAATATAGGATATTTTTGGAAAACCGAAAGATTAATAATAAAAATATTTTGCCTTTTCGTTCTTTCATATATTATAGAATAACTTGAAAGTACTTACGGCTTATATAATTTGTGCTTTTTGTGTACTGGTACTTGCTGGTACTAAGTACTGGCACCTTGGCAGCCACAGCTGTGGGATTCCTGGCTAGGTGTCAGAGGAACCCCATGAGTCCCATGGCTGGCAGCCTGCTGGGGTGCATAGCCCCAGTGCCAGCTCCAGCCACAAGAACCCCAGGGTGGGGGTGGAGACAGGGAGCGAGTAATGAGTAATGGCTCATCTTTGTTTTTGTTTTGCGAATGATTATGTACAGTGCTTACTTTTCCCTATTCAAATATTTTAATGTATTAAATGAATTTATATATTACATACTGTAATTTTAGATAGAAATTAGTAGCATATCTACCTATAATAATCAGCTCAAAACTTTGTATATTGAACAGTGTATACAATAGTGAATTATTGTGGTATAGATTTATCATTTCACTTTGGAAAAAAATCAGATATCTAAAGGTAAGTGTGGGGAGTGTGAAATATTTTTATTTTGTTTCATGGTATGAGAGTTCACATATGCAGCTTTGAATTTGGTGTTCAAACTCTGCTTTCAATTTGGTTAGAAGGTTGCATTTCTGCTTCATTTTGATACAAAACCATCAATGATTGCTGATTTGCCAGAAGGGCAAACTTTTTTGACTAGTATGGTCTGGGATTCAAGTCTGTAACAAAATCAGTTGAGTCTTATATGGTTTCTAGTTTTGTTGCAAACTCTTTGCACCGTCACATCAGGCCTGGAAGACATTTAAGACTTATACCACTGCAGAATATAGGGTTATGAAGAAAAATCACACTCAGCATCATAGATATGTGACAGAAGAGAGCTTCTTTTGGCATAGTAGTTAATGCAGTTTGTGGAGGTGGATCTACTATACAATCAGAATGTTTACCCTTAGGGACTCTGATGGCATTGTCTACACTACAGAGCCTTATCTGTATATGGTGGCGTCAACACATCAGCATTACTTGGAAATAAGCCATTGCAGAATAGCTATGTCAAAATACTTATTTTGAAATAACACAGTTACACTCAAAGTATTTTGAACTAGTACCCAGCTATTTTCAGGTAGCATGACTAGACACATAGTGCCTATTGGGAAGTAGTGCCATTGTGTGCCGTTATGGCTTAGTTCAAAATAGTTCTATTCTGTGTCTTAACAGCACCTATTTCGAAATAGGCATTATTCCTCCTGCAGTGAGTTTTAAGAAATTTGAAATTATGCACCCTCTTTTTCAAATTTATTTCAAAATGGTGTATACATAGTATACATAGTATAGATGCTTGCAAAGTGATTTAGAAATAAAAGCTGTTATCTTGAAATAATATTACTGTGTGGCTGAAGCTTATGAGTTCAGCCCTGCATGTAGAAAACATCCAGTGGCAAATTCAATCCTGTTGTATTCCATGGACCTCAGTGGAATTTTACTTGCTTGCATTACTGCTGAGGTTATATTCTTTTTCAAATGAGTGGAAAGCCATCTATTTGCCATGAGCTGATGGGAATAAGGGGACTTCGAAGTAGGTGGCATCCTTTCGAAAAGGAGCTCCATCTGGACGCGCCGCGCGGCGGCAAGGAGCATCAACTTCAAAGTGCCGCTGCCGCCCGCATGCTAATGAAGTGCTGAATATGCATTTCAGCGCTTCATTAGTAAACTTCGAAATGGCCATTTGCGTGGCCATTTCGAAGTTTGGGGCACATGTAGACGTAGCCATAGATGCATACCTTCCTTATCATTTTCAAGAATATTACAGTGCTTATAGCATGTAATATACTCTGCATTTCACAAGCAAAAGTAAGTCAATAAAAGTTCAGAGTGAGTGATATGCTTCTGTACAAAAATGCTAAAATATAAAGTAACCTTTGATGTTATTGGGTGTCTCGAGGTTTGCGCACCCAACTGGAGATGCCTTGAAATCCTCTGATCTTCATAGGACAGGGTGCTCAGGACTTTCTGAAAATCAACCCCCATGAAGATATTTTAAGTTAAAAAAAAAACAACAGAAATTGAGGCCACCAAGCTCAATTGTGTGGTCACTACATCTCTGTAAAGTGTCTGCTTGACGTAAAGGCAGTGTCTTGGAGTGTGAGTGGAATAAACAGATGCTGGTGCGAGGCTGGTGAATGCACTATCTATTTCTGACTTATAAATGCACAAATAGATAAACAATATTTCTGAATTGAGGATTATTAAGCAATTGTGAGTAGCCAGACTAATACTGCAAACCGGTTTCATATAGACATTTAAACTCCAAACTGAACCTCACATTTGCCCATCACTAATATTTACCGCTATATGAAGAGGGACACACTAGATTTACTCAGTTGTTTTATATGTAAGCTTTTTGTGTGTATTCATTTGAGGAAATGCACTTATGGACAAGCAGAGTACATTATGTGCAGTCCTGGCTGTCCAGAAAATAATTTTAAGGGCTTTAAAACTTACCTTATTATGACTTTTTTATATTTTGTAGGAGTGTCAACCAAGACATAATTAAAATCACTGGACATACACCTTTTATTCTCTTTGGCATTCTTTTATGGCAAGAATAATTGATTAGTTGAAGAGGGTTACGTTTCAATATTCAGATTGCTCACTTTGGCAAGAGCATTTGAAAAGCTACCTTTATTATCAGATGAGACTTTTTTTACTGTTCTTTAATCAATTACACTCTTTGTAAAGAGGAATTGTGGTTCTTTGATTTTCTTTTTTCCAGTGCACAAAGTAGAAGAACCATAGTGCAAAGTTGATGGTTCTTCCATTTTAGTTCCATTTTAGATGAATGACCTAGTCAAAATGCTGTTGAAGTTAATCTAACCTAGATAACTCAGACAAAATAACAAACTGCTTCCCCCTTTCCCCCATCCCCCCAAAAAATTGTCACAATGAAGTTTCAGAGAAGTCAGTAATATCCAGGCTTGGTTAAGCCTTTAATATAATTAATACTGTCTCTAACAGAGTTTGCAATATATTTTTGTGAGTATTTGTGATAGATGAGATCTGCTCAAGTCTTCATCAGCTGTCTGTTCAGCATGAACTTCTATTACAAATGTTCTTTTAGCACACAAATAGAGGCTTATTTTCCTGGCTCCAAATACAATTAGCTATCCTTATGTGCTGGGTTTAGTTCAGGAGGGCTCTCTGGGTTGTTTTGGTCTACATGCTGAGCACCTCCTTCAGGTTCTGAGCACAGTTATTTCGTAGGCTATGTCTACACTAGCGCAATCTGTCAACTCAAGTTACTGTCAGAAGACGTCTTCCGACACAAGTGTGATTGACAGATTGCGGCCAGACGTGAAAGTGGATTGCTCTGTCAGTGGACAGTGGCCAAACTGTTCAGCTGCTCTCTTGACAGAATGGACCCCTGGAGACAGGGTTGCATGGTAGGCAAGCCCTTCCAGAAGCCCTGGCAAGACTGACCCTTAAAGGCCCCCTTCCCCCAGACACCCATTCCCTGCCCATTCCGAGGTGTGCCTTCCTCCACAAGGGACAGCACAGCTGTTACACCAGGGCTCTCATACTGTCTGCTAGAGGCACAGCACTTTCCACCTAGCCATGGCGTCAGAGCAGCCCCCAGGCTTGCACTTTCCCCATCAGCAGAAGCTGAAGCACCTCTTGAATCTCATCATGGGCATCCTCTTCCTCCTCCCCAGGGAGTAGAACCCAGACACCTCCACCAAGGAGCTTGCTTTTGCTGCTGCACAGGCCCTCCTGCACTCACCTCACCCCAGGTGCTTAAACTAGTAGCTTGTGATGAGGCACTATGATGACCAGGAGTGGCTCCAGAGCTTCTGCATGTGGAAGGACACCTGTCTGGAGTGCTGTGCCTGGCTCACCCCCATCCTCCAGAGACATGACACCTGGCTGTAGCCCACCATCATTCTAGAGAAGTGGGCCACCATTGCCCTAAGAAAGCTTGCTGCCCCTGATAACTAGCACTACATCGGGAACCAGTTCAGCATCACAAAATCTGTCATCAAGGCTGTACTCAAGCAGGTGAGGCACTCTTGGGTTGCAGGCCCTGCACAGAGGGAGGGGGAGCCAGAGGAGGCTGTGAAGGCCAGCACTCTAACAGAGTTTTAAAAAGAGCTTGATAAATTTTTGGAGGTTAGGTCCATAAATGGCTATTAGCCAAGGGTAATGTATGGTGCCCCTAGCCTTTAGACCAAGGCTGGAGACAGATGGCAGGAGACAAATCGCTTGATCATTGTCTTCGGTTCACCTCCTCTGGGGCACCTGGCACTGGCCACTGTCAGCAGACAGGATACTGGGCTGGATGGACCTTTGGTCTGACCCAGTATGGCCATTCTTATGAGTTTTCCTGCCAAAGGGGGGACCTCAGGGAGCAGGGTCGGGGTATAAGGGGTGAGGGGAGGCCCTGTCCCAGGGGTACCATGCTGGCCACCCTCACAGAGCCCTGCTGCCAGAGGGGGCATCGCCTCAGTCTAGGGGCTCCCAGAGACCATGGGAGAGAGAGAGAGGATAGGAAGGGGTCCAGGACCCACCCTTAGTCCCTGATGTGTGTTTGTTCCCCTCCCCTTGCAGGTCATGACATCCATCAACAAACTCCTGCTGTGGAGGGTTATCCACCTGGCAGAGAGGGACATGATCATAGCTGCACACTGGGGTTCCATGCCTGCTTCAGGGTTATTGATGGAATCCGTATCTCCATCCATGCTGTGTATCTCAGTGCAGCCAAGTATATCAACCGCAAGGGATATTTCTCCATTGTGCTGCGAGCCCTGGTTAACCACCATGGACATTTCCTCAATGTTTACATCGGGTGGTGAGGCTGGGCACATGACATGTAGGTGTTCTGAAATGCTGGCCAGTGCCGAAGGATGGACAGAGGCACCTTCTTCCCCCTCTGGGAGCTGGTGGTTATGAACATGCATTGTGGGGAATGCTGCCTACCTCCTCATTCCCTGTCTTATGAAGGCCTACACTGGGCAATTGGACCTGAGCCAGGAACTGTGTAATGCCCAACTCAATTAGGCCATGGCTGCCAGCCTGGTGCATCTCCGGCCATCTGAAGGCCCACTTCAAGTGCCTCCTCACCTGCCTGAACATGGGGGAACACAGTGCCCCCTGAGTTGTGGTGGTATGTTGTGCCCTCCACACCATTGAGGAGAGGAAGGGGGAGGCTTTCCTACCAGGGTGGGGGGAAGATACCACCATGACTATGAGCAGCCAGTTGCAGCTGCCATCTGCCAACCACATAGGGACCCTAAGGGAGAGCTTCAACTGCAGCCCCCAATGATCCTCCCCATGGCACCCCTGGTGGGGGTCTCAGGCCTGCAGCCCTACCCAGTCCTCATCACAATCCCTCCCTTTGTCATGTCCCCCCTTCAAGGCCCCTCCCCTATAAAGAGGGATGTGAGGTTGGTGAGCAAGCAACTTTTTTAGTCAAACCAAGATATACAATTTGAAAATAAACATTGTAATGAAAATATATTTATAAGATGCATGGCCCTCATCCACTGCCAAAGTTCCTGCAAACCTTGGGAAATGGACAGCGGTGGCAAGGCAGCAGGAGCAGGTGGGGCAGGGGGAATGGTGATGGTGGTGGGAGTGGGGACAGCAGGGGGAGCTGGGTAGGCAGCTATGAGTTGCTGGGTCAACATGTCCTGCCAGATGCCGGTAGCAGCATCAAAGCTGAACATCAGTTGATCCCAGGTCCTTGACCACCCCTCCTGGTCATCCTACAGCTGCCACTCGAGAAGGTTGGTCGTTTCCAGAGGGCAGTAGTGTGGGCTTTCTGGATGTTGTTCTCTGCCCAGCAATGCCCCCTCTGACTGTGGGTGCACCCTTTCGGTGGGGAGTGCCGGTTCACCCTGGTGGTGCCTTGTGGCTGGCTCACGCCTTGCACATGGTTCAACAAGGCAGGACCATAGCCTTGCAACATAACCCATTTGCACCTGCTCCATAATCCTTGGTGCGTATGACTCATGGGGTATTTACCAAAGGGCCCCTTGAACAGCTCCTGGGATACCTGGACGATGACCAGGGTGCTCCCCCTGGCTTTGGACCCTGTGTCTGCCTCTGGAAGGGGTTGGATCCCAGGGTGCTCCTGATCCTCCATCTCCATGGGCTATGGCTGTGGAGGGTGAAGGGTGCAGGGGGGGTGTTCCTTTGCAGTGTCCATGGGGTCAGGATGAGTGGAGTTGTCACCACGCCAGGAGGTGGTGGAACTCCAGATAGTAGGGGCAGATGAGTTTCCCTGTCCCTGATCTGTGCCTTGTGTTGTGGGCCCAAGTCTTGCCCCACCTCAGTACTTTAACTTTTGACTGCATCTGTTCCACAGTGTGGGCAGAGTGACCCCATGCCACCAGGATGGTGGCCAGTTGGGTGCAGGCAGGGATGTTCATCCTCTTGGCCAAGGGGCCAAAGAGGGTTTCTTCCTTTTACTGCATAAAAGGCACTTATATGACAACATCAGAACCTACTTAAGTCTTTTTACAAGTTTTACAAACTTTTGTCATTTACAAAGAACATTAAGAAACCTTTGTTTTTTTTTTTTCCTTTCCCACAGCCAATTTTTTCTCAAAACGTTTGAAGCAATTGCTTTTCACAACTGCATTTTTCAGCTGGAGATCTTTTGCTTCCCTTTGTGCGATCCCAAAAAGAAAGAGGAAAAAAAATCAGCTTCCTTTGGGGAATTCTGTTTCATTGTGCTATCCATAGTTAAGGAACAACCACAAGAAATATTATTGTGCAAACTGCAATTATTACTGCTTCCCCTAACCCACTCTCATGTATCTTTCAAGGCTACCATACTGGGATAAAACCATTTAGAATTGTTTAGTTTAGGTATGGAGATGTGGACCATTTCAGAGTTAACTTGTTCAAGTAGCTGCTGCTTCACAGATGAAGAAGCATGCATTCTGCTGGCATTAGAGCTCCATTAATTATCAGCTTCCATTTAGATGGAGACAGGTGGCTGATATAGCTGTCTGGGGAGTTTCCCATCTGTCTGTCCATCTTCCTGTACTCTGCCAAGTGATGTTTAAAGAAAGTTGAAAGGCTGTGATGATGATCTGTTTTCTACTCTATCAGTTTTATAAAGTAATGCATAGATCTTCCTTCCACTCATTTGTGAAAAGACAATCCTTTGTGTCCAGACACACACAATTTGTTATATGCAACAAATATGCCTTTCTGACAAAAAGTGTATGTATATGTTGCATATTCATTCTTAAAATTTCTGATGTGGTTTGTTTCCCCAGTTGCTCTAAGAACAAATATGTATTCCAAATTTACTAAACATGTGAATTTAATTTGAATTAGTCAAGCAATATTACACTTCTATGGGGATACTCTTGTTCAAAAGTGAAGTGATCTTAGTTTGATTTAGTTTAATTCACTTCAGAAGTTTCAAGGAAGGTTCTTTTCTTCCCCGTTGCCCTGATTTGGAAGGTTCTGAGCCTTTTTTCTGTTTTAGAAGTATCTGGAAACTTAGAGCAGACAGTAGCGCCGTTTGCTTACTTCCAAAGATACCTGAAGAAGGGAGCAACCACTCTTAGGGCTTTATCATCAAAGGGTCAGCATCAAGAAGAGAGGGAACAAGGCCACTGACCTCACTCCTGCAAAATACAGCTGTACCAATTGGAGGATAACATTTTCAGCAATGTGGGGAAGCTGGAAGTAGAAAGAAGGATATGCAGCAGCAGAATGTAGCATGCTTGTGTTAATGGAGCCAGAATTCTAAGCAATCTGCGAGAGTAGCTTATCTTCCACCTTTGAGTACCACAAATAGTGTGTGATTTGAGAATTCCCGATAATACAGTTTTTGCAGGAACAGACCCGCCTATTGGATCGTTTCTTTCTGTTTGGAACAAAGCAGGTGAGAAGCACCTTAAAATTAAATTCAAAGAATGATAGATTAGGGTTGGAATAGACCTCAGGAGGTCATTTAGTTCAACCCCCTATTCAAAGGAGGACCAATCCCAGCTAAATTATCCCAGCCAGGTCTCTGGCAAGCCTGGTCCTAAAATCTTCTAAGGATGGAGATTCCTAGGTAACTCATTGCAGTACTTCACTCTCCTCATAAAATAGTTTTTCCTAATATCCACCTAAACCTTTCCCACTGCAACTTGAGGCTGTTGCTCTTTGCTCTGTCCAAAAATACACTTGAATCTTCCTAAACCAGCAAACAGGGAAACAGGAGAATGGTGGATTAAAGATTTTATAGGCCATGGAGGGGAGGGGGGTGGACACTTACCTGATTCTGTGCCATTACCCACCCTCCACCACTCCCAGGGGCCACCCCATATCACTATGTTAATGGAGGGGAAGAGTCCTCAGAGGAGCATGGCACTGGGTTGCCATTCCTCCAGCAAGGATATTCCCAGATCAGGGACATATGGGCTGTGTCTACACTGAGCCCTAGTGCTGATGATTTGATGCAAATAAGCAGTGTCAAAAATGCAAAATTTCAGCTCATTTGTATATTTGTGTGGATAATGTGCATTATCATGAGGCTAATTTCCATATCAAGTCACGTAGATAGGGGTTCTGGCAGCAAAAACGCTCTTTGTTCGTAGCCCTTTATGCCTGATTTTTTCCAGACATAAAGGGCTGCTAACAAAAGGGGGTTTTGTGAGCAGAACCCCTGTCTACTCAGTTCAATTTCTGCTGCAGATGTGCAAATTAGCCTCATGAATATGCATGGTAGTTGATGTGAAAATAAGCTGCCATTTTGCATTATTGAGACAGCTTATTTGCATCAAACTGTCACCACTAGGGCTCAGTGTAGACACAGCCAGGGAGTACGCAGGTTCAAGTATCTAAATACAATTGTAAAGTTATGTTTAAACCCTTGCAGATGTTTAATCTGTCTCCTACAAATTTGGGCCAGACATTTCAGCCATACCTATACCTGACATGCAAAACTTATCTGTGGTTTTGAGGCATCTGGTATCACCATTTTGAGAGTGTACAATGAGTTTCATCTTGTAGGGCAGTGAATCAAGTAAACAGCTAAGAATGACAATGGGAATTGCCCAGATGTTCTTTGTGGTACTTAAATATAAAGGCCAATTCTTGGATTGAGTGAACTAAATTTCAGTGTTTAGCATGAGGGCAGACCCATTCAGGTATGCCTGAATATTTGAATATCTCCATTAGCCTTGTATTCAAAACAATAGGAACTTGATGTTTGGGAACTAACGCCATTAAGTTGGGTGAAAGATTGGTGAAATGTCACTGAAATGAAACACCTGGAAGGCTTAATTAAGCTTTTGTGAAAGGAAATAAATATGTAGACAGAGGTGGGGAGAAAAAGAATCCAGTGTGTGTCTATTAAAAATATACATTTTCCATCTTTGATAGCTTTTACTATCAATAAAACAAATACAGGACTGTATGTGTCTACCTACTGCTCACATGGCCTCCATTACCAAGCAGTTCAGACACAATTGTTTCTTTTTACTTTTTTCAGCAATATCCCCATTCTTTCTCTCTTTCCCAGAAAATCAGTGAACAATAACTAATTTTGAACTAAAAATAGTTTAGACTCACAAGTAGAAAATTTGGGATAGGTCATGTGAGGGCTGAAGATCTTTTTACACATGTTGAATTTCATAGTGCAAGCACTTTTCCATGTTATATCCATCCCACATATGCAGAATTAGTATTGTAGTACACTTTTTAAGGAGTGGGTCTTTTTTAAAATATTGTTGGGTGAAATAGATACTCACTGCCATGCATCTGTGAAGTGAATATCAACTGGGAAATTAAGATTTAATGCATGTGACCATGTCAAGTGATATTAGAGCTCATGCACATTCCTCCCATCTCTATCTTCAGCCTCAGAAATCCCAGTGAAGGTAGACATCAATGAGATGAAAATTTCCTATTGGATTCAACTCTTGCCTTGCAGCAAAAATAGCTTTCGTACTTTTTTCAACTGGATGGCTGATGGAAAGAGTCATTGGACATGCATGTATAAAAACAACCCTTTTTTTTTTGGTTGCTTTAATCACCTGTTAGTTCTTGGATTTTTTTAAAAAAAAATCTATTGTCATTGATTTTAACTTAGTGTTTTCATGCAGGCAAGGAAGTACAGCATATACTTCAGAGAGAGAGAGATGCAGAATCTTTAAAGCAAAGGTGGGGAACCAATTTTTCATGGGGTGTTCCCATTGCTGAGATCTCTTCTGAAACTTTCTTGGGCTATTCTTCCATTTACTGAGGAGAGTATCTGACCATGTAAAGTCCATCAAGATCATTTAGGTCTCCATTCCATCAACATCTTAGAGATACTGTGAGGAAGTCTTTCCCTCATACTACTCAAAAAAGGTAAAGAGTATAAGAAACTAAATCTGGAGTACAAAGTCATGTGCCATCTTGAACCTTCAGCAGATGATATCAAATTATTTGTTACTGGTCTCCAAATATACTTTCAATAACTGGTCAGCAACTTCAAAATTTGTTGTCAAGCTCTCAAGGAGTGTAGAGAACAAGTTTGGGCCACAGAGATGGAACATCATCCTATTATTTGTGTTTTCTTCCAAGCAGCAATTGACACATCAGATGTGTCATGTTCAGTGGCTACAGACATTTCAGTGAGAGAACTTGTTAATTACACTCCCCTGGTATTCCAAAAGACCAGCAAAATATAACAGAATGTTTATCGGTTGAGAGTGCCAAACTGTCGTCTCGGAAGACTGACAATATAATGTGGATCTATGAGCCTTCATTCGCTAGGTGTCTTATAACACAGAAAATAAGAGGGATAAGTTTAATGGACCCTTCTATCAGCAGAGACTTTTAGACATGAACCACTGATTTCAGTCTTTTGTGGCTTTGAAACGGGCATTTTCTTATATCTGTCAAGAACAATTTACCACCTGTATCTCATCTTTGTTTAGACATCTCCCCACACATTTTGGAGGTTCCTACTTCTCTTTTAAAATGCATGGACACAAAACAATTACAGAGGTGCTTGTACAGCACAATAAAGGAGAGATACATGTATCCAATTTACTCATCTTTCTCTCCCTTTCATTGACCCATCTGATACAGTTTTATATCAAAAAGGACTGTTTCTATTTGGGGCAAACAAAGGACATTTCTTATTTACACAGAGGAGAAGGTTTCTATTTCTGCTAATTTTTGATTCCTAAAAGCAGCAGTGATCTTTCATCTATTACGGATTCAAGAATATCAAGTTCTTGTTTCTATTATCCCTTTCCTGTAGATGCTACACAATAGAATGTTTACTGTCATGTGGCAAAACTTCCTGGTCACAGCATTCTTATTCTTATGCATGGTCAAGAATGTACACTATAAATACGCAGATCTGTGGTTCAATCTGTCTCCCACCACAAGGCTGCTCATGAAGTATGGGTGGTAGCACCATGTCTATGCTGTCAAGGAATTCAGATATTTCCCTGTGTGGACCATTGACTAGTTAAAGTAAATTCAAATTTCCATGTCCAGATGTCCTGTTGTCACACATCTGTCCTTTGGTGTAAATTAAAGAAAAAATTATATAATAAACAAAGATGACAGCCTTTGATGCCCTGTCTGCCATGATTTGCCCTCTTGATGAACTATTTCAGCTACCTAGTCTCTTTGAGTGTTGTTTGTCCAATGCAGGAACAAGAGACGATATGTGTACTCAGCCACTGAAATAGAAGGCATTGTGTGGTACACACGACTTCACTATGGATGCTTGCAATCTTGGCTTCACTCACAGTATCAGCAGACACACCTGGATGTGCTGATTTGCACACCTGCACAAAACTGTCACTTCCTTAACTGGTGGTTAGACCCTCAGAATGTGTGCTGATAGACTCCATTTCTGACACCTGATCCAAATGCAATTCTGCTAAAGGAGGTCACTTTCAGACCTGAGTCACTTGGGTCACTTTCAGACCCAAGTACTCTGGACATCTCGGGAAGACTCACTCTACCACAAAAAATATACTGGGACTTAAAGCCATTTAGCAGGCCTGTGCACCGTTCATTACCGTCTCAAGGGCAAGTAGTCCAAGGTCTCACCGACAACACAACTGCTATGTTTTACCTAAGCAAGTAAAGAGGCACAAAGTCACCTCAGTTGTGCTAGGAAGTAATCCACTTGTGACACTTCTGTCCAATATTTTACCAGAAGGCTTCCATTTTACAAGTGTGAGGAACACTCTGGAATACCTCAGCACAAGAAGGAGCTTCAGACAACCCAAAGGGGGACAGGAACATAAACTTCCTGGTTTGAGCATTGGCCTGCTAAACGGAGGGGTGCAAGTTCAATCCTGGTGGAGGCCATTTAGGGATTGGGGCAAATAGAGGTCAGGGATGGTGCTTGGTTCTGCTAAGAGGACAGGGTACTGGACTAGATGACCTCCTGAGGTTTCTTCCAGTTCTAGGAGATGTGTACCTCCAATTGGAGTTAACTTACATAAAAGCATAATGTCTGAAGAGGCAGTATACCAATCACCATGATGCTGCATTGCAAACATTCACTACATAAATGCTGTTCCAGAAGGCTGTTGAAATGTAATAAGCCCTACAGGAGTGGAGTGCTATCCTTGCGGGGACGAGAGACCATTGATAAGAGCAAAGTTCAAGATAGTCCAAAATCCAATGTGAAATAAAATAGATTATATAAGGTAGATCTCTAATCCTCTCAGCATAGGCTACAGTGTGGAAGAGTATCAGAAATGTTCATGGGTTTCAAGTATATGAGAATGACATTTCACCTTATTCAGATATATATATATCTGAATAAGGTGAAATGTCATTCTCATATATATATATATATATATATATATATATATATATATATATATATAATGTCTTAGATTTGTTACTAGGTCTTCCACTTTCCCTTTCTGCAGCTTCCATCACAAAGCTCAAAAAAATAAACAAATGAGGGCACTATATGTGCAGCAGGTTTGCTCACATGGCAGTTACTCAGTGAGGAGCACGTTGACAGGAGTAGGATCCTGAAGTTTGAAAACTAAAAGAAAAGAAAGTCCTAAGCAGGAAAGACATAGTAGTAGGAAATCAATAGTGAACCTATAGATCATCTTTTGGACACTTGCACTCTGGTGCACCTTGAAGTGAAGTGTTTTTGTAAATTATTAATGTGACAAAAGCCTTGCTATCCAATTTCATTACCATCAGACAGGGATTATAGCTCATAGGAAATTCGGCATTCACTGTGGGTAAAGGAGAAAGAAGACTGACAGAATAAGGAATGGGTATTTTAGAGCTGCATAACTAGGAATGAACATTTATTAAATGCGGAAAATGCTATTATTAGTACCTCTGTATGCCATAATCTGCATGCCCAATAACAGCATAATCTTTGTTACCAGAGAACCTACTCGGTGGTTTGCATATTGGCCTTGTAAATCCAGGGTTGGGAATTCAGTCCTGGAGGAGGCCATTTAGAGGTGTGAGGCAAATATATATCTGTCAGGAATGGTCCTGCTGGGCAGGGGAATACACTGAATGACCTCTCAACATCCCTTCCAACTCTACATATAACCAAAATCTAGAGTAATCTGCAGTTTCCTCTTATAAAGAATCAGATTCTGATGTTTCCAATTCTAAAGCTGCTGCAAACAACAGCACTTTCAGAGAAGATGTCATTATCGTTATAACTGTTTTACTGATTGGAAAAGTGTGGCGCAAGACATTAATTGCCCATATTAAGATTGCAAATCCATTGTGGTTTTATCTGTGCCAGCCTTACTTAGAAAATGGAGGGTTCTATCATGGGAAGCAGTGACTTTGAAAAAGATTTGGGGTTTGTGGTAGATGATCAGCTGAATGGGAGCTCTTTGTGGAGTACTGAGGCCAAAGGATTACGGCAATATTGGGGTATATAAGTCAGGCAATCTTCAGTAGAAAAGGAAAAGTTGATTTACCTCTGTATTTGACAGTGGTCTGAAATCTGCTGGAATGTGTTATGTTCTACAGTTCAAGAAAGACTTGGATAAACTGGAGCAGGTTCAGAGAAGGCCCACAGAAGTGATTTAAGGATTATTAAAGGAGCTCTGTTCAACTTAAACAACAGGTGAAGCGGTGACTTGATCATAGTCTGTAAGTGCCTTTAATGGGGAACAAATATTTAATGATGTGCTCTTCAGTCTAGCAGAGAAAGGTATAACAGTTTAGTGTCTAGAAGTTGAATCTAGACAAGTTTAGACAGATAATAAGGTGTATATTTTAATTTTGCAAGTGATTAGCCATTGTAACAATTTAGCCCTGGGTCATAGTGAATTCTCCATTACATGACTGTGATCAGTGGCCCCTTCTAACCCTGGAATATATGAATCTATCTTTTGAGTGACTGATTTAGAAAACGTAATATTCTTTATAATGTAGGAGAGCTTAATGCACTACAAAATTATGTGTAAACACACAGAAACCAAAGAACACTAACACTTAAAATATATACGTGCTTTGATTTTTGGAGCGTAATTAGGCAACAACATTTAAAATTACAGTAGAAACACATTGCCTAGCCTGTGAGATACCTGTCAATTGTTAATACTAAGTAGGTTTCATTGTACAATCATATTTCCATATTACTGTAGTTATTCAACAAGGGACTGTGTGAATAGATACAATTTATTAATATACTATACATCTTCTAAGCAACACAAGACTCATCATATGGAGTTAAACTTATCATTTCACTGTGACATTAAAATCTGTGACTATCTTTTTCAAAGAAAAAATAGAAATCTGTAATGCCCAAAGTCTAATATTCCTGGAATCCCTTGCATTTTGGTATCACAAGATTTATACTATCCCTTATGTTTAGGTCTTTAAGATAAGTTATTCTAAGAAATAAAATGCATTAGTGGTCTCAGTGACTTCACAAATGGACTTCTTCAGAGGTGATTATTTTCCTTCAAAAAGGTTCCGTCTCATTGGTGCTACAGATTGAACCTCTCTAATTTGTAACTCTCTTGTCTGGCAATCTCTGTAATCCATCATAATTTTAGTTAGCCAGACCACCACTTATCATGTCCAAGTTTCCCGTGGTCCTATGAAGTTTGTTTATAGCCACCAGTCCTGCCTCTGTGTTCTGTGCTGTTATTTAGCTGTAATTTACCCCTAAATGTTGTCTAAGAGCTGAGTAGGCAGTGGAAGTGTTGGTAATGTGATAGAAAATATTGACATCCCATCATCCAGCAAATTCTCCTCTCCGGAACTGGTCAGATCCCAAGGGTGCTGGATGAGAGAGGTTCAACCTGTACTGCTTTACACATTAAAATCATTTAACTTCAGTTCTTGATATGCCGGCTTCTAGGAGATGTAGTTGCTACTCTATATGCTATAGAACTTTAAAAAAAAATCTACCCCACTCCCCCAAAACACCAAGAAAATGTCACTGGTACAGTATTCACCACTGTCAAGTCAGGGAGATAAGCATTCCAACTTCGTTTTGTGAGTCACTACTCAGACTAGCCTCTCCAGAGTTTGGTAAACTATCTGTCCCTTCTGAGAATTCTAGTCCATCATCTATCAATAGCACTGATGAGCCCAAAACCCAATAATAAACACAATAGTTTATTTTGACTGAAGTCCGCGTAGACCTGACTGCACATATTGATGTTTCCTTAATATTAGCTTAACAGTGACTTGCAATCAAAAGCTTTATTTTTAGATCATTACTGTTGGTATATAAATATAAAATATGGATGTAAGAGCTCAAGATCCCATAGTCTTTCCAAAATGAATTTGATATTTATAATATAATCTTTGATTTTCCCAGATTATATTTAAAAATCATTTAGGGAGGCCAAATATTTTAAGACTGTAGATTCACAGTTTATAGTGAGAGGAGAGTTGCTTTAAATGTGTGTGTCAGATGGTCTTCTACTACAGTATCTATTGAACTATTGTCACTGTGTGTCGAAATATTATATATCATGTAAGGAAATCTCACACAAGGCCCAGTTTTAAAATGTGACAGCCACTTTTTGGGCCGAGATCCAGAAAAGCAGTTTAGTGTCAATGGAAGTTATTTCAAAATGTTGAGCTAACTTGCACTCTAAGCATTACATTTTGGCCCCACTGAAATCAATGGGAGTTTTTCTATTGACCTCAAAGAAAACCATCATTTTATCTTAAATGTCTAATTTACATATTGAATACCCAAATTAGGACTCTAGATGGCCCTTGGGGGCCTAACATTAGAAAATTAGACGTGTTGTCTTTTGTGGGTACCAGATATGTATTATAAGGCTTTTAGATGGAAAGATTAAAAGTGGGAATCTAACAGCATAAGCTACCTCAAGCAATCAAATATCTTCTTCAAGGGTAATTGCACCTATAGCTGTGCCAGTCCAATCTTGGAGTGTTGGACAGAACTATGAAGTAGTTATTGCATCTCTTCATGTGGATTTTTTTTTTTTTTTTGATCTGCCACTCATTCCTTGAGCTATGGTAGCCCATTCAAAGGCTGTTTCTACACAGGCCACTTCCTTCGGAAGTGGCATACTAATACACGAAGCAAAAGATGCTAATGAGGTGCAGATGCAAATTCCCCATGCCTCATTAACATAATGTCACATGATTGCGAGCCCAGAAGACTGTTCTTCTGGACTCCAAAACACTGTGTAGAAGCGTGGCCCCAGGGGTGCTTCCGGAAGAAGTCTCTCTTCCAGAGGCCCCTTCTTCCTGAATATTTTTGGGAAGGAGGGGCTTCTGGAAGGAGGACTTCCTTCCGGAAGCTCCCCCAGGGCCACGGTACTACACGGCATTTTGGAGTCTGGAAGAACAGTCTTCTGGACTCCCAATCATGTGATGTTATGCTAAGGAGGCACGGGGAATTTGCATCCGTGTCTCATTAGCATCTTTCGCTCCATGTATTAGCATGCCACTTCTTTTGGAAGTGGCCTGTGTAGAAACGGCCAAAGCGTTTAATTATACTAACCACAGAAATTACTTTGTTTTCATTTAAATACATTCAGGTAGTCAGAAGAAGAATAATGTAGTGCATGAGCCAGATATTTTCTGCTCTTCTTTGCTTTTTTTCACACTTTACTTTTATCTATTTATCTAGCTCTTTGCTGCCAGTAATGTTCATTACTTAGTATATGAGCATTACATATAGCTTTAGGTAAATTTATATTGATAGAGAGATCTATTATCACCGCATATCCATTGTCACTCTGTGTGTGGGTCTGTGTGCATGTGCATTACATAGAAATAACTCACTAAACAGAGCTCACTGGGATATGGATTTCCCATCTCATGAGAATTTTTGAGGCTTCAGATTTTTTCTCATTTTCAGTCAGTACAAATGTTAACTTCATATTGCATGAACTCAGTTTGGGCCAATATACTGAAACATAACATTCTGATGCCCCACGCCTCCCCATGCTTTACAACTACTTCCAGTCTAAATAGATTTAAATTTCAAAACAAAATGTCTATTTGACTCATAAAGCTAAAACTTTTCATTTGAAAAACCACTGAGTTGAATCAGTTCAACCATTTTAGAACTTTTTTCCCCAATATTCTTTTACCATGAGGTTTGTCAAAAGTAAGTCTGTTCACATTATTTATTACCAAAAAACATATAGTCAAAACATTCCAGACACAGTATTCATCATTTGTGTTAATGAAGCTATTTTCATATTTAAAGTTTTTCATGTTTCAGCTGATCTTTTTCACCTGCTACTTAAATATTTTTGTAATGTTAATATATGTTGTAATACTCCAGTTTGAGTGATGTGGAGTATACAGTTTAAGCACACTATATCTAATTTTATTTCATCCACTGTGGCAAGGCAATGAGGAATGAAAGCTATAAGAGAAGTGAATTGAAGTGTGAACTGAGAAGCTAGCAGTGGTCTCCAGAGAGTGTAGATCTTTTGACAAGATGAGTAGTAAGTAGCAGGACTCTAGGTTTGATTCCATAGTACAAGGAAGCTGGGCCATCTCTGTGACAGCATAGGCAGCCATATCCTGCTGATACATTGATCCACAGAGAATTCTAATTGAGGCTGTGGATATTTACATAAAAATCAGCAGGAAGATGTGCCTGTTATGCATGGTTCGAGGCAAGGAGATTGAGGGATCAGAAACATTTTGTGATAGGTAGTGATTGCCAAAACCAGTCTCTGATCAGAAGCAAAAAAGGTAAATG
The DNA here is from genome assembly GCF_033958435.1 of Carettochelys insculpta. Taxonomy (NCBI): domain Eukaryota; kingdom Metazoa; phylum Chordata; order Testudines; family Carettochelyidae; genus Carettochelys; species Carettochelys insculpta. The sequence continues at coordinate 19,472,342 of NC_134143.1, forward strand.
GAAGATTAAAGAGGGCAGCTGTGTAAATACAAAATCTTCAGATTCACCATCCAGTTAATTTAATTATATATAATTGTGGCATAAATGATCAGCTGAAATTTCCTGAAATAAGCTTTAAAAGAATGCCATTGTTTGTAAAGGTGGTTGCTGCTTAGTAACTCAACAGACATGTCCATCCCATTGTTCAACTTCCGTCCTTTTGTATGTGGATAAGCTATAGTTCATGCTCGACCTTGAAATGTCCCTTTCTTGGTCATATTTTGATATGGTGATTGCAGCCCCATCCAGCTATTTTTAGAAATATTTGTTAAATGAGAAGCAATATGCATGCTGATTAATCTGAACTTAAGTTAAAAAAGGCAATTTAGTAAGGAAACCAAATCAGTGCAATGACAATTTTGACTCTGAAATAAATAGCTATCTGGGAATATCATATGAACCTCATAAAATAGATTTAAAAATTCATTTTATATTATTCTGAGGTACAATTTATTTTATTACATGTTTCTGTCAATATTTTTATTGATGCTACTTAGTTGATGGTAATCAAAGACTGAAAAATTACTAGAATATTCTGAAGAGTGTGTTTCAAAACAATTACCATTTGCATGGGATGATATAGCTTCTGTTCTGTTGCACTGAGCATACATTGAATCAATAGAAAATAATAAGGGTTTTATTAAAATTATATAACTTTGTCAAATGGAAACAAGCTTATTCTTGTTTCCATTATAAACAGTATGTTTCCCTAAATACAAAGCAGAGTGCTTAGAGATCACTGTCATTTTGCTAAAGATTAGTTCTGAATCACAAGGTGCTTCAAAAGTTTGAAAAGACTGAGCACAGACAGATGATAATGCACATCACTGCAGGATCTCAGTTTGGTAACTGCGCTTGCCCTGGCAACAGACTAATTTATTCAAGGTCATGCTCATTACTGTATGTAAAAGTCTTGCTATGCTATTGCTTCTGGATTAATATTAACAAGAACTCATAAAATCTCTGGGAAGTCTCTTTATAACAGCATTATACCGTTGTTTTCATGTTTGCTTTTCTCTTTTGCTTCATTAGGTGCATTTAGGCACTATAGCATAACCCTACTACCTAGAGAAGGGGGTCATTCAGCCCAGGTATATTATTTTCCTCACTCTATACATTCTAATGCCCAAAGAATTGAAGAATTCCCAAAGGTAACATCAACATCTTAGAAGTGTGAATGAAGTCCATGAGTGTCTTGATGTCTCAAGGAAGATGCATTCTGGAATATCATTTCTAAAACAAGAAATATTAAGGCATTTCACAGAGGAAAATTACATTTAAAATTAATTTAAATAAAGTGTGCATCTAGAAGTGGGTTTGAGGTACACGGTATAAATCCATATCTGACTTTGGAACTCTCAATGTTGGACTAAAAAGATCCAGTGTGCTTTCTTCCAGAATTTTGGCCTACTGTGGAAAGAAGAGTCAGGAGTGAAATTTGGATACAAGGGCAGATTTAGCTTCTAACCCCCAGCTTCACACCAAAGTTCAGACCCAGGTTTTAGGTTAGAATTAGACATGTTTCTGCTTCTGTGTTTCTTTCATAGAAACGTATGTACACACTCGGACTGAGGTGGAAATGGACATAGGAAATAGATGTGTTGAGAGCCTCTGGATTAAGCTAAAAGGTTTAAAAAACAAGGGAAGGTGGTAAACTGATAGGGAACAGCCAGCAAGGATTTGCAAAGAACAAATTATGTCAAACCAATCTGATAGCTTTCTCTGAAAGGATAACGAGCCTTGTGGATAAGGGAGAAGCGGTGGATGTGGTATACCTAGATTTTAGTAAGGAATTTGATATGGTCTAGCATGAGATTCTTACTAATAAACTAGGCAAATACAACTTAGATGGGGCTACTATAAGGTGGGTGCAAAACTGGCTGGATAACTGTACTCAGAGAGCAGTTATTAATGGTTCTCAATCCTGCTGGAAAGGTATAACAAGTGGGGTTCTGCAGGGATCTGTATCGGGACCGGCTCTGTTCAATATCTTCATCAACAATTTAGATATTGGTATAGACAGTATGCTTATTAAGTTTGCAGATGATACCAAGTTAGGAGGGGTTGCAACTGCTCTGGAGGATAGGGTCAAAATTCAAAATGATCTGGACAAATTGAACAAATGGTCTGAAGTAAACAGGACGAAGTTTAATAAAGACAAATGCAAAATGCTCCACTTAGGAGGGAACAATCAGCTTCACATACACAGAATGGGAAGCGACTGTCTAGGAAGGACTATAGCAGAAAGGGATATAGGGGTTATAGTGGACCACAAGTTAAATATGAACCAACAGTGTGATGCTGTTGCAAAAAAAGCAAACATAAATTTGGGATGCATTAACAGGTGTATTGTGAACAAGACAGGAGAAGTCATTCTTCTGTTCTACTCTGCACTGGTTAAGCCCCAGTTGGAGCTTTTTAGATGAACCAACATCTTATTGGCTTATTCAAACTTCTTGAGGTATGACAAGTTGAGCTGGAAAAAAATTGTGAGATCATTTGTGGTCAAGCCATAAATGCCTTCAGAACTGCCTGTTTCACAGTATTTTGTTATCTCGACTTCTGATACCATGTAAAGACTGGAAATACAGTATGTAAGTAAATGGAGATACGAAAATATGGTTCACGTGTAAAATTAAAATGGGTAGTCTCCAATTCACTATAAACATGTGAGTATATTCTTATGTCTAAGTGATTAAATCTAATTAAAATAAACTAGGTAGTAAGGAGGATCTTACTTAAATTCCTACAACTACACAAGTATCCTGTATGATTTTTTTTTCCTTCTGAAAACACTGCTAATATTTAAAGTTTAAATATTTTTCCATCATGGTGAACGTGCCGTAACCAATATGCCATTAGTGCTGCTTATGTTTGTCTCTTTTCTATATAGATTTACACTATTAAATTCCCACCTCCCTTTATACTTCACATAGGCCTTTAGTTGCATACTAGCCATTTTGCTGACACCTATTACAGTAATTCGCTCTAAAATATATGAGACATCAGTCTTTGATATGTTGCTTTTGATAGAAATGAAACATGTCCCAGAGGTAACTGACTAGTCAATTAAGGGGAGCACATTCATCTGCTGAAACCAGCAAGTCTGATTGACCTTTTGATTTAGTTTCAGACAACATTAGCTCATATTACCCTGGTAGGAACTGATTAGCTATGACTTGCCTACCTGGAGGCTCTTGGTTTCATAGCTTCATCAGTAACAACCACAGTGGGCTTTTTTAAAATTTTATTTTTGAATTAAAAAGGTTCAGTTTATTGCAATCCATTCAATCCATTAAATGTGACCATTTAGTTGCAAGGAGAAAAATTGGGTTACCATAAAGGAATATTAATTTGCGATAGACTCTAAAAATATGTATAAAAATTTCCATTATACTGGGTAGCATAATTTCAACAAACATTTTTCAGACAGTGCAGGAAAAAAATAGCACCAAAGTGAGTAATTTAAGTAATAGTATGAAACGTTTTCCTGAAGGACAATTTAAGGCACAGAAAACAGGAGTCACAGTTTTGATAGAGGCAAACAAAGTTACTGGCAGGGCCTATAATAGAACCCAGGTGCTGAACTGGAGAAATCAGGAGAATGAAACATGATTACCACTAATCTAATACATATTTGAGAGAGTTTGTTTCTGACTCTGTCTGTTGAAGAGCTCCTTCTAAATAGTAAGAGCTAGGACCACCAAATTTGGTATACAGCTTCTAGACATAGCCACAAAGTTAGAAGGAGAAATGATACAATAAAGTTATCACACTATTGCACGCTTCCTGTAAGCTGTATTGATCACATGTCCATCACGTCTGTGCACTTCTTCAGGTGATCTAGCCCCAAAAAATCCCAATTCCCTAGCCTGTGTTCTACCTTTCGTGAATATGCTCACAAACTATCAAAACCTCCAGGAGCTTTAGCCCTGAATTTATCTTATTTCCTACACTGAAGATGAGAGAGCCCTGAATCCAATATGTACTTACACTCTGTTGATTTCAGTGTAGCATCCCTCAGTAATGATGGCATAGGAGTACGTCTACATGAATCCAGCTTTGAAGAGGTTAAATAAACATGCCCAGAACTTATTCAGACATATTGTTAGTAAGAGCCTGTGTGTGTGTCATTACTATGATGGTCAGCCATCTTGTCAATAGAGCCACTGTTAATATATTGCTCACAAAATGACAAACAATTCTCTCTGGAATCATGTAGATTGAGGAGGCAGCACTGAATTGATAAATTGCATTCTGTATATGCAATACTAAGATATATCTCAGCTAGTGCTTTTTATATAAAATTGCCTCCAGACTCCCAGAAAAATATTATTCAGTGTGCTATTCATTTTCGTTTACAATAGTCACAAGTACCCAAATTGCATGGTAAAGAAGAATCTGTGTTTGCTTACCAATAGTGAACACCAGAAAGCTGCAATTTACTGGGCTTATCTACACTACCACCTTCCTTCAAAGGAAGGGTGGTAATTAGGATGTTGGGAGTTTACTAATGAAGTGTTGCGGTGCACATGCAGCGCTTCATTAAGCAAATCCCCCCCGCCCCCCGCAGCAACTTCTACATTTTATTTTGTGTCAGTTTTGAGAAGTAAAGAGACTTTAAAGTTGCCCCAGCACTTCGAAGTACCGGCAGGTGAGCCGTGGCTAGACGCATGCTGGTACTTTGAAGTTTAAAACTTCGAAGTTGCCACGGGGGGCAATTTGCTTAATGAAGTGCTGTGTATGCACCGCAGCACTTCATTAGTAAACTCCCAACACCCTAATTACCATCCTTCCTTTGAAGGAAGGTGGTAGTATAGACAAGCCCACTGTAACTTAACAAAAATACATGAATATGATTCTGATTCCCTTCGTGAGCTAAGAATGACATGGATTGGTTCATTACTAAACTGACTTATGTTTTATTAACTCTTATGAAGACATGTCTTCTCCTTAGTATCTTACCTCAACAATTCTTCTCATCTTGGATTTCTGATCAGTGATACCTCTTTCCAGACTGAGATTTTAACAGCCATGGACCTTGACTATTATAAACTTTGGACATGCCAAGAACAGTCTTGATTCTTCTCAATGAATGCTGGCATTCAGATCAGTTATTCTCCACATATTGCAGTTCATACATCTTTCTAGTACAATTTTTGATGTTTGTTAAGGCTTGGGGCAGATTAAATGTAGTACAAGAAGAGTAGGTTTAATTCTACGTCACCTGAAGCACTCATGTTTGGATTATTTTTGTTTAACATTCTTGTAAGGTATTAGACACCCTTACATATGTCTGTAAACTAGATTTTACTTTAATGAAGTCTTTTTTTTTTTTTTAAAGAAATATTTATAATTTGGAAACCTTTTATACCATGGGCAAGATCCCAGCTTAGCTCCATTCACACCAATAGAAATGTCCCAATGTTATCTAATTTTAGGGTCTAATGTGGCTTTTCATATTTGAGCTCCATATTAAACCATAAACCCAAAGGAACTTCCATGCAGAATATGGGGTTGGGGAAGAAAGACTGTTTCCCCAGATTGTTTTTTATTATTATTTTTGTCCAGCAATTTCACTTAACCCTCACTCTTCTCATGTCCACAAGTCTTCTGGTCTAAAATCTTTTTTTTGACTCAACTGTGGATAGCAGATACATATGTTTTCAAATTTTGTGTATTTCTCCTTCCTTGTTGTTTTTTTTTTTCAAAAGAGAATGACTGTGAAGACTTCATACATCTGTCAGTTTTAGCGTATTCTGTTAACAGGTAAGGAATGTGGGATCAGCAATCACTTTGGGTGACCATAATTTAAAGATCTGGTTCATGATCTTAAAACTAAAATGAGAACTCACCGGTGGATGGAATGCTACCTATAAAAAGAGACAAGGTTTAATACTTGTGCTTTGACATCATCAGTCATATATTGCACACACTGTTCCATGAGAATTACTATTTTTACTCTTTTTACCAGGTTAGCCAATACCCTAATTTCAATTCAAGCCTATGAAGTAGGAGTCCCTGTACTCCCTTGGGTTTTTATAGTGAGGGTTGGGTGTATAATGTAGACTCTCACAGCAAAAACACAAAGCAAAGCCTATTTGAACCTGTAAACTTGGGACGTTCTGGTCCCCCTGTATACCTTTGAAGGTTACATATTATCCAGGGCTGTCAAAGCCTCTGATCAGCCTGAGATAAAATATATCTTATTTGTAAATTCCCTTGCTAGATCCTGATATCTTAGGCTTTTATTAGGTTTGATGTCTTCTTTCTGAGTATTTCACATCTCTTTTGACCCACATTCTTACCTATACCTCTTCACATTTGTGTTTGTAGTTCAAAGACTGAGATATCAATCACATTTTTTACTGACATTCAGAGTCGGTTAGCAGATCTTTCAATTCTCGACATGGGGCTTTAAAAATTCATATTGAATCTTGTTTCCATAATGTAATACACTTTTTGATTTTACTTTTTATGTATTAACTTCATATGACAGGCTACAGATTAGCAATGTATAAATTACAGAATTGTAGGCCCTCACCCTGTGTGCTGAGCTCCCTGAATGGAGCTCCCATTAAAGCCTGTTGCAGGTTTTATAGAAATGGATCCATATTGGAAACATTTTGCTAGGAGGTGAGTGTATGTTTATTTCAAACCAAAGTTTATGCACAAGAAATTTTCAAATTGTCTCCATTACAAGGTGCCGTCAATAATTGTTCCCATACCACATCATTTTGTTATGCAGCACGCAGTGTTTTGGTTTTTGTTTTTGTTTTTTTGGGGGGCAGGGAGTAGACTGGATTCTCTTTGTATGTCTTCATTATAGATCATGCTGATTCTTAATCCCCATTAAAGAACCCAAAACCTTCAGGCAACTCTGCTCCCCCAAACAACAGCAACAACAACAATATTTTTTCCACTGTAAGCAATGAAATAGTCTGTGAAATGTGATATTTTGCAATAACTCCTTCCCACACAATATTTTTTTGTTTCATGTACACTTGGGAAGATTATCCATCCATTCAACTAAAAAAAGATAAGATAAAGCATGAATTTATAAAATAGTAAGAAGTTCATCACAATAAAGAAAGCTCAAGGTACTTACCCAACTTCCTGGACCCTTATATATTTACAAAAAGATGCTTATATTTCACAAGAAACTGGCTCCTCTGAAAATTTCCTTCTTTTGCAGAAGTTGTAAATACCACCAAAAAAGCTATCTTTTGGAATTGGGAGTGTTCAGCTGGCATTGGCATTAGGGCATGCAGATGAATGTAAAAAATTAAAACTGAGGGCTCTATGAGAGATTTGCCAATGTTTTTGCAAGCCTCAACATGTTTGTTTGCCTTTTGCAAAAGTTTGGGATCATTTTTTCTATGTCAAAAGTAAGTTTGCCCATCTCTAACAGAACATAACCACCAGTGGCTGCGGTTAAGTGTGTGACAAATTTCAGATTTACAACTGGTAGGCTATGTCTACACTTCCTCCTACTTCGAAGAAGGCATGACAATCAGGCTGATGGGAGATTCCTAATGAAGTGCTGCAATGAATATGCAGCACTTCATTAGGCTAATTGTCCCTGCAGCAACTTTGAAGCGTCAAACTTCGAAGTGCCGGCATGCCATGTAGCCGCGGGCACTTCAAAGTGCCCACGGCTACAGAGCATGCCGGGACTTCAAAGTTGCTGCGGGGAGGATTAGCCTAAAGAAGTGCTGCATATTCATTGCAGCACATGATTAAGAATCTCCCATCAGCCCAATTACCATGCCCCATTTGAAGTAGGGGGCAAGTGTAGACACAGCTGTATCGATGAATGTTGTAAATGATTAATGCCTATTGTTTTGATTGAAGATCAGATCCATTGTGGTAAGCAGAGTACATGTAAATATTAAGAGGTAGTCTCTGTTCCAAAGAGTTCACAGTCTAAACAGAAAAGTCTCACGAAAGGAGGGAAGGGGTGTATTTTTATTACCTCTGTTTGACACAGGAGAAACTGAGGCACAGTGAAACCAAGTACCCTTGTTCGTACAGGAAGCTTGTGGAAGTGGTGTGAATCGAACTAAATCCCAGCACACTGTCACACTAACCACATGCACTCTTCCCTTCCATTAATTATTGTATTTATTTTAGTTGCTTACTAGCGTCTTTCTAAAATTTATGTAAAAATAACATAAGAATTGTGTGTATATTTGTAATTTGGTTTAATTAAAATCCTTGGATGAATAGTCTTGCTGAACAGTTGTGTACACGTATTAATATGTGGGTATTTATATCTGTTATGTGTGCACAGAGGAAAAGTTGTCTTCAGAAATAAGAAAAGCACCTTGTCTTTGTAACTTTTACTATATCCTGGTCTTCTATTTCTGTTGTATTAATTTAGGAGTAGGGACCAGAGTCTTTCTTTTTCTGTGTCTCTGAAAAAATATCAGTAATTCTTACTTTCATGAACATTCACTACTCTTCATGGTGTGGTTAACACATCACTAAATCATAGTAAAATAGGCCAGTATTGTTCTCTAACACACAGTAAAAATAGTGACTTTCATCTCGGATCTATGGCCTTGCTTTATTTTTTAATACTGCAAATGTCAGCTGGTGTTTGATGCTAACAGCAGTCAATGAAGTGGTGATATGGGACTAAATTATTATATGTACACTAAACTCACTCCTATTGTGTTGTGACTGAAAGCTATATTTGTGTGAAACAGAAAAAAGAAAAGTCTGAACAGTCTGAATTAATGTGAATAGAAGGACACTTTTTAGAGGACAGTGGATTGAAGATTTAAGAATAACGTGATACCCTTCAACCAAAGGAACAGTAATTTTAATGTTTGTTTTTGAACCTATGTAGACAGTAGTGTAGGGTGTCTTGTGTTCATTTGTACCCCTTCTCTACCCAGTCAAGTTTTATGATATCTGAACTGACTAGTCTGAGAATAATTATTCAAATATTTTACAGCTGCTTAGTTCAGTGTTCAGATGTGTATTGCTAAAGCTTGAAATGGAAAACACTAGTTTATGTGTTACACATTTCTTCTCACCTCAACACATTAATACAACATAGTATTTTATTTAAAGTTGCTTATGTTTACCCTTAATTGGCTAGTCAAGAAGGAGTCCTGTGATCATGGAAATTATTTTTCTTGAGGGACTGTGGTAAATTCCCTCTTCAGATTTACATACAGAACTACAAAGAGGAATTTCTGGACACTTTGTGTATTCCTGAAAATAAAATTTTGGCTCATACATAAAAGGTATAAAGGTTTTATAAGGAGGTGTACAGACTCTTTCAAAATGATGACAGAAGTCTTAGGGGGCTATGCTACTCATGTCTGTGAAACAGTGATTTTTTTTAACCCAGGGGAGGTCAATAAGCAGCCTGCAGACCAGAGACAGTCTGCCAGCGTAACCCCTAGTAGGCCTCCAGTGCTATACTTACCTGCATGTCCACCTGCTTGTAGTTACCATTAGCCACAGATCATCGTTCCTGTCCAAGAGAAGCTGCAGGACTCGGTGTCCCAATCTGTACCACTTTCTGCTGCCCCTAATGGCCAAGAACAGCCATCCATTGCCTATGGGACTGCAAGTGGACATACCTGCACCATGCAGGTAAATAATAGTATTGACAGCTGATTAGGAGCTAACCCTTGAGAACAGCAGGTGGCACACAGCCCCACACCTGCTTGACCACACCTGTTTTAACCAATATTTTATCTTTTCTTTTTTAATTTTTTTTATTTATAAGAGTATATCTACCTATATATAGCTATCTATTTTATGTATAAGAATATATTTGGGATGAGATCTGAAATGTTCTTTAACATGGGAAATAATGTGTCTGATCTTTTGAGATTGGAATAACTGAAATGTTCATTAATCATCATCACGTTTGACTTCAGTATCTGAGTAGAGATATAAGGCTGGGTTGCTTTAAGGTAACTGTGTTGTTGGCTTCTGGATAAGTAGTATAGCAGCTGTTTTGTGCTGGTCATATCAAATATCATGCATTTATAATGTAATTTGTTAATATCTAAGTATTGGAATGTGCACCAGCTTCAGGAACTGACTGCCCCATTCTTTGCGGCTCACCCTAATTAAGGAACTCCAGTGTGGTTCCTTTGGACCATGGTCACAATGGTATAGTCTGGCTAGATACACATTACCATAAGTTAATTGTGGGGGGTTTTTTTAATCAGAAGCATGCACTTGTCAAAAAATAAATTTACTGGTTCCACAGCAGCCAACAACTGAACAATTCATCTTTAAGCAAAGATCTACCAAAATACTGGACACATTGGCCGTGTCTACACTAGCCAAAAACTTCGAAATGGCCATGCAAATGGCCATTTCGAAGTTTGCTAATGAAGTGCTGAAATACATATTCAGCGCCTCATTAGCATGCGGGCGGCCATGGCACTTCGAAATTGACGCAGCTTGCCACTGCGCAGCTCGTCCAGATGGGGCTCCTTTTTGAAAGGACCCCGGCTACTTCAAAGTCCCCTTATTCCTATCTGCTCATAGCAATAAGGGGACTTCGAAGTAGCTGGGGTCCTTTCGAAAAGGAGCCCCGTCTGGATGAGCCACGTCAATTTCGAAGTGCTGCATTCGCACTCATGCTAATGAGGCGCTGAATATGTATTTCAGCGCTTCATTAGTAAATTTCAAAATGGCCATTTGCATGGCAATTTCGAAGTTTTTGGCTAGTATAGACATAGCCATTATCTCCCACTCTGGATATTTCAGATCTTATCCCAAATTTATACTTATAGCCATTTTTCATTAATTAAACTAAAACGTATTCAAAAACAGAAGAGATTAGTGTTAGTTCAGAGATCACCATAGTTAAAGACATGAGTACAATTCTGAAATCAGATTCATGGTAGAGATGGTGAGCTTTGTAATTGAAAAGAGTTATTTCAGAATTAGTCCATAGGTTATAGACCAATGTCCGTAATCAGAGTAAATCCAGTTTAGGGCTAGAGACCTCAGTCTTGTGACACAAACATTCTTGATAAAGCTTAAGCAGATCTGAGATGGGATGAGGACCCCAGGCTCTCTTATAAAGAGAGAGGCCTTCTGCTGACAGGTGAGAATTTTCAGGTGAGTAATAAGCAATCATGAGGACTTTGAAGTAGGTCTATTTCCTAAGCATTACCAGTAATCAGCTACATGCATTAACATAAAACAGTTTATCCCTCAGGCAGCCTATTTTAATTTTTAAAGATACATGTAGACAATCACATTATTTCACCCAAGAAACATCTAAATGTTAATATTGCCTTTGATCTCTGATTCAACAAGGATAGTCACAGACAGGAACTCTGTTTACATGGCTAACATTGAACAATATATAATTACAAACTTAGTTCAACCTCAGATACAAATACAACTTCACATTTCAAAGTTGTCATCTGTTCAGAAAGTCAAGGCCCTACTACCTATTTTCCAGACTTTTCTAACATGTCTGTGGGCTGACTCTAGATCATGCTGCCTGCAAATTGGTTAATGTCTTCTGGCCACGTGTCACATTTTATGTAAAATGAAATGCAATTGTATAACTGTGGTAGCAGCAATGATTTACATGGTCATACTTCAGTCAGTTAACATCACAGCAACATATATATTTTAATTAATATAGGTTGAACCTCTGTAGTCTGGAACTCTCTCATCCGGCACTCTCTCATCCGGCAACATCCATAATCCATCATGATTTTAGCTAGACGACCACTTATCACATGTGTGGCCAAGTTTCCTGTGTTCCCATAAACTTTGTTTACAGCCACCAGTCCTGGCTGTCAGTGTTCAGTGCCGATTTACCTACTAAATGTCTTCTAAGAGCCCAATAAGTGGTCGAAGTGTTGGTAATGTTGCTTGACAATATTGATCTCCTGTGGTCTGGGAAATTCTCTCATCTGGCACTGGTCAGGTCCCAAGGATGCTAGAGGAGAGAGGTTCAACCTGTATCTGAGGTGCAGCAGGCAGAATTTGGAATGAAAAACTATGGCTTTCTACATTAGCCTATGCAGCTACTCCTCGTACATTGGGGAAGGCAGGGGGGAAGGTTGAACAAAAGTAGAAGTCTTTCAGATGGCATGCTTTTTCCCATTTTTGATTTGCATTCTTTGCTTTACCTACCCGTATTAAATAATTGTAGGTCAAATACTGTAAACACAGCTGGGAGAAAAAAGAAACAGTATAGCATCTCAATTTCTGAGACAATTGATGTTATATTACAGTGGCTATGTCTACACTTTGGAAAAACTTCGAAATGGCCGTGTTAATGGCCAAATTGGAAAATACTAATGAGGCACTGAAATGAATATTCAGTGCCTCATTAGCATGCTGCTGGCCGTGGCACTTCTAAAGTGCTGTGTTTCGCTTGCGTGTGGCTTGTCTACACGGGGGTCCTTTTCAAAAGAACCCTGCAAATATCGAAATCCCCTTATTCCTATCAGCTGCTAATTCCTATCAACTGCTAGGAATAAGGGGATTTCGATGTTTGCAGGGTCCTTTCAAAAAGGACCCCTGTGTAGACGAGCCACATGTGAGGAAAATGTGGCACAATTGAAGTGCCACGGCCAGCAGCATGCTAATGGGACAATATTCAGTATTAGTATTAGCATGGCCATTTCTAAGTTCTTCTTGTGTAGACACAGCCATAGTGTCCTAATAATGTAAATACATAGTTCTTATAAGATTAATTTTGCAGAGGACTATATCCATTTATTTAGTTGCAATGTAAAATTGTTTTCATTGTGACAAAGCTAATAACGTATGTAATTTGAAAGTAAAAAGTAATACAAATGAAGAAAAACAATTGTTTAAAGTAATTCAAAACAATTGTGCAGTCCAAAATTTGCTTTCTGCCACACTGTCTCCCCATGCCCTTTTTCCGCTTCTGCTTCTCTTATCCATATGTGCTTTGGATTCTGGTGTAGCATGCTGTTTTAAAGTTTCTTTTACAACTGAGTTACTGGCAGAACTATAATATTAGTGATGTGACTGGTAACTTTTGTTCATTGACCCACACAATTTGAGTGAATAAGCAGTCCATGAAAAATCCATGTCCTTGTCAGCTCTGCCACAATGTTCACTTATCCCACCTTCAACCATGCAAGGAGTTTGAAAGGGAACTATTAGCAAGTGTATCCATGGGTGACTTAAAAGAGATAATGTAGAGGATGAGGCCAGCATAAATCTCCTTCTAAAGCCCTGATAAAATCTCATGCATGTTCCTAGGGATCAGGATTTGGAAATGTGAGTAGAGATCTAAACAGGATCTTCCAAAGTCAGGTCAGCATCTTTTCCTAGTTGGACTCTTTCCATAATGAACATTCTTCCTGAATACTTGAATGCTAGAAATTAGATACTAATCTTGTAGTAAAGATACATCTCTTACCACGGCCATAGAAAGGTTGTGTGTGTCTCTTACAGTAAAATCTGGAAAGTTATGGCAAAACTACTTCTGACTTCAGTAAGTTCAGCATTTCAGCCTAGATATGAGGAAAATATGAGGAATGATAGGGTCAAGAGGAGTGTGACTATGTGTCGGGGGGGCAGGGGAATTCTCTCTCTCTCCCTCTTTCAGAAATTCATCAGATTTGGGGAAAGGGTGAACATTTTTATCTAAATACGACAAAGCCTGGAAATTCACCCACCCATGCACATTGCACATGATGAGAAATAGTTAGGGTTTGTGTGAATGGACTGCTCAGTGAATTGGGAAGGGAAATCCATATCCACACTCAGCCTAGCACATCACCTCCCAGGCATTTGTGAACTTCATTGAATGTCAGTCCTTCTCAGAGTGGTACTATCCCATCTTTCTTCTGTATAATCTTTCACTGACTGAGTGTATGTCGCTGCTGCAGTTAGACATTCTCATCTGGCTTGGACCAGTTAACTCAAGCTTAAAGGGCTCGGGGACTGTAAAGAGCCAGCCCTCCGCACCACAGTGCTGTGCCCCATTTCTCCAGGACAGCCCTTAGTGCTGCCTGAAGCATGCCGTTTTAAAGGGCCCAAGGCCCTAGCTGCTGTTGCAGTAGTGGTGGTGGCAGCCAGGAGCCCTAGGTCTTTTTGAATCACTGGGCCCTGAGGCAATTATCCCCTTTTCCTCCTTCTCATGAGAGGACCTGCTTGAGGTGTAGATGTTTGTACTTGAACTTGAGCCCAGATTCTATGACCCTACAAAATAAGAATGTCCTGAGCTTCAATGTGTACACTAAATTTAAACAGTCCTTTAGCACAAATCCAAGTCAGCTGACATGGGCAGCCATAGGTTTCTAACAACAGGGACCGTGGTGTAAAGGGTCCATATAGAATGATGCTTAAGTTGTGAACCAGGCCTCATGCTAACTCTTCATAGCAGGGCAAGTTTTAACCAGATAATTACTCTTTTTTTATCTACATCTCACTCAAAAGAGCAAGAATGTTTAGCAGTGGGACCACCCCTGAATTTACTTACCGTAAAGCACTTTAATACCATGTTTTATAACTACTTGAAAAATCATTTTTTTAAGTTTAAGGTTGGGCTACTATGAGATTTAAGAGAAGAATATTGCATTTTTCAGGTTAATTTCTTATGGTTGTATCTACCAAAGCAATTAAATGGAACCCTGTCATACTTCCTTATAAGCTAATAAAAATGATAATTAGCAATCTGCTCCTTTATTCCTCCCTTTCCCTGTATTTTGACCTTGCTTTATTATTTTAGATCTTATTTTCTGTAAGATTTTTAGAAAGTTATTGGAGATTATATTTTCAGTTTCTCAGATATTTCTGCTACCTCAATTTTAAAAAATAGTATTTCTAGTACTCTGTATATGTGTAGAGCCAGATTTTAGATTGGCATGAATTGTCCTGAGTGGAGGTAGGCTGATTTACAGCAGCCATGTGTCTTTCTTGCAGAATTAAGGTGGTCTCAGCATTTAGGAGCATAGAAGAAGTGATATTTCCTCCATCTCAACATATGGAAAGAGGGCACTGTGCTAAAACTATCTGCTACTTGACTTTCTGCCTAAGGTCTTCTGCTTCAAAAAGAGCTTGTGAAATTTGGAGAAGCGTTTCTGAATAGAAATTATCTAGTGTTTTGTCCAGTGTTATGCTGGTTGAACCTCTTTATTCCAGCATCCTCAGGACCAGACCAGTTCCGAATGAGAAAATTTGTCACACCATGGAAGCTCAACGTTGTGTAGCAGCAACATGTTTTGTATGCTCCTGCTTACTGGGCTCTTAGAAGACATTTAGGGGTAAATTACAGCTAAACAACAGCACAGAACACTGAGTGTTAGGACTGGTGACTGTAAACAAACTTTATGGGACCATGGAAAACTTGGCCACTTCTAGGATAAGTGGCTTTGCAGCTAACTGAAATCATACCAAATTACGGATGTTGCCAGATGAGAGAGTTCCAAATGAGAGGTTCAACCAGCATTATTATATAGTAATATAAACTTGTATTAAAGAGAAAAAATGTAATCCTGAGAGACTGAAATTAATTTGATTTGGAAAAAATCAGATAAGCTATCAACATAATCTGCTTTCCCCAGCTGAAAATTTGAATTCTGAACTCACATCAATTACCAGGTCGTCACTGACGGGTTGCCAATACTGTATTTAAAAAATAAGGAACTGTGCTTCTAGTCTCTTCCTTCTCTAAATAATAATAACAGCCATGAGTAGTACTCCATTACATTCACAAGGGCTATTTCTTGCTGCTTTTTGAGTACTCAGTAAAATCTGTTTTTGTATAGAGATGAAAAAAATAAGAGACCTTCTTTATATTAAGGGACTGTGTCAAGGGTTTCAGCAGATAATTCCACTACATATTATATATGTTTTAGTGTGATTTTCCAAATTATTAAAAATGGGCTCAGCAAATATGGGTTAATATGGTCTCTTATGAAGTATATGTTAATATTAGTCTTTACGGTTATTTAATTCTTTTAGACCTTTTAATCATTAAGAGTTATGTTGTAGGTTGTGAAATAGGCTAGTATATATCCCATCATAATGCTACAGCAGCCCAGCTTTACGATAAATTTGTAATACAAAGATGGTGCTTTGGCTGTGGCAGCAGCTGGAGCTCCAGGCTCCTTTGAAGTGTTGCGTCAGAGCTGCTCCATCACTGGGCATGGCTCTGAGGCTGGGGGAAGCCCAGCATTGTGGTCTGAAAGACACTAAGGGCTGATGACCCTTAGTCCCGTCCCTTCCAGCTCTCCCCCGCCTTCACATTGACCTGGAGCTCACTGTGACTGTCGGCCCCGCTGTTCTGGATTAGACCTTTGTTACCACATCTATGGTAGTGCCTAGGCACGTTGTGAGAAAAGAGAGAAGGAAGTTTTTTCTAACTTTTTTATCCAGCTTCTGAATGTCTTGTAGGCAAAATAGTGATATTTCTGTGCTCTCAAACCACAGCCTGACTAGTGAGTTAGCACACTTTAAACACCCAAGTTTCATTAAAATGTTTATCGTACATTTTTAAACTGCCGAAAGTGCCCTACACATTCATGTCACATTAAAAGTTGAAGGGACTTCTAAATACCTAAAGTCCATTTTCAGAACAGGAATTCTTAGAATAGAATACTTAGGCTTCAAACTCACATATGGAGCTTTGAAAACATTTGTAAGCCTTAGCATTCATCTGGTATAGTCAGATCTCAACTGTTTTTTCCCCTAGCCTCCCAGAAGTCTAAAAGCCTTGGAAAAAAAATAGCTGTGTAAATTTTTTTCTGTAAGCAGTGCTTTCAAAAAAGAATGTCGCAGCTAGTCTGCTGGCATTGGTACTCATTATGTCTCAGTGCTTGAGTAAGATTTTGTGATGGGAATCTTGCTGCAACAATATATTAATTGGTTTGGTCCTCCTGATGTTTTAGAGCATGAGTCTAATTGTAATGCCAGCTAAGCAGAACAGCAGGCAAACTTTCTAAAGAATGAATAAAAAGGTATTAAATATGGTCTGTTATGTATGGCATGTGCTTTCCTATTTCAAACAGATTTATTGAGTTAATTGAGAGGAGAACGAAAAAGAAATCCTTATATTTTATCTCATCAGCTTTTGGATGCAAGGTCTTTTTCAATATGTTTTCTTGTCTAAACTCCTAAACAGCTTCCTGTATGTCAAGTACCATAATATAATTGTGAACTCCATGCAGCAGATTATTGCAAATAAAGGATGAAGGCAGACTTGTAACCTGGAAGTTATTTTCTTCAGTCACTGGTTAGTAAGGCCTTTTGGGTGTGTTTTGTTTTGTTTTGTTTTGTTTTTTTACGTGCAAATTACTGTGGAAGACTATGGCATATAAAACATGTTGCTATCTTCTGGCCAAATTGGAAAATACAGTGCTGCTTTTTACATTACTATAATTCCATTTGGCTGCTTTGTGTCTAATAGTTTTAGACTAGAGGAACAGCACTATTAAATTATGTGTGGATTTAAATGTTCATAGCTCTGTAAGTGACAATTCTGTCATTCAGCAGAGCTGTAGCCTCAAAGAATTTCTGGAAATGGATCAGATAATATGTGCTCTCCTGAGTCCAAAATAGTGTCTGCTTTAGAATATAATTAGAGGTTTAGAAAAAGCACTTAAAGATGTTTACTGGAAGCTTATTCAAACTTTCAGTTTGCGGGTGAAGGAACCGTAGACACAGCTCTTGCTTGCACACTGTTATATTTGGGGCTAGTACCACCACCTATTTTTAAGGTTGTCCAATGCTTCCCATTATGAGAGTCTGTTTTCAGTTTGCCTCACTTCACTTGTTTCGGCTGTAAATTTTCATGCCTCAAGCTGACTATTTTGGTTGGTCTCTTCTTTTTCTTTAAATTCCAGCCGAAGTATTTTCAGGCATTTTTGAGAGCAAAGCTAGGGGAAAATACATTTTTACTACTGTGTTAAAAAGAACTTCTGGGGATCATTTGTTTCAGAAACACTAGTGGCACCACAGTTTGGACCAGGGTTTGGATATTGGCAGGAGGATGGTCTTTTGGTATTCCTATGAAAATCAGCCTCTGTTACAAGCTTCTGAAAAAACTTACTTCATTTAAGCAAAACAGAGACATGCTAAACCTACTCAGCTACCTTCTCTGGGCATGCTGCAGCTTGAGGATGGACACAATTTTCCACGCAAAGAGTTTCCAGCTCCTTCGTGCTTTGCTGGGTCCAAGCACTGGAACTGAGGAAGGTTGCCAGGTTCCTGATTTTTGACCAGAAAGTCTGGGTGAAGGAGAACCTGTATGGTGTCTGGTCAGAAGTACAGACTGGATGCCAAAAGTCCAGTTACTACCTTCATGAGTGCTGGAACAGGAAAGTTGGGGAGGAAGCTGCCAGCAAATGCTGGTGCCAACCTGTTCCCTGCCAGCCTGGCTTGTGTGGGGATGGACCAGTACTGGGATCACCATGTCATTAATCTGTGATAGCGGCTTCTTTGTTGGGACTACCTTCTGCCTCCATCTTGTGGGCAGGCAGACTCTGTGTCAGCTTCCATCCCAGCTCTGTAAGCAGCAGGTGAGTCCATGGGAAGGAGGACAATCAACCAGGGGAAAGAGGGGAGTGAGAAGTGAGCAGGGAAGAGAGGTTGTAGTGTCCAGCTTTCAGAAATGTGTAAGCTGATAACCCTAGAACTGAGTGGGGAACCCAGCTTGCAACGCTCTGACCTTTAGGCAATCAGGAGGAGGAAGCTGCTTGATTGACATACAATGGGGACCAGGTTTGAACTTCAGAGGAAGGTTTGGGGACAGGTGACTGCAGCAAGGAAGACTGGAGTGGGGTGCTGAGATTAGGACTGGAGGAGAAAAAGGAAAACTAACAGGGATTTGAGACTGGGAGCCATGGGAAAGAAGGAAATTGGAACCCTCTGAGCAAGGAGATTGGGACTGAAATCAGAGAGGAAAAGAGGAGGGGGATTTGAAGCAAGTGGTTAGTGGTTTCTGAGATTAGATGAAACACCAAGGAGGAGACTAGTACTAGCTGGAAAAGGAGTCAGGGAACCAGTTGTGATAGGCAGACATGGCTGAAGGAAGTATAAACAGATCTAATGAGGATGCAGGATTCATGAAGAAAGCTTGAACTTCTCTCCTGGGGGTGCGGGGCTGAGATGAAGTCAGAGGAGATGGGGAGTATGGACTTTGGGAAGAAGCCAATCAAACAAGGAGTTGGGAGGAGAAAATTAGAACTAGCTGGGCAATTAGACCAGGACTGGTGATGGTGAGATGAGGAGACTGGATTGGTGGACTAGCATTGTCTGTGCAAAGAGGATGAGAACCTGAGGAATAGAGTGTTGGATTAACTCAGTGAAAACACATGGGTTGAAATGAGGAGCACAGGGATAGAAAAGACCGGATGGAAACAGGGTGAAATGGGAAGCTGTGGGACAGAAGGGGTCTAGTTTGTGTGTGTTAGGACTGAGGGAAGGGGCAGAGGAGTCTTTGTCCACTAGACACTTTGTCCTCTCCAGAGCATGGAATGGAACCTATTCTACCATTACTTTGCTGTCAGCAAATACCTGTGAACCTCCCTGGCAGAGTGTCTGGTCTCATCTCCTTCTGGTGATGGTTCCACATAGAAAAGGACAACCTGCTTCTGTGCCTTTATTCCATTAGCTCAAGTGGATCTAAGCAATCAAGCCTGCTGATCACCCACGTGGTTGTCAGTATGATGCCATGTGGTTAGCCTTTCTCTTCTGATGTTTGTTAAAAATGAGGAGATTACAGACACGCCCTCTCTCTGTGTGGAGAAAATATAGTTAACATTGCAAAATTAACTGAAGCACTTTGCAGAATTAGGATTGTCTATGCAGCCTTTGCTAGGCCTCTTTGTATGTATTAATTATGCTAGTCTTTAATTATGTGATCACACTTCTTTCTCCTACAGGACCCCTATTTCATTCAGTGCATAGGATGGATGCAGTCATTCACAGTGTAGCTATTCATATTTTCTTTTTTCCACATTTGTCAATGTAAGGCCTCATTTCCTATTTACAGCACACTTTTCAAACTCCTCTTTACAAATAGAATTATTAACTTCCTCATGGGCTTTTCTTATGGATCTTATCACTATACATAATATGACTGCTTCTCAAATATTAATGAAGTAAGTTTTGAATGAAAATATTGAATAGCCACTCATTAAATGAGAGCCATCCTGTGCAATGACTGAGACGGGTCTGATTGAGAAAAAATAATATGTGATAATATGACTGTCTTGTAATATGTGTGCACAATGGGATTAATTAGAGCAAGTATCAATTCATTGTTTCCTAACTTTGGGGTGCTTAACTTTGTCACCTTAGTCATGGTCTTTTAACCAAGCATTTTTGTGTGTACTGTATTATATTGTATATGAATTAAAGATCTAGGCTGTCTTCCTGTCCACCAGCAAAGCAAATATTCAAGGGAAGACTTTGGGGTTTTTCGAGGATCTGCCACTCATAGCAACAACTTAGTTGGTTTAGTTTAGGTGGGGATGTGGTGGAGGAGGGTTGTGAATCAGATTCTTTCTCCCCACTGGGCAGTTCAAATGGGCTGCATCTATGCTAGTGAGTTCTTTCATAAGATCAAGCCCTTTTTTGAAAGAACATACAGAGCATCCACACACACAATGCGCTATTTTGAGCTGAAATCAAAAGAATGTGGTTCCTCTTCCAGAAGCCCTCTTCTGCTCCCAGATCAGGAACAGAGTCTCCTTTCAAAAACTTATTTTGAAAAAAAGCATCTGTGGGTCCTGGGTTTTTTTGTTTTTGTTTTGTTTTGTTTTGTTTTTTTGAAAAGTGGTCCACCTTGTGCTAGATTTTTCAATCCCTGGCCTGTTCTTTTGAAAGAGTGGGGGCTGTGTGAACACTCTTGATCAAAAAAAGTGGATCAATCTCTCAATCCATGTTTTTGTCTGTGGACGTGCTCTTTTGAAAGAAGATCTTCCGGAAGATCATTGTTCAAAAGATCACTGTATTGCAGATGCAGCCATGGCGTTTTTCAGTATGCAAACTCCTTCTGTCTTGTCTCAGTTACTTGTTTACTGATGGAGCAAAAGTGTCAAATATTCCTGGCAGACTTTCTGCTGGAGTTTGCTGCAACTGCCTTCTGATTTTCCATGGTGTCAGGCTTGTTTCTCCTTTACATAGAACAGAATGAGGGAGTGGGTAAATATTCTTTCATCACAAAATTCTTAGAGATCAGAAAATATATTTAAGATTTTTATAAGAAAATGAGGTCTACGGACATCAGTGAAATGAGGGGCACATGTCCTTAGTCAGATGACAGTCCTCCTTAGATCACTTCCTTTTTTAATGTGTGTATTTATGAGAAAAAACCTAGTAGATTTTGAAAAACAGGTGATATAGACACCCCTGTGTTAATCAATAGGGAATTTTCCTGGTTAATATCTATAGCCTGAGGCAGAGTTAGCCTAGAGGTGAGTTTTCGGGAATCCGTGTGATTATGCAGAAATCATTTTAGCAGCACTTATGGTTGTTTATTTTAGCAGCATGATGGTATCAAAGCAGCCATTAACAGATACAAACTGAAAGATGTCAAATGCAGTAAATATCTGGTTACAGACAGATTTTACTTAACAATGTTGTAACAGCTGACACAATTTACTAATGAACTGCATTTGTGGTCTAAAGTTATGCTTTACAAGCAGGGTACAATACTCACTGGTGCCTCTGAACCTCCAAAACGTTAGGCCTGCTCACTCCCATCAGTGTTATTGCAGTGGGTAGAATACAAAGTCAAAGAACAGAAAAATAGAAGTCTGTTCTAAGAATAGTGGTAACAAAAGATAACAGAAATAGCAGAAATAATCGAGAGAGTTGTGCTCTCACAAGGCAATGGGTACACCTTGCGTACAGATTTTGTTCTCCCCCCTGCCATATGCAGCAAGGGGTTCTTATACACGTTTTACCTCATAGTGCTTAAATACTGATGCTAAATTAAGCTCCAGTTCCTTAGAATTCTGCAAATACCCCACGTTTCTTGGTGACCTTAACTTGGCATCATCCCCTCTGACTGTACCTTCTGTGTCAGTCTTTTGGGGCAATTTCTGGTAATGGTCAGGGAAAACACCATTATGTGACCTTTCTAGAATTAGAGTAAGTCTATCACACCTTTCCAATCAGAGCTAGGTGGGGAAAGCTAGAACACTGGTTGATAGTGGAAAATGATGCAGTTAGCGAAAATTGAGGCAAATAACTCAACATTACTAGTTTGACCTTAACTCTTCCTATAAACAGGGGAAAAGAAAAATGCTGCAAAACCCACCTCATGCTGGGTCTGACCATCAGGCTACTTGTGTTACTGCTGAGAGGAAAGATAGGCCTCCACTGGGCCTCAGTTATCTATGCTGTAATGGCTTCTTGACATGTAGATATATAAAAGCAAAACCTCAATCAAACTATCATAATCAGACTACAATTAACCTAGCAAAGGCTATATCCTGTAACCCTGAAAAGCACTCCAATCCACTTGACACATTGTTTTCTAGATATATGCACAAATGGTGTCATAGCACTGGAAAATTAGTAACTCCTGGATCATTCATATTCTTGCATGATGTACATATGGTAAAAATCCACAAAAACTGTGTATGTGCTGAGGTTAAATGTGTTTGGTAAGAAGTGTCTAAGCCATATTTCCAGACAAATAAATGCAGTTCATACTGCTTGAATATATCACCAATATAAATAAATCGGGGAAGAGGACCACTTGATCCTGTAGTAGGGCTGCTTCTCCAGTTTGGCATGGCATGGGTTAAAGCAGGCCAGAGAGGCTCTGTGGAACACCAGCCAGTCAAAGAAGGGCTTAGTGGGATCCAATCAGGAAATGGCTTGCTGGAGAAGCTCAGATACAAAGAACCAAGATCAGTCTCTTCATGGAGCACAAAGGAGAAGAACTGGCTGCTTGAGGACAGTACCAGACACAGCAGTTCCAGGAGATGAGGTACGTGATGATTGTCAGACAGGGTTCCTGTTACAGAGGCAGAGTAGGTGTGAGGGCTATGGGTTGGTGGCCAAGGGACATAAGCAAGCACTATAGGGACTTGTCTACACTAGCCCCCTCCTTTTGGAAGAGGCATGGTAAGAGGGATTACAACAGATGCTAATGAGAGGCTGCCATGAATATCATTAGCATGATGGTGGCCATGCATGATTTGAAACTACGGCTTTCAAAATTCACGCTCCCTATGTAGACAGGGGCCTCTCAGAAGGACCCCCTGATTTCAAAAGTGTCTTCTTCACACTTGGTTTTGGGAAGAAGGGGCTTTTGAAGTCGTGCAGGGTCCTTTTGAAAGGCCCCCATCTACATGGATGGTGTGCGTTTTGAAAGTGGCACTTTTGAATCGCATGCAGCTACCATTATGCTAATGAGGCACTGCATATTCATGACAGCACCTCATTAGCATCTACCAAAATCCCTCATTGCCATGTCCCTTCCAAAGGGAGGGGGCTAGTGTAGACACAGCCTAGGAGAGGTGGTAAAGGAAAATACATGGATGACTCAGAGTAGTGGGTTGGCATGGGTACCCCACCCCTCACCCCAGTTCTGCAGAGAGGCATGGCCAGCACATAAACTGCAGTATGTAACCAACAAAAGTGGCTAGACTAAGACTTTGGTTTGCCACCAATGTAAGTGGCAAAGGTAAGGATGGTCAACTCCCAGAAGTGGGAGAGGAGGACTGTGTCTAGAAGAGGATGCTGTGGTCTGAGGGTGACAGAGGTCTAGATCCAGATTTTGGAGGTGATGATACTGACGATGGGTGAGATACCACCCAAGGAGGACATGAGAACTGAACTAATTCAAGAGTGGCCAGCAGAAGGTACCACACTGATGAGCCTCCAAACATGTTAGAAATCAATATGGAGAATGGAGACCAAACCCCCAAACAGTTGGGTCAGTAAACTTAAGGAAAATATTAGCAGAAAGAAAGAGAAGGCATTTTGGCATCCTTCACCTAAGGAGACAGAGGAACTGAACTCTTCAAAGGTCTGTGAATTGTCCTGGAATGACATTCTGGTTATTATGCTGGAAAAGAGACTTGGTGAGAAACATTTTTAAATAAGAGATACTAGTTTGTTAAATTAGACTTAGTCTTAAAACAGCCTTTTTACTTATTGTTACTTATTATCCTTTCTATCTTTGTTCTTACACTTGGTATCACTTAAAATGTGACTTTGTGTTTTATGAAGTTGTTTTACTTTGATTATAAACCAGTTCAGTGCTTTGATTAAAATAGATGTCTTTTTTAATCTCAGTGACAGTAAAAAAAACTGTTTGGTTTACTGTCTCTTTAAAAGTGAAGTGACCTTGATAATCTTTGTGTCTGTGTGTAGGTTGCCAAGAACTGTCAGCAAAAGATATGCACACTGTGTGATGCATTTATGTATCTCCTGCTGACAGTTCTGTCATGAGAAGCTTTCCTGGCATTTGACCCATCAACATGGTGCCAAATGTCGAGAAATCCCCCTTTGCTGAGAGATCCTTTCTTTCTCATGGGATGTCAGCAGAATGAGAGAGACCTCTAGTCTCCAGATGGAAGCTTGCAGTTTAGACATACTACTTACTACTATTTAACCCTTGAACTCCATGTGGCGCATAGGCCATCTACAAGTCTCCTCCATTTCACTCTGTCTTGGGACAAAATTTCTAGTTGGCTCCAGGAGTACCTTAGTGGTTGTCCTTCAGTCTCAGTAGACCTTCTCCAGGTTGTCCAAGGTCTTCCTCTTTTCTGTTTTTCTTGCGGGTTCCATGTGAGGTCTTGAGGGACTATGCTGGATAATGGTTTACTGAGAGCGTGGCCTAGCCATCACCACTTCTTTCTCTTAGGGTATTCAGTGAGAGCATTGGATGTTGTATGAAGATGTCTCTGGAGCTGAGTTAACTGTTACCCCATAGATAGGCTATAAAAATGCAGTTAAATGGCATAATTTAGTTTCATATGCATAGTGCAAAATTATGATATTGCATGATATCCAGATAAGTGAATTAAGATAATCAACTGGAAAGTGTACTAAACATATTCCTTTATTCATGATTATAAATAAATCAGGTGGGAATGATCAATAAGAAAGAGCAGTTGAATGGAAAGTTCGGAAAAGAAAGAATTCTATAGGCAAAAAATACAATTATTTTTTCTTTAACAGCTATGCCCAAAGCAAACCGAGTGTGTTTACAAATTATGAAGTCTCTTGCAATCTGTCGGAGTATAAAATTATTAAATAAATTTTAGGTTAGATATATTTTTCCTAGATAAATGTGAAGTTAATCTTTAATGAACCTTGTTTCTGTGAAAGATTGGAAGTATATCATGCCGTTTATGTAACACATCATACAGCCAAAACAAAAAAGCAGTAAAGTAACACTTTAAAGACTAACAAAATAATTTATTAGGTGAGCTTTTGTGGGACAGACCCACTTCTTCAGACCATAGCCATACCAGAACAGACTCAAAATTTAAGGCATAGAGAACCAAATATAGTAATCAAGGTTGACAAATCAGAAAAAAAATAATTAAGGTGAGCAAATCAGAGAGTAGAGGGGCTTGGGGGAGAGTAAAGAATTAGATTAAACCAAGTATGCAACAGAGCCCCTATAATGACCCAGACAATTCATATGCCGGTTCAAACCACATGTTAATGTGTCGAATTTGAATATAAAAGACAGTTCAGCAGCCTCTTTGCAAGTAGTGTGAAAATTCTTCTTCGGTAAGATGCAGACTTTTAAGTCATTAACAGAATGGCCTACTCCATTAAAATGCTGGCTGACTGGTTTGTGGATCAGGAATGTTTTTATGTCTGTTTTGTGCCCATTAACTCTTTGTCTAAGAAGTTAATGGGCACAAAACAGACATAAAAACATTCCTGATCCACAAACCAGTCAGCCAGCATTTTAATGGAGTGGGCCATTCTGTTAATGACTTAAAAGTTTTTGCGTCTTACTAAAGAAGAATTTTCACACTACTTGCAAAGAGGCTGCTGAACTGTCTTTTATATTCAAATTTGACACATTAACATGTGGTTTGAACCGGCATGTGAATTTTCTGGGTCATTATAGGGGCTCTTTTGCATACTTGGTTTAATCTAATTCTTGACCCTCCCCCAAACCCCTCTACTCTCTGATTTGCTCACCTTCATAATTTTTTT
Source organism: Carettochelys insculpta (assembly GCF_033958435.1). NCBI lineage: Eukaryota > Metazoa > Chordata > Testudines > Carettochelyidae > Carettochelys > Carettochelys insculpta. Next base: position 19,498,514 of record NC_134143.1, read on the forward strand.
TCTGATTTGTCAACCTTGATTACTATTTTTGGTTCTCTATGCCTTAAACATTGAGTCTGTTCTGGTATGGCTATGGTCTGAAGAAGTGGGTCTGTCCCACAAAAGCTCACCTAATAAATTATTTTGTTAGTCTTTAAAGTGCTACTTTACTGCTTTTTTGTTTTGATAGTATATAGACTAGCATGGCTTTCTCTCTGTTACTAGTCATACAGCCAGTTTCCCAAATATAAATATCAGTTTGACTTATTTTCCTAATGGAAAAATAGATTTTGTACATTTTGTAGATTTTAAGATGGAACCATTGTTGCTATCTACTCTGAATTCTTCTTGGCCTGTCCACACAATTTTAATTTAAAGACGTTAGGTACTTGAATTCCCACCTCATCACTAAGTGTGAGGAGTTGTCAGTTATTCTCATTATCTATGTCTACACTGAGCCCTAGCGCCAACAGTTTAATGCAAATAAGCAGTCTCAAAAATGCAAATTGGTGACTCAATTGCATATTCTTTCAGCTAATGTGCGTATTCATAAAACTAATTTTCATTTTTACATCAGAAATCAAGCAGTGTACATGTGGTTCTGCTGGCAAAAAACCCCTTTGCCTCCAGCCCCTTATGCCTGGAAAAAAATCAGGCTTAAGAGGCTACCATCACTGTCTAGTACTAATATGGACTGCTGCCTCTCTCTGCAAGACCCTGATTTCAATTGTGATGCTAAAATTTAACCATTTGGTTGCAATTTTTTGGTGTCTCTATATAAGACTTTTAAAGTATCATTCAAAAAGGTAATGCTGCTTCCAGGAGCACAGCTTGGGAAAAGTGGTGTATTTACCCTATCTTACTAGTGTAGCATCCTTTGAAGTTCTTGACACCCTCATTCTCTGTAGGGCAGACTTGAATTTTCGCCATCATGAGAAGAATCAATTTAAATTTGACCAAGTTATTAATCTTTGAAAAATCACAATTGAGACATGTTCTCTAGAGATTTGATGGAGCTCATTAGTTAAAATTTCACATAGAATATACTTGAGGATCTTCAGGCAACTAATGCAGACCAGACTCTGTGTGTGCCAACCGTACAGAGTGACTGAGCATGCTCCCATCTAAAGCTATAGAGTACAGGATCTGTAAAATGGTCTGTCCTGGTTTATCAGCGGAGGGGCCAAGTTAGGCACCAGAACTGAGAGTAGACAGTTTCTCCCTCTCTTCTCTTCTTAATGCTGCCTACACCTATCGGCATCTAGACATCATGAAGAAGGAAGGTCATCTGAGCTGAACAAAGAAACAGACCAAAGTGTAGTAGATGGCAAAGAATAGATCCTGACAGGCAGAAAAAGAGAGTTACTAGGGGAGAAAAGTTGTGACTCAAAGTTAGAGGTTAGACTGGGATTAGATGAACAAGGAGAATGGGACTGGGAGCCAGTGATGGAGGTAAGAACAGGAAATCAGTAGGGGAAACAAGAAAAAGGGTGGGTGCCAGGTTGCTGAGGTAGAGTATTGGAACTGGCTAAGGAGCTTGGTGTGGGGGCTGGTGGGATGGGAGGAGTCAACTATGAGAACTTCCATTCTCTTTTATTATCTCTGCCTCATAAAGCACACCTTTCCAATGTCTTCAGCAACTGTGGTGCAGGGGCCTTAACAGATCACCTCCTCCTTTACTACAGAATCCTGAGTGATAGCCAGAGCACGTCAATAAAGACCATGGTGAGAAGCCAGAGGTCCTGCAGAAAAAAATAGTATGCAATCATGTAATTAAATGGTGTTTTGAGGTTACACAGATAACCTTAGTTTTGGCATTTCCTAACTTTTGTATGCTTGACATTGCAACCTTAATCATGTTATTGTAACTGCTGCCACGTGGACTCTAACCTGCGGCCTCTGGAGCTTAGTTCCTGAGCCTTTAGAATTTAAGCTCAGGTGGCTCTGAACTAAGGCTATAGAGATGGCTCTATTTTTCCTCTCTAGAAAGCAAGTAGTCCTCAGCACCTCAAAGACTAACAAATATATTAGGTAATGAGCTTTCCATGGGTAACACCCACTTCTTCTTACCCATGAAAGCTCATAATCTAATAAACAGTGCTTTTTTTTGTACCGGTACAGCAAACACTTGATTTTACAGACCCCAATTTACCAGATTTCAGGAACAATGGATGTTCTGCTCTCCCCACCCTTCCATTTTTCCTGAAGTCCTCTGGGGTCTGTAAAATCCTAAATCCTCCCTCACCCTGCCAAAAAACGGGGGGGATTTACTGCTGCTGTGGACTGCACTCCATAAGTGCCCCACCTTTGGTGGGAGGAGCATGTTGCATCTTTGGTGGCAGCAGCTCCTGCAGGACACAAGGTGGCTCCTCCAGTGGCACACAGTGGGCACCTCCAGTGGTGTGCGGCAAGGCAGTTGCAGCTGCATGGTGGGATCTGAGCCATGTGGGAAAGGGGGCACCTCCAGTGTCAGCTTTGGTGAGTGGCAGGGGGTGTTTTTGTTTTGTTTTGGTTTTTTTTGTTATGGTTTGGGGCTTTGGGGCTTTTTTGTTTTCTTTTTCGGGGGAATGGGGCTGGGAGAGCCAGGGGGCTGTACACCCTTACACTTAGTGAACTTTTGGGAATAAAGGACACCCCTTGCCCACGTTAGTCCATGAAGTGGAGGGTTTACTGTAATCATGGGTACTGAGTACCAGCACCTCAGCAGCCCTGTACACAGGATTGGCTGGGGAGGGTGGGGAAACTCGGCTGAGTAATGGCTCCTCTCTCTCTCTCTTTTTTTTTTTTTTTTTAATCCAAAAAAAAAAAAAGCACTGCTAATAAATAAGTGTGCTAGTCTTTAAGGAGCTACCGGACTTCTTGTTTTTTGTGAAGCTACAGACCAAAATGTCTACCCCCCTGAGACTGCTTTTGCTCTGTGTAAGTGGAATAGATGCCACTACGTGGGAGAGGGAACTACATCTACTGGGGGTGTGTGTTACATTATCCTAATGTGTGTGCATTTATGTGTGTAAAATAAGCTAAACTAGCTGAGCTCCTTAAGTACCTTACTCCCAAACGTTTGTCCAGTCCCTCAAAGTGTTCTTGTGGTTCTTCTCTGCAAGCTCTCAGATACTTCAAATTTCTATTCTGGATCAGAAAGGATTTACAACTACAAAACCCATTTGTGTACATGCTTTTCAGAGAATTTAGTATAGCTACTTTTCTTTTTATTGAGCACTGAGAACACAAAAAGTTAAAGTGACCTGTACGCTTTTGGAGCATGAAGGAATGATCTTTTGTTTAGAATGGATCTATTCATGGCAGAAAAGAAAATAGTGTACATGTAATGAAGAGGCTAGGAAGAGCAGATCCGCTTTGGAAGTAGAGTGCATTTATATTGGTTGCCATAGAAACCTTGGATTTTGGCTAATATATTAGTCTTCATAAAAAGGGAGGATTTTTGTTTTGTGGGTTTTTTTTTGTTTAAGATTTCCAATTAAAACTTCTCAAAGCTGAGATTATTGGTCTGACAGATACTTCCAGTGAATTATCACATGGCAGAGTCCTCGGAATCAGTAATGGAAGAGATGTATTAGCTCTGTGTATCCTATGGCAAGTTGTATCTACATCGATTGGCATAATTTCGTTCTTTGGCAAGATAGAAATTCTGCAGCAGCTTGAGAGAGTGTTTCTTTAAAGGCGTTTCTACTGAATTAGAAATGGAAATGAATTCACCCCAATGGCGTCATCATCATATTTATTGATTTTTAGATACAATTGTCAAACCACAGTAAGGAGCAGAATGATGTTGCCCTAATCCTGCACAGTTCAGTTCAAGAGGGAAATGGTGACTAGGAGTCAATCACTGCTCTTGGGTGGAGTTCACTGTGACTCATCACATTTTATGCTTGCCAACAGACTGACATAACTTGTAATTCTGGAGCACTCGTAGTGTGGAATGACAGCTCTGTCTGCTACCTGCCTCTCTAGCCACCTGCATGTGAGAGAGAGCAGCTACTTCTTCTGCATACAGGAAGGAGAAGTAGAATATCCTCATGCAAAGGAGTCAGGGGGTACCATAAGCCCTCTCTGCTCCCACGTGATGGCCTGCAAAATAAGCCACTGTCTGGCGTGTACATATTGAATTCAGCTGATGTTATGCTTTCATCAAAGTTCAGAAGAGTTTTATTTATTGTAAACATAACTTCACCAAACTCTCTCTAATATTCATGAGCAATGTTACTGGAATACATTGATGGAAAGACTTTCATCCAGAAAGATCCCTGAACACATCAATAGCTGATTCACAGAGGAATCATTAAATTCTTCGTTACTAAAATGTAGCTGAAATAGACCAGCTGTTCGAGCCCAGATGTTAACCTGTAAAATATAGGGACTGATGGCCAGAAGAGACTATTTATCAAACTATGCATAACTAACTATTTTAATTACATTACTTGTGTTGGTGTGTAAATCTATTTAATAAAGGCCCGATATTGGCTACATGTGCTACTCTGATTCTAAAATCCCATATCTTTTAATGTCCACATCAACTTTAAGAGAAGTACAAGAAAATAAAAAATAAAATAAACCAGAACATTTACAAATGAAATAAAACAATAATGTCAGTATCATGACTACTCGATCAGCCTGTGACTTTCATTGGGAGTAGATCAACATTAGAAATATTACATCTGCGCAGCTGCACCAATGTAGATGCATTGTGATCTCCCATTGGCATAATTACTCCATGTCCACAAGTGCCAACATAGCACAGGTATGGACAGCACTTAGGTCACTAACTTGTTACTCGTGTGTGTGTGTGTGTGTGTGTGTGTGTGTGTGTGTGTCTTTTTTACACTCTACAGCAATGTAAGTTACATTAGTTTAAGTGGTAATGTAGACTACTCCTGAGATGTGTTCATTACCTTCTACATCCATGGTCATAAATGGTCTTTCTTTTCAAGTGAGGGTGGTATGTGAACAACAGTTCCGTTCACCTCTGTTATAAGTGTTGTAAGTGTTCCGAAGCTCAGTTAGAGGCTGTCCACATATTTTAAGTGAATCTGCTTATAATTTCATTTCTCCACATGACATATATTATTAAACTAGTCACCAAATGAAGGGATAGTGCAAATTTGCATTTGCATGTGTTCCTTTCGCTTCTATGTTATTGTTACTGTTATTGTACAAGAACAGACTATAATAACAAGCTTCATTTTGACAAGATGGCTTCCCATTTCACCAGTTACTGTCCACAATTTGGTCTTGCCAGGAAACAAAACAAAACAAAAACCCAACAAAAACAGCTTATCAAGATTCCTCTTAAAGTTCCATCTCAGATCTCAGGCTGTTTTAAACTAGAATAAACAAAAAGTCAAGGGTGTTTTGTTTTGGATTGTTGGTTGGTTGGTTTTGTTTTGTTTTTTGTTCACCAGCCATACTATTTATTTACACCTCCTGTGACACAAGACATACCAAACAAAAAGAAGAGCCACTTTCAAAAGCCTCTATGAACATTTGAATGGAGACAGTAGCTTTTTTTAGATTAGAATTTGTACATACCACAGCCTTTTTAAGAAAAATCAAAATCTTCACTGAAATCCAATTGAGTATTCTGAAAATAAACCTAAATATGGTGATAGAATCTGCCTTTATTCATGTTCTTGATGATTTAACTCTTTTGTACTGCCTACAATCAAAAGTTATCTTATTCAGTAAGAGCCCCTGTGGATAAATGTTATGCTTATTAGTGTAGACTCAGACGCCGGTGATTTCACCCTAAATTCATCCAATGCCTCCCTCCTTATAGTTTCTGCTAGATAAAGTTTGGATGACTTTGTTTGCTCGCTGTTCTTCGGTCTCCATGGCATTTTTTTTAAAGACACTGTGGGTGCATCTACACTAGGATGTACCCACAGTGTCTTTAAAAAAATGCCATGGAGACCAAAGAACAGTGAGCAAACAGTCATCCAAACCTTATCTAGCAGAAACTATAAGGAGGGAGGCATTGGATGAATTTAGGGTGAAATCACCGGAGTTTGAAAGTGGCTCTAACTTTGAAGTTAGGCACTACTTTGAAGTAGCCAGCAGAGAGTCTATGCACATTTTCCCTTACTTCGAAGTTAACTTCGGAGCCCAGCTTCGACATCCTTACTCCATTCCCAGGAGTAACATTGAAGTTATTTTGCAGTGTAGTATAGATACATTCCTTTTATAATGAAATTTTAACAGCTTTTGTTAAACCACACATTTTAATCATTATTGTCTATCTTTCCAACATAATTTTTTCCAGTTTGTTCTTTGGAAATGATGTACAGTATCATTCAGAAAATAAGTGCTCACTGAATAATGTTCTTAGTATTTCAAGTACTAGCCATTCAAGTGAGGAATCAGAACCTAGAAGTGGTAAAGAGCTTGATTTCCCAAATGAAGTGTGAAACAGAAGACAGCACACATCAGGCTGCATAAGTTATTGGATCCAAACCTGTTCCTATGCATGTAAGATGCCTACAAAATTGTCATTGGAAGAACTGATATGAAAAAAAAAACTGACATATGTTCTCAATAAACATTAAACCTCATGTTCTTTATCTTTAAAAATAACCTGCAAATGCATAATATTACATTAAAAACAATTGTAAATGAAAGGGCATCTTGTAAATAAAATTATTGTGATCATACAATGTTCATCTGTTCTTTAGTTAAATTAATTTGGAAGCTGTGCTGAAAAAAGAATGTATGTAAATATCTGCTAAGTGTATGGGAACAGTTGGACTCTAGTATATAGGACTCAAAGAGAGTCTGCTTATTTTTTTTCCAACAAAAAATACAACCAGATGTACATGTCCTATGGAAACCCATTGCATATATTGCTATAGTCTCAGAGGTGAAGCTGTGTTTAGTTTTTAGATTCACAAATGGCAAACAGTCCTGTGGCACCTCAGAGATTAACAAATTTATTAGGTCATGAGCCTTCATGGGCAAAACCCACTTCCTCAGATGAAGAAATGTACATATTTCCATAGTTCCCTTGACAGCAGTACTTCACTTTTACTTTAGAGACAAAAAACACATCTTCAGTAATAATACGTACGTTTTCCGAAAAGGAAAAATTCGTACCACTTTCTGCTATTCAAAATTGTAAGCAAAACATCTGCTAGAGAAAAAGTGTCCATAGTCTACTCTGCTGGGCCTTTTATTGGAGAATTCCCAGGATCTCCAAAGATGATGACAGTGCAAGTATTTCTGCCTGAACACCACCCCAGCCAATCCTCCCTGTGTATATACACTCACCAATCTGATGAAGAGGATTCAGTGTTAGTGTATGCTTTCCATCCTGGCCAAGAAGTCAATGAGGAGACATATCCCTGCATTTCTCATCTATCTCCCTCTGGGCCTTGACACTCAACTTTGGTGATATTCTTCATGTCCTGTTCTGCCTTGTGTCCTTGAACCTTGAAATTAACAAAAAGTGCGGCAATCCAGTAATTGTGTGGTCTGCCTGTATTTGGAGAGCAGTTCCAGAGAGCCATAGATCTATCATACATTCTGTATGGTTCTGTCATGTTCATTCATGTGCACTAACACGCCATTATTTGTACAGTATAAATACCTATGACACATATATAAAGGTAGTAAGTACCCTATCGTGGGTCTTTTTCAAATATTCATTTCTGTGCTTTTCCAGAGATTTGATAACTAATTCTCCAAACTTTATTCACATGAGTAAATCCTCCAGAGTCAATGGTTTAATCAGGAAGGTTTACTTATGGCAGTAAATCTTTACAGGATTGGACAATGTAATCATTCCCTCTATTCTGTGAATAACAGTACAAGTTAGCTTGCAAGTTTATCAAGATTAAGTTGCATTTCTGTAATGGTTAATGGAATCCATTGCCTAAGGTACTCTCAGGGGGTCCATACTGAATACCTCTAAATATGGGGGAAAGATAGCCAAAGCATTGCACTATGACTTCCATATGGATGAAGTGTAAGTTGATCATGAAAATCTATGCAGTGTAGTTGTAGGTGTGTCAGACCCAGGCTATCAACGAAACATGATAGTGAGGGAATACCTTTTTTTGGTCAACATCTGTTGGTGAGGAGCTCTGTATGTCTTTCAAGTTTCTGTCTCACAAACTGATCCAATGAAGCTGGTCCAGTGAAAATTCATGGAATTTGATGTAAGGCACAGTTATGTAATTATATGCCCTGGTGTTTAGTGATCATTATTTAAACATAAATGTCCTAACAAAAAAGTAGCACTATTAGGTAGCAAAGATGAATTTCAGCTCCTGTGCTGAGGGGAAATAAAAGAATGTGTATCACTTTAATTCCATAAAAAACTCTGGTTTTGTGCCAGAGATTAATTCCATCCTAGATGCCTGCTAAAGTATTGCTAGTTTAAAAATAATTTCCCCCTCTTTTGTAGCTAAAAAAAAGTTATTTGAAACCACAAATAGTGTACCATGCACAGGCCAAATCATTGTTGTCTTGTTTAATGAAGACCCTATATATCTTAAGCAACTGTCTAATTTTTGATTTTTTTCTTTCATTTGACTGCATTTTTAGAAATCGTTTCCTCAGAGCTTATATATACTGCAGTGAATAGCTAACATCCCATCCTTTTAAAAGGGAGCAATTAATGGCAGAATCCTTGGTGAAATGCAACACTAATATATCTATATTTTGTGTGATGATTTCCTTTTTATGAGCGTGTCTGTGGATTAGTTGGCGTAATTCTGCTGTCCTTATACACAGAGTATGACTACTCACTGTGTATTCCTATTGAATTCCAGGAGATTATTCTGAGTGAGGTACTACTCATTCTGTAAACAGGTAGTAGAATCTAAATAGAGTAAAACAAATTATTATGATAGCAAATTCATAGTCTAGGTTTTTGTTTGTTGAGGTGAGAGTTGGGAGGGTGGATGAAAAAAAGTCAGAAGTCGAGAGATGTGTTCCTTTTGAAACTGGACTCTGTTATCAATAATAGGTATTCACTCCAAAACACACAGAACACACTTTAGTCAAGCAGATGATAGGTAATATTGTGGTTCACTGGTTTTCCAAATTAGATTTGCATGTCTCTTGTGTCTAGATACAATAAATAAATGAGACGAACAGAAGCTTCAGTTGAATAAATGCATGTCATAATCAAAATTCATAATAAGGGTTCTGGGACTCTGGAATTGTTCCCCTACCACAAACACTTAATGTCTACATTATCTCCCGTGGGTCCAAAATACACAAACTTAATGACTTCTCTAGCATTCCCAGAAAGCTGTTTGTTTGACATGGTTTGAGGAAGGTCGAAGGTGGGGATAGAAAGGAGCTTTCCTGTAGCTTTGATTTATTGATTGGTTATGCTTTTTTTTTATCACTTATGATCATTAAATGCAATTGGCAGGCTAAGTTTGTAGATGCTATCCATGAGTAATTTTATAATGCCACAGGTGGTCATTATGTTTTGAAAAAAAATTAGCTGTTAAAATTAGAGATTTTGAATACTGCATTTGATCAGTTCCAAAATTCACAGTGTAGGCATTAATGACTAGAAAATTTTTGATTTTGGAGAAGTCAGGGAAACCAAATGGGAGGATATCTGGAAGCCCATAATTTGTTTAGTGCAGTGACAGGTTTATATCATGTTTATAGCTCAAACAACTGATTGATATTGGCCTTCCCGCATCCTGTTCATCTTCCTCAGAGAGTTTAAACTCTGAATGGCTTTTCTCCTAGGCACTTAATAATGGTGAGAACAATGGATGGGCCTGGGTAAAGGGGTTAATGGGGGTGGTGCTCACAGCCCTGGAATAAGGGGGCAGGAGTGTAGGGTGCACAGACAGTAACTACCAGGGAGGAAGTTGGGGATGTGGGTTAAGTGGACACGTGAAGCACCAAGTGGGGGGATTGGGGAAGAGAAGAGAAATGCAAAAGAGCCCCAGGAAAGGACAAAGAATAAAGAAGGGGCACACAAAAAATCCCTGTCAGGGGAGTGGAGGCACCAGCAGATCCCTTGCTGAGGGTGAGAGATTGGGGCAACTTTGGGGAGCAGGAAAGGGGAGAGAATGAAGGACCCTGGAATGTGAGGAAGGGGAAAAAAGGAGATACCAAATATCTGTGGTGGAGGCTAGGAAAATCTAGCATGGTGTGTAGGGAGGGCACATAGAGCCCCTGGCATGGGGGAACAGAGAGACCCACAGCTGCTGCCATGGACAGAGAATGTGGGGTTTTGTATGTGAGGAAGTGGAATTTAGGAGAGATCACAGGTAGGGAGAAGATGGGGGGAATTGCAGGAAATCTCTGGAATAGAGGGCGAAAAGAAAGTGGCACACAGGGAGTTAATGGAATGAAATGGAAAAACACCAGTAGCCCCTGGTGTGTGCAATATGCTTGGCCTATACAACTACAAAGTGCTTGATCTTCTGTAGCCATGAAATTTGTAAAAGGCTTTCTTGTATAAAGGTCCAATATTTATCTTCACTATAGTGCAGTTTGTCCTCCCAGAACCAGTCATACTGGAGAGAGGAGAGCCATTCTTAGATTAATTGTATTCTGTAAGAACCTGATCCTACTGATTGTGGATAATCTGAAGGCATGGAAATCCTACAATATAATATATGTGGAGCCTGGAAAAATCCATCATGAACCATATCCTGTGGTTTAAACAGGTCTAAATGTATATTCCTGAGATAAAAGTGGCCTTTGGCAAGCATACTTCATAACAAATGAAGCCTTTCAGATGTTCTTATTGAGCCAATGGAAATTCCAGTATAGTGTGATAAATTTAAATGGCATCACACTGTAATTTTGTTAAAGGCAGGATTGATTTAGAGATGCAAATTAGACATCGTGTTGATGTGGATGATCCCCCTCCCTTCTCTGTACAAATTAATTTTAGAGCCATTGCCCCCTAAAAATAAACTGATGAATAAGACCAATGTTAGCTCTTTATTTAGTCAGCTAAACACACTTTGTACTCTCCAAAATGTTTCATATTATTCATATTATGTTATCAGTGTGGCCAGTACATTCGTAAGCTGCTTCAGAATCTGCTTAAAAATGAATTGTTAAGTACCATGCAGTCTTAATTAATGTAGTTTTAATGAATGATGCTAAAAAAAATTGAAGAAGGTCATTATTTACCTGTTGTGTTGTCACCTTTAATCTCATGTTTATGTGAAGGTTTGTTCTCGGAGTATCAAGACAATTAAGCATCTTAAGAAAGGTCTGTACTTGAGCGGGATAACTCCCAGTTTCCCTCTGTGACTAAAACTGATGCAGCTGCTATGGTGAGAGTGTTTGTGCAGGCAATCATGAGCATTTTAATGCTGTGGCAGTGTAATCCAAGTCCAACACATGGCATATACATATCACTGTGACTTTGTTCAGTGGTTTGCAGTGTGGTTCTGTCTGCCACTGGAACATGTGGGAGATCTCTAGGCCTGATTCACAAAGCAACATGAAAGACTGGACACATTCCACTTTCTCTCCAATGCCACTTGCTTCCAGGATGATGAGATATGCTGCAGTGAGTGGCCTCCCCTGGTTTTCTTCCAGGTAATCTTCTGTACCCAACTGTCCAGACTCTCCATTGTTTCTCCATTTTAGTAGGAAGTACCGTGATGCTGTTGGATAAAGGTCTGACTCTCAGGAGTACTCATCAAAGAATGTATTCTATCTGCTGGTCCTGGTCACGTGATCTAGGTCAGGGTCATAAAGATGAATGCCTCAGTCACCAATCATTTCAGTGAAACTTTCAAAGAAGAATAAAAGACAATGTTGCTATTGCTACTATTGGAGAGGTATGTTAGAAGGATAAATCTAGCATAGACAAGGATAACATCATGGGTATCACTCCCCCACCTCATACTGAAAGTGAATCTACATTGAGTGGGATGACAATTATACCATTCACACCAGAGAACTGAGAATCTTACCATTACTGTATGATGTTTTTCCTCTTCTAAACTAATTTTACACTCGTATTTCTTCCCCCACCAGCCCCCCTCATAATGTCGTCAGTATTGCAATGGTGGGGTTTTCTTCTCTTGGTTAAAAATACTGCACCAGTGTTCAGTTCTGCCCTGTAATGCACAAGAGGAGAATGAGCAGCACTGCCACTGCACACGGTATCTCTCTTTGCAGTTTCCTGAGCAGAAGGTCTGCCCCAGACTAGAGGTGTTCCATGTGCTCTCTTTCCCAGCTCTATCCCTGGGATGGACTCTACAGCAAATCACTAGGTGGCCAAGGGGCTGCACCCCCTTCAGTCTAGCAGGGATGTGCTGTTTAAGGCATAATGCCTCCAGTATACCCTGCTGGACTAGCTCAGCTTCTCTCCATTACTAGGGTAGGCTGTGCTGTATTGCAAAGAAAATGAGTTCCATACATTGTGTGTATGCTTTGTAATAGATATATTCATCATATTTGGTTTTGTTAAATAGCTTTGCTACTGTGACTACTTCTAGCACCGTCCCTATATAATCCCCCAGTAATCTCATGTAGAAACTCCCATCCAGAAGGGGAGTCTTTATGAATGTTGCATGGAAGAAGCTGTAAAACAAAGCCTTGACAAACTGATTCATGTACCAAAAGCAGGTGATTTTGAATTGTGATCTGACAGGCTACTCAGAAATTGATGGATATTTAAAGTCAACGAAGGTGGTAAGCAGTTCTTACACAGGACTGCCCTTTGGGAGCCTTACACCAGCTGAGGCAGCAAATGGATGCCTTCAGTGAGAATTATTGAAATCCCTTGTACTGATGCTTGAGGGTATTGAAAGGTAAAATCAACATATTTCACTTCTGAGAAAAATCTATTTAATGCAAGGCCTCTGGCGGACTGTTGTCACACATTTAGAGAATGTAAAATAGCTTATGATTTACAACATGTCAATAAATTGAACAGAAAGTGTATTCCTTCCATAGGCAAAATCTGCCTCCCTTCATTCCTCCCTCCCCAAAACTGATCCTGTAAGTCACAGAAGAAAACCTGTTGTTCTTTACTTTGACAGGCTTAATCTATTTTGCTTTATCCTCTGAAAAATAACCCTTGGCAGCACAAGTAATTTTAAAAAAGGCCATTTATTTTTGCTATGAAAACAAGGTGAGAAGCATTAAAATTAGAAATAGATTTGCCAGGGGAAAAGCATTGCTATGTAATGAAGTTGAGCTAGTTTGTTGAGACTGGTAGCCAGCTTTTTCAGTTAAAGCCTAGCTGCATTTTTTCTGAATCCTTGGATTAGCAATATAATAAAATTGTCCGTAGTCTGTATGATTTGCGCCTCAATTCTGTCGACCCAGTCTCAGGTAAACCCATCTCTAACAGTAGCCAAAGCTGAGAGACAGAGATGCCTTACATCATCTTACCTGTAGCACTGAGGACAAATCACAGCATCTGAGTAGAGATATGCCTACGAAAATTAGAGGTTTTTTGGTTTGTTTGTTTTGCTATCTCCCGGTGAATCTTACAATTAACACTGCAATTATAAAGTGCATATAAAAACTTTTGACCTTTCAGTCTGTATCTAACAAAAAGAGAGCCTAGACATCATACAAAGTAAACTTTCAGATGACTATAATTCAAAAAAGATGCTTTTTTGACTTTTTAACTGAGAAAATTAGTGCTATGGAGAAACAGTGTCACTGTCTGAAGAGCCTGAAAATAAATAACCCTGAAAATATGGAGGTAGAAATGCTGAGACTGTTGCAGGCAATCTACTTAAAGAATTATTCAACTAAGAAAAAATTACCATCTGGAGCCTCAGGAGAGACTGCACTAGGTCCTGATGAGCCCCTCTAAACCAGTGTTTCCCAACCAGGGGTATGTGTACTCTTGGGGGAGCGTGGGGCGTACACTGAGGTCTTCCAGGGGTTGCATCAGGTCATCTAGATGTTGTCTAGTTTTACAACAGGCTGCATAAAAAAACAATAGCAAAGTCAGTGCAATCTAGAAGTTTATTCAAACAATGATTTGTTTCTATTGCTTCATATAGCATATGCTGAATTGTAAGTACAATATTTCTATTCTAATTCATTTATTTCATAATAAGATGGTAGGAAGTCAGAAAGTGTTCAGTAGTAATCTTCTGTGATATCTTTGTATGTTTTTCTAAATAGGTAGTTTTTAAGTGAGGTGTAACTTGGTGGTATGCAAAACAAATCTAACCCCCTGAAAAGGCTACAGTAATCTGGAAAGGTTGAATGGCACTTTTTTTCAAGAATCATAGAATCATAGAACACTAGGACCGGAAGGGGCCTCTAGAGGCCATCAAGTCCAGTCCCCTGCCCCGACGGCAGGACTGACCACTATCTACACCATCCCTGATAGACATCTATCTAATCTGTTCTTAAATATCTCCAGCGAGGGAGATTCCACAACCTCCCCTGGCAACTTATTCCAGTACTTGACCACCCTGACAGGAACTTTTTCCTAATGTCCAACCTAAACTTCCCTTGCTGCAGCTTAAGTCCATTGCCTCTTGTTCTCTCCTCAGAGGCCAAGAACAAGTTTTCTCCCTCCTCCTTATGACACCCTTTAAGATATCTGAAAACCGCTATCATGTCCCCCCTCAATCTTCTTTTTTCCAAGCTAAACAAGCCCAATTCTTTCAGCCTTTCTTCATAAGTCATGTTCTCCAGACCTTTTATCATTCTAGCTGCTCTTCTCTGTACCTTCTCTAATTTCTCCACATCTTTCTTGAATTGGGGTGCCCAGAACTGGACACAGTATTCCAGCTGAGGCCTAACCAGCGCAGAGTAGAGTGGTAGAATGATTTCTCGTGTCTTGTTCACAACACACCTGCTAATGCATCCCAGAATCATGTTTGCTTTTTTTGCAACAGCATCACACTGTTGACTCATATTTAACTTGTGATCTACTAGAACCCCTAGATCCCTTTCTGCTGTACTCCTTCCTAGACAGTCTTTTCCCATTCTGTATGTGTGAAACAGATTATTCCTTCCAAAGTGCAGCACCTTACATTTATCTTTATTAAACTTCATCTTGTTTACTTCAGACCATTTCTCCAATTTATCTAGATCATTCTGAATTATGACCCTATCCTCCAAGGTAGTTGCAACCCCTCCCAGCTTGGTATCATCTGCAAACTTAATAAGTGTACTTTCTATGCCAATATCCAAATCATTAATGAAGATATTGAACAGAACTGGTCCGAAAACAGACCCCTGCGGAACCCCACTTGTTATGCTTTTCCAGCAGGATTGAGCACCATTAACAACTACTCTCTGGGTACAATTAGCCAGCCAGTTATGCACCCACCTTATTGCAGCCCCATTTAAGTTGGACTTGCCTAGTTTGTCGATAAGAATATTATGCGAGACTGTATCAAATACTTTACTAAAGTCTGGGTATACCACATCCACTGCTTCTCCCTTATCTACGAGTCTCGTTATCGTGTCAAAAAAAGCTGTCAGGTTGGTTTGACATGATTTGTTTTTCACAAAACGATGCTGGCTGTTCCCTATCACTTTAGTACCTTCCAAGTGATTGCAGATGACTTCCTTAACTACCTGCTCCATTACCTTTCCTGGCACAGAAGTTAAGCTGACTGGCCTGTAATTTCCTGGGTTGTTCTTATTCCCCTTTTTGTAGATGGGCACTATATTTGCCCTCTTCCAGTCTTCTGGAATCTCTCCTGTCTCCCATGACTTTCCAAAAATAAGAGCTAACGGCTCAGCTACCTCTTCTATCAGCTCCTTGAGAATTCTAGGATGCATTTCATCCGGCCCTGGTGACTTGCAGACGTCTAATTTTTCCAAATGGTTTTTAACTTGTTCTTTTTTTATTTCAAAAACTAACTCTACCCCTTTTCCACCAGCATTCTCTATGTCAGGCATTCCTTCAGACTTCTCTGTGAAGACCGAAACAAATAAGTCATTAAGCATCTCTGCCATTTCCAAGTTCCCCATTACTGTTTCTCCCTCCTCACTGAGCAATGGCCCTACCCTGTCCTTGGTCTTCCTCTTGTTTCTAATATATTTGTAAAAGGCCTTCTTGTTACCCTTTATGCCTGTAGCTGGTTGGAGCTCATTTTGTGCCTTAGCCTTTCTAATTTTACTCCTGCATTCCTGTGTTATTTGCCTATGTTCATTCTTTGTAATTTGTCCTAGTTTCCATTTTTTATAGGATTCCTTTTTTAGTCTGAGATCATGCAGGATCTCCTTGTTAAGCCAAGGCGGTCTTTGCCAGGTCAGATTACCTTAGGGCAACGCTTCTCAGCTGGTGGTATGGGTACCCTTACGGGCACATGAGAGAAGTCTGGGGGCACCCATATATATATATATATATATATATATATATAAATAAAATAAAAAAAAAAATTTTTTGAAACACTGATCTAAATCTAGAAACAGATCCCTGACCTGTCTTGGTGAAATTCTTAAAGTAGTCAATTTACATAAAGTCAAGCAAATGTGTCAATAATACAAAAAAAAAGTTTATCAGTGCTTCAGGGAAGAAAGTTTGAGCACATGACAGAACTGTAGATTTCTGAAGCATAAAACTTTTCACTGAAACATAAACATTAGCTGATCAAAGATCATTATAAGCTGCTGATTGTTTTGCTGCCCTTAAAAGATAAGGGGCTAAAATGTATTACTGAGTGATTTTGTTAGGTTGTCAAGGGTCAGTTTGGCCCAATGACATTTTATTGTCTCAAGGCATGTGCCATTTTTGAAATAACAATATGCATCTACTTGCCATTATTTTACAAGCCTGTGTTCCTGCAACTATTGGGTTCCTGACTCTTGACACTCCTGTGGCAAATATGGTCAAAATGCTCTCTGTGAGGGAACTTTCAGTAATACTAGGACTATTAAAATATGTTCCATTGTTATCCAGTGGAGGAAAAGGGAGTTAAGTTTGCTGTCCAGGAAGAATACTACATAGATGAGGATCTCTTCAGTGTTTGTGTGAAATGCAGAATCATTAAAGAACTCACTGAAACTGACCAGGTCGATAAGAGGGCCAGAGAGGCAATGGATGCTCCAGTAAATCATGGAATTTCCCTGAATCTTATCAGGGAAGCTGAACAGAGGCACCAGCTTGAAATCAGACTGTGAGGCTGGGGTATAAGAGCTGGATTCTGGAGAAAGCTGGCAGCCGGGGCAGGATTAATGCAGTGTCTTTAGAGGCTACAGTCCAGAACCCCAGGCTCAGGCGCCCCCACAAAAATAAATCTATCATGTATACATAATCAAGTTTTAGAAGGTGTTAGCCGATGGTCAGGTGAGATATCAACTACGCCCCTGTTTTCATCCGAGATTTCAACTGCTAGGACAGAGTCCCGTCCCTTCGCAGCGGGCAGCCTGGGCAGGCTGATGGATGCCCCAGGGTCCTAAACACCCGAGTCTTTTACTGCTAGAACAGAGTTCCTTCACAGCGGGCAGCCAGGGTTGGCTGACGGGTGCCCCAAGGTTGCACTGAGAGCCTCCTACACCCGAGAGTTTAACTGCTAGAACAGAGTTTCTTCGCAGCGGGCAGCCAGGGTTGGCTGACGGGTGCCCCAAGAGCCTGCTCTGTGGAAGCAGCACGACTCAGCGCTGGCTCTCAGTACATTCACCGGTGACCAGGCTTAGAGCAGCTGAAAAGCTGATGGGTTCTTTGTTTTGTGTTCGGTTTGCACAGTAACAGGAAGAGTCAGGTTACCACTTAATCAATTACTTTGTTTATTTAACTAACAAGTTAAGCTCTTGTGGTTACAATGTTGCAAGGTTTACACTCTGATTACAAATAGCTAGCATCCAGTTTAATTCATAGATCTATACTTGTTAAATGCGCGCAGAAGCAAAAGGTAAAATACCTAGCAGATTTTATTCTCACCCTTGCGTTACCAATGTGGCTTGGCCAGTCTTCTCTCAATCCATTGGGAAGAAGTTTTGTTTTTTTTTCTTTTTTTCGAGGAAATGGGCATCCCCTGGGACCTCGGGAGACAATAACTCTCCTGTCCAGCAGGAAAGATGATTGGAGCTCAAAAAGGGGTCTGCCATACCCTCCTCTTATACCTCTTGGGTCATGGACACTTCTTCCTTATCTAAAAGGGTGCCAATTGAATTAAATCATCTTGTGATGCTGGTTCTCATGGGGAGTTCAAGGGCTTAGTTAGGACCTGTGAGGTGGAGACAATTTAACAGTTTAGGGCATATTTTCTTAATGGGCCGGAGATTTCTCGTCTGGGACCAAGTGGGCGCATTAATCACCGGTATCACCAGTAACAGTCAAGGGCAGCCTGAGGCCCTGGCGGTTTGTTAGTCTGTTGTTCTTTGTTGTCTGGTTTCGGCCCATTCAGGGTCAGTCTGGCTCTTGCTCCAGAGCATCAAAGACTTGTGCTAGGAGATAAGCACATCTGCACTCTCAGGCATTCCAAGACCAGGCTGTTCCCTTTTAACCCTTTCATGCCTGAAGCACCTAAGGGAAGCAAGATGGAGTGTAGCAAAAGGTGGGGAGGGGCTCTGTCTGGCTACAGAGGGGTAGCCAAGTTAGTTCATATCTGCAGAAATAATGAGGAGTCCTGTGGCACCTTAAAGACTAACAGATTACTTAGGATTTCATGGGTAAAAGCTACTTCATTGGATGAACCTGAAAAGTGTTTTTATCCATGAAAACTTATGCCCAAATAACGTGGTTAATCTTTAAGGAGCCACAGGACTCCTCATTGTATATACTGTACTTTAATGACTGCAATATCTGAAATATTCCTTCTTGGGTTTTGTGCCTGTTTTGGAATAAGCATTATGCAACTGATTTTGTTGTGTAGACATTAATAGGAGCAACATGCTGTATTTACTTTTGTTAATCTCACTGTCTGCTTTGTGTAGATGCAGTGACCAAGGGTTTAGGTGATTCCCGTTTTAGTACTCCAGTGAACGAGTCTGAATTTAGTATACGTTCAAGAAATTTCAGCTAGTACTATGGATCTGAGTTAGTTTGAATGTGTGTTCTCTCTCTCTCTCACACACACACACACACACACACACACACACACACACACACACAGAGCAGCCATATCAGCTTGGTGCTACTTCGGTACATTCTGCTGTAGGGTTTAGCAGGAGCAGCACACTCGCTTCTGTCTGGCTGAGCTGGTGAGCATGTGGCAATGCACACTACTCTGCCTTTTCCTCAGCTACCCTTACAGTCATAGCTGTAGCTGACTGAGGTGCTTGCTTTTATTAGTGATGCTCAGAGACTGATCTTGAGGCTTGTTGATGACCCACTGACTGCCTCTCTGGCTTCAGGATGAGTATCAGCATTTGTTACTTCTGATGATGAAAAAATGAACGTTTTCAAAAATGATTTGGAAATAGAGGTGTCACAGAGCAGCATCGATGAAGTGTTATGATTTAAACAAACTTGCATTCATGCTACAGTCCTTTCTTTTCCTGGCATGCTGATTGACAGAGCAGCATCTGCCTTACTGTCTTGAAAAGGATAAATTAAAGGGCATGTGACAGAATCAAGGAGATGTTATTTTTTGTTGGTTCAAGGAACATCAGGTGTGAAATAGAGGACAGATGTTAACTCTCTTCTGGCTAAGTTTATGGGATGTTAAATGAATTATCTTCAATTTCTTAGATGTGATAGTAAATTCATGGTAGTGTGACCTGCTTACAGTGTTGTATTCAAATTTTACTTTTAAGAATGGAGTTGCAATGGTGCTACTGAATCACACGAATGTTGCAAAGAGACACAATACATTTATGTAGCTATTTTCATCCCAAAATATCTGAAAGTACTGTGAAAGCTGCTGGATGTGTATGACTGATTTTACCCACCACCAAAGTTCATGCTCCTCTGGCATTCAGTATTAAATACAGTTTGACAACATAACATGGAATTGTACAATGAGAAAAGGAGAGCAATGCAGTGTGGAATTTAAGCAGGCAGAATGAATCGTCATGCCTACCACATAGTTGGCATGATTTAAATGATCAGTTCTAATAA
Organism: Carettochelys insculpta; assembly: GCF_033958435.1. Classification (NCBI taxonomy): domain Eukaryota; kingdom Metazoa; phylum Chordata; order Testudines; family Carettochelyidae; genus Carettochelys; species Carettochelys insculpta. The sequence goes on from NC_134143.1 coordinate 19,518,444, forward strand.
TTTTACCACTTATGGAATTCAAGTACATCATTATTCCTGCAAAAATTGTCATAACTTCTTTATAGTCTTAGTCAAAATGTATCGTGGATTCAGGGCCAGAAGAAATGTTAGATCTTCTAGTATGATCTTGCCAGGAATAAACACCTCTAAAGGGTTAAACCCAGAGAGAGAGAGAGAGAGAGAGAGAGAGAGAGAGAGAGAGAGAGAGTTCTCTGTTGGCACTGAGCCTGCCAATGGGGACAGAGAGGGATTGTTTTTTACTTGAAGCAGTTGCAGGCTGAGTGTGTATTTGTCCTCTGGCCAGAGCAGAAAGAGGAAAAGACCAATATGTTTAATCCCAAACAAACTTAATGAATCCAGTAAATCTCCTGGCCACAACATAATCAAAGTATACGCATGTGTAAGTAGAAAGAAATGTTTAGTTAGACACAATCAGATTATTTTGATTTAGGGTATTTTATTTAGGGTATTTGTCCCTGTATTCTGTAAATTCTAAACTGAATCCCAGGACAATAATTGTCCATGCTATAATCCACCTACCCACCCGACCCACCTCTGCAATACCTTATTTAATTTCTTTGTACTTCTCATCTTTTGTTTTGTTAAGACATTATTTTCTTTAAAGCCATGATTTATAGCATAGTCTATAGAATTTCACCCACCTGCCTCTGAACACAGTAAAATACATTTGTTTGACGAAGCCTTACTTTCCAAAAAGACATCCTAGCTTGATCTGAAGACTTTGAGATGGAGTTTTTTCTCAGGTTTGTCACCTTTACTGTAAAAAATGTGTGCCTTATTTCTAATTTAAATTTATCTGGCTTTAACTTTAAGCCATTAGTTCTTTTCTCTTTCTTTGGTAGATAAAAAAGTAACTTCCCCCTTCCTCTGCTTTCCAGGACAGCATTATGTCTTGTTCTCTGAAAAAGAGGGGAAGACAACAACAAAAATACCACAATTACCATTACCTGCTCCAAGGTAGCTCTTCCCCAGAGTAATAGTTGTCTCATTAAATTGGAGATCCAATTTCCCCTTCCCCCTGTTCCTGCCATTACAAATAGTTGTGGCAGGAAAAAAGGTGTTGCTCAGGACATATATAAAAACTACCTTTCTCTAGTATCTAGGCCGCCATTTACCCACCATGGACCTGTCTACTTGTGTTCATAAAGTTAAGTATGCTTATACATCTTTGTAAGGATTGTATTTGTATTTATTTGTAGAGCACTGTACAGATACAATATTTATATCTGCTCTGTATCTGCAAAAATGACCCATGGATATCCATATCCAGGCTCGTGGATGTGGGTATACCTGAGAATATAAAGTGGATATCTGCAGATTTTGAGTTCTTGTATTATCTGAGTGAGCAGATAACCCTTCCTGATGCACTTTCCGCATGCCATTCATGATTTTATAAACTTCCTATAATATCCCTCTTGGTCTTCCAAGGTCTGCATATGGAAGCTGTTCCACACCCTTCATCATTTTATTGGCTTCCCTGTAACTTTTTCCTTTCTAGTGTGTCTTTTCTGAGCTGGGGCTGTCAGAACTGCATGTTATTTTTCAAGGGATGGATGCACCATGGACTTGTATAGTAGCATCACAATAGTTTCTGTCTTAATATCTATCTCTTTCCTAATGGTTCATAACATTGTATAGCTTTTTGACTTCTGCTGCACACTGAGCTGGTATTTTCAGAGAATGATACATGAGGGCTCAAACAAACATCCTTGTTGATTAATCACATGGAATTTTGATTCCGTCATATTGTGTGTGTGTGTGTGTGTGTGTGTGTGTGTGTGTGTGTCTATATATATATATATATATATATATACACACACACACACACACACACACACACACACACACACACACACACACACACATATATATATTTGGGATTATGTTTTCCAATGTACATTACTTTGCACTTGTCAACACAGAATTCTATCTGCCATTTACATTCCAAGTCACCCAGTTTAGAGAGCATATCTTTTTAACTCCTTGCGCGCTTGGTTTTAATTATTTGGAGTACTTTTGTGTTGCCTGTACATTTTGTTACTTCACTGTTTGCCAACTTTTCTAGATCATTTATGAGTGTGTTGATCACAGATCCTAGAACCTATCTTTGGGGGACACTATATTTTACCTTTTTGAAAAGTGGTGGATTCTCCATTACTGGCAATTTCAAAATCAAGATTGGATATTTTTCTGAAAGATCTGCTCTAGGAATTTTGGGTTGGACGAGGGAGTGTCATGGTCTGTGCTATTCTGGAGGGCAGACTACATAATCACAGTTTTCCTTTCTGGCCTTGGAATCTATGAATCTATAACAACTTCCAACTTATATTTTCAAAAATTTTCAATGTGTCAGGGAAGCCTACTTGAAAGATCATGGTAAGAGGGATGGTAGATGTCACCAGAGCCATGCATAGTTTCCAAGATTTAAGATTTTAACTGCAAATAAAGCCCAATTCAGTTGTTGTTGAAGTCAGAGGGAATGTTTGGGGTGATTTTGGTGAGCTTTGGCTGAAGCCCTAAAGGGCACCTATGTGATTAAGCTTGCAGATACTCTTATCTTAAAGTTATTTAACTTCTCTAGGTCTAATTTCGTTATCACAACCTTAAGGACTTCTCTGAAGTAGTGTTAGAGGTGCTTTTAGACTCAGATATCACTGTTGCCATTTTTATATGAGCAGCTAATAATGGTGAGACCAGTCAAACTGACATAAACTCTGGGTCCACAATCCAAGTTCCACACTCAAGTTACTTTCGTTTTTGTCCCTAGAAATCAATTTACAGCAATTATGTTGTTGCTCAGATTTAGCATTGCGAAAGAGTAAGAAGGAATTAACCCACATTTAATATCCTCTACATGCACTGGCATGAAATGCTAAATGGACTTTTTTATTTCTGAAAATACATCAGATTTTTAAAGAACAAACCTTAGTGGTGCATCTACACTAGGAACTAACTTCGAAGTTAGGCACTACATCTAAGTAGCCAGCAGAGAATCTACACACAGTTTCCCTTACTTAAAGTAGGGAGCCCAACTTGGAAGTCTTTACTCCGTTCCGAGAAATGGAGTATAGTGCCCTACTTCGACGTAGGGCGTGTGTAGCTGCTCAGCTTCAAAGTTGTACTCTGACGTAAACAACTTCAAAGTTATTTGTGTAGTGTACACACAGCCTAAATGTCTCAGGTTATCAAATACATTTAGGCAGGAGCACTCTCTGATGTTTGTGAGTTTAGCACATAGGCAGCAGAGAGGACACTACTTAAAGCAAGAATCATGCTGACTTGAAAAGTGTCCCACTCTGCCTTTAACTTATTGCTTCAGTGGCGCTACTATAGGAAGATTTTTAAAAATATAACTTGTTCGAGGATCACAAGAAGTCCTGTGACACCTTATAGACTAATAGATATTTTGGAGTGTAAGCTTTCATGGGCAAAGACCCGCTAACACGGCTACCTCTCAGATATTTGTTCAAGGATTGGGAATGAGTGTGGTTTCCAATAGCGTTTTCATACTTTTTCATGGGTTTCTACTACTACTTAGCATTTGACTATTTTTTAATTTTTGTGGGATTGATTGATACTGAGGTTCTCACAGATCTCATTGGCACTATTGCAAATCAGGAATAACTTCGATTCAGTTAATACAGTTATACAAGTCACAAAAAACTTCAGTGAGATTAGATTCTGGTCATGAACCTGTATTTCGATTTAAAAAAAAATGTGGGTCTTTACTACAAAAGCTCATTACCTAATCAACAAAATTGTTGAGTGTTTGAAGTGCTACAGGACTGCTTGTTTTTGTTTTGTTTTTGTGAAGCTACAGACAAACATGGCTACCCCTCTGCGACCGTTCAAGAATTGCAATTTAGTTTATTCCTCCCTTCATATTTTTTGCTCCTGCATTTTCCCTCATTGAGACAAGAACCTGTTTCCCTTCTGAAAGTTGAAATATATCAACACTGCCTACTGATTTTTCTCATTTCCACCATCTCCTGCTTACCCTGTTTCCCAGTTTTCAACCCAGAAGCTAGGGTAATGAATTGAAGCTCGGCTTCATCTGTGTACTACAGGCTACATGCTCTAATTACTGCTTGACAGATAGTTGACGAGTACTGTGGTTAAAATAGAATCAAACTGTAGTCCTCCTTCTTACAACAGAAGTCCATGAATATTATTGAATCAGTTGTTTGAGGGAAAGTATGGGCATGGCTGGAGGGAAGGGGAGAAGAGACACATCAAGGCTTGCAGGGAGACAAGTTCAGTAGAAGAATGGAAACAAATTATTTTTGTAGTGTCTTCCTCTGGAAGAAGACAAAGAGGTTCAACAGCAAGTTCAAACAAGCTACCACATCTGAAACTGGAAACATGAACAGACTGCTTATTTGAGAGGTAAAATGTCCACTCATTGAGAATGTCATCGTTACTGGCAGTGAGTTTGAAACCAGGTCTATTTAGAGATTAGTTAAATATTCCGTGAGTTAATGATGCTTCTCTTCTTCTAGACATTGCATAGTGAGATGCACAAGGCAATATTCCAGGGATCACTTGGAATCACAAACTGTACCTAATAATTCATGATTCATTTCTTTTTAACTAAAGCAATGTCATAAAGCTGCAGTGCTGGTTGCATTATTATGCAGAGGCAGTCTCGGGAGTACTGGATTCCTTGCTAAAGGGAGAAAAGAATGGAAGTGGATCAATAAGCAATAGGGTTTGCCATAGATTTTCATCGTAGAGGAGGAGAAAAACAGTGAGGGGGTTATTACACATATCACAAAAAAGTAAAGTTGGCTCTTAAAGTAAGAAAAAATAAAATGGAAAGAGAGAATTCTGAATTATGATTGAAGGATGAATTGTATTTTTAAGGACAGCCCTGCAAAAATATGTATGAACTACAACAGCTTGTGTGGCATTGTGTGTCAGGCACATTACTTTTTTCCCTGTTTATTTCTCACTCCTAGTTACAGTAATTTGCTGCAGGTCTTATGAGGATGAGCAATTATGATATCCTTTGCAGCATGACGAGATTTCACTGGCTCTGTCCCAGCCTCCCTGTTCCATGCATGCACAAGCCTCTGGTACAAGTGTGTATTGTGTGGGTCATTATCAAGCTCTAAAAGAACAAGTCCTGCAGAAATGTTGACCCTAATGCTGCCTGAATAGATACCTATGTGACTGGTGGCAGGACAATTCTTGACTCCACCTATGGTTAGTCCTGCTTCCTCTTCAGTCCAATTAGTGTTTGGGGGATGGTGACGACAGTGCTACAGAAATAAACTGACACCTACGTACGACAAACATGTGCAACACTCTGTCCAACAGTATCATGAGGAGACCTTGACATGTGAATCATAGTATTTATTGTTTCAGCTGCTCAGTTGCGTTGAAAAAGCTCCTGCTCGCTTCCAACAAACGGGGTCTTTTCCATTGTTGTCTATGGGAGCTGTGTTATCGTGCACTGTGTGCTTGTGTCACACACCAAACACACAGGCACACAGGCGGAAAAGCTGTGTTATTCAGCACTTGTCAAATGGAGATCTCTATAAAGCAGTATTTCTGTTCATCATTGAAAGTCCAGTTGGTGCAGGACTGGCAGGCTCCCTACTTGGCTCTGTGTGGCTCCTCAGAAGTAGTGATACACATAAGCTGCTCTTAGGTGGAGGCACAGCCACAGGGTCGGGGCGGGAGAGTGGGGTCCATGTGCTGCTGCCACATTAGGGGCTGCGGGTGTGGTGCCTGCAGGCTGAGGCAGTGCACAGAGCTGCCTAGCTGAGCCTCCATGTAGGAGCAGCAGAGACATGCCACCACGAGTGGGAAGCTGCCCAAGGTCAGAGCTTCCCAGATCTGGAACTCTGAAAACCCTATTATGAGTCAATCCTCTGCTCTGAGCTTCCTCTGCACCCAGCATTCCCTCTGAGTTAAATGAAATTTTTGACTTACTAGGATCACAAAACTTCATAAATAGAAGATGTTCCAGATGTTTGTGATTAACAAATGCATTTAAGTGTCTGGGGGCTGAGTCATGCATGCTTTTGCTAGTAGGAAAAGAGGCTATTTGTGAGATAATTTATTACAGATAAATAATTTGACCTCTGCTAATCGTCTAGAATATAAAATATCACAAATATAAACCAGCTCTCCAGATATCAAGAGATAGTATATATTCAGGTCCGAAAAAGTAATTTGTACTGTCCATTCTAGCAGCCTAATGAAATGAAATCTCCATTTATGAAAATGAGGCTTACTGAGCTCTTCACACTCAATAAACATCATTAAGAAATAGAAGTGTGAAACAGCTAATCAATTACTAATCAGTGTAAGTAATTTAAGAAACTCTTTTTGTCACAGCTTTCTTGTTTAATAAAGAGAGGAAAATATATCATGGATAAACTGTACACTGTACAAAATAATCTGAGAGGCTGATTAGAGCACTAAAGAATCCTCAAGTGTATGTACTGTGGCTGTCATGTAAATTTCTGCCATTCTTCACTTCATTTGGCATTAAAGAGCACTGCTACCGCTTATCTGACATGAGCATAACAATAATGTTTATGTCAATAACATATTCTGCTATATTCTGTCATCCTTTATTTCTCTGCATCGTAGTTTAATACCATATAGCTTTGACTAATGTATGAAGTGCAAATATCTTAAGCCATGTAACTGCATAAGAAAACACAGTGTAAGAGGGAATGCATGCCTCTATAGGAAGAACTTCTCTAACCCGGCACACTGTCATCTGGCATGATTCTAGTTATCTAAATGACCACTTATTATGCATGTGGCCAAGTTCACACAGTCCCATAAAGGGATTTTTTTTTTTTTTTTGCAGTGCACCCGCCAGTCCTGACTCTGTGTTCTGTGCTGTTATTTAGCTCTAATTCACCCCGGATGTCTAAGAGCCCAGTAAGCAGTGGAAGTGTTGGTAATGCTGCTAGGCAATATTGACCTCCTGTAGTCTGGTAAATTCTCTCATCCAGCATCATTCAGGACCCCATGGTGCTCGATTAAAAGGTTCAACCTGTATTAAGCATATTTAGGAGTGGTGATTCTTGGCTATTCCATTTTATTGCCTTGAGTTAGGGCAACAACCATGATTATATGCTCTTCCTAACCAGAAGAATGAGAGTAGAGGGCAAAATATTGGGAGGGTGGTGGTGATCATCAAAAAAAACATCAATTGAAATCATGATCCAAGCAACTGCAATGTTATCACCTTCCCAAAATGGACATTATTGTTCTAAAAGCTTGTTTCCCAGGCAGAACTGCTCTTTGAGTTGTAGCTTTTTCTTTTCTAAGTTTTGATTTGAAAGGAATGTGAGCACATTTGTTGTTTTTAATTATTCTGTGTTTTTGAAGCAGTGTGTGTATGTAAAACAGGATTGTGAATGTGAGCCTGCAAATACCTCGTGGAACTGAACACTAAGGGTATGCAGGTGATTATGGAGCGTATGGGTATGTTTCTACTTATTGCAGGTTCAGTGCACTGCAATCGATCCACTGGAGTTCAGTTTTGCTGCATCAGTGAAGATACAGCAAAATCAATCTCTGTGGGCTTCGCTGTCTACCCTGGTACTCCACGCTACCACACTGAGTAAGGGACATCAGTGCGAGCCCAAAGAGCCCTGGTCTACACCAAGGAATAGAATTGATCCTGGTACACTGAATCTAGCTATGCTAATGGTGTGGCTGGAATTGCATAGCTGGGATTGTCTGATCCCTAGTGTAGAGCAGGCCTAAAGAAGAGATGCCCTTCTGTTGGCACAAACGTTTCCTGAGGCTCTTTTTAATGCAACTGCTGCTAAGTGTTCCTGAAGATCTCACCTGCTATTCTGCTATGTGTACCAGGGAATGATAACAGCAGAGCAGATGGCTCCGAGATGCACTGGTCACTGGTTGTGATGGGAAGCGGGAGATCAGCAGCTAGACTCATATGCTTCAGTTAGGCAGGAGTAGAAATACAGCACATCTTCTTCCTGAATATGAGAGCAAGTTGGGCAGCGACTAACTCCAGGGTTTTCAACAACAAAAAGCAGTAAGCAATCTTACTCCATCAACTAAATTCCATCTGCTCCCTCCTGTTTTAGACCGATACCTTAGAAACAAGTCAAAGGTCAGATCATATGGTAATCTAACTCTTCTGCCAGGTGGAGCCAGGAGCAGCCAGGGTTGGGTTCAATTTCTAGAGGTTCCTCTCCATCCATCCAAGACAGAACTAGCTTGAGCCCCCACCTGGTGACCTAGGAAATTCACACACCACCTCTGAAAGCCACTGCTTCCCCACTCATAAGCACAGAGTCTGAGCATAGGAAGGACACTTGGAAACTAATTTGGCATTAAACCAGGAAAACACCACAGAGTTCATAAACAAAAGTAAAAGGTCAGCTCCTAGTAGGTTGGGCAGTGTTCTTTTCCTCTTAGGTTCTGAAGTCCAGCAATTCTTAATGTGCCCATCACATGCCCAACCCTTCTCTGCATCCCACTCATGGCTGCTATCCTTGCTCAGAGAAGATCCAGAGTTCAGTGGTGCATCTGCAGAGTTCACCTCCCATCCTGCGTGGGGGAGGTAAAGAAGCTTTTATTCACTCCGCTGGTCACTTGTCATCCACCTTCTCACTGTGCTCTGCCACTGCCCTTCTGGCTGCTCATTATGACTCTCTGCTGCCACCCTGCCAGCCACTTATTGTGCCACCATGGCTCTTTGCATTTCTCCATCAGCCACCCCACCATCTACTCTCATCTGCTTATGTTGGATGTGGCTTTAAGCAAAATACAGTGATTTCACATTATGCTGAATTCAGCTCTTGGCGCAAACCACAGTCCAGTCACAAAACTGCTAGAATAAATTTAAAATAATGAAAGGGATACCTTATGGGGCCTACTTTAACTTTACCATTGAGATATTGGAAGGAACAAGTTGAAACAGGCTCAAAGCAAATACCTGGAGGGCTTGCATCTTGCTGATTGATAATCCTGCTCTCCCCGCACTCTTCACAGAGGCTCATCAGTGGACCCCTCATCCATATGAGGTTATTTAAACTAACAGTGTCTCTCCCCTTTTGAAATGGATAAGCATAGCCTGTTTTTATTATATTCCCACAATCCTCACAAGCACTGGTGATCATATTTCTCAATTCTTGCATTTAGTATTATATATTTTTGTGACCTGGATGACTTGGCAGGAGTATTCTTTGTACAGTTTCTTGATGATGGTAATCAGTTTGCCTGGAACTCCATAATATTTCATGATGGTCCGGATGGACTGCCTGTTCACACTGTCAAAGGCTTTCAAGAAGTCTGTGAAGTTGATGTCGAGTGGTTCTTGCCATTTGATGCATTGTTCTATGATGATCCGAAGTGTTACTGTCTCTGGTCTGTGCAAGATCATCCTCTCCTAAAACCTGTCTGTTCTTCTCTTCCTAATTGTCCTAGGCTGGATCACAAAACCAGCATATGCTGACCTAGGAAGGGGACTCCAGTGGACCCAAACTAGGAAACCTGAAGATCTAGAGTTTGCAGATGGCTTAGTCCTGTTTGCAGACAGACAAGAGCACATGTGAGAGAAAACGGATGTCCTACAGGAAACAGCTGAGCAAGTTGGCCTCAAGATCAGTCAAGAGAGAGCCAAGTTGATGTGCATTAATAATAGACAGGAAAGCAAAATTACAATGGAAGGAAAAGCAGTGCAAGATATTGAGCAGTTTATATACTTGGGGAGTGTTATCAGCAAAAAAGAGGGCACTGAAGACTACATAAGTGTGAGAATATAAAAGGTGAAATTAGCCTTTGCCATACTGCAGCCACTTTGGTGTACAAGAGCCATTTCAGCAAGAACCAAACTACATATTTTCACTTCCAATGGGATATCAGTGCTGTTGTATGGCTCGGAGGTGTGGCATGTTGTCCAGCGCAACATTAAGAAGATTCAGACATTTGTCAATAAATGCCTTAGACATATTCTCCAGCTGAAGTGGTAAACTAGAGTGTCAAATGCAACCTTGTGGACCAAAACAAACCAGAAATCAATGAAGGTGCACATCAAGAAGAGAAAATGGTGATGGGCAGGTAATATCCTGCGTAAGGACTGCAAGGAATATATCATGAGACAAGCATTAGAATGGAGTCCAAAGGGAAAGAGGAAAAGGGGACATCCCAAACAAACGTGGCAATGAAGTTTTCTGGACAAAGTTAAAGCAGCTGGCTTAACGTGGGATAAATCAAGACTATCACCGATGATCGCAAGAGATGGAGAATGACTGCAGCGGCCCTATGCTCCGTTAGGAGCCCAAAGGATTAAGAAAAGAAGATATTTTGTGGCCCCACAACAGTCAAGTTGATTACAATGAGAAAAACACTGCTCCATCAGCTGAATATCAAACAAGTGTAGCAAAGCAAAAGCACACTCTATTTATATAAACACCCTCAGGAGTATTCTCCCCCCTCAGCTAGGTGTAATGGAAGCATTCCTTCAGAACCTGCTTATAGTAACAGTTCTTACCATGTTGTAAGAAGTATCTTATAGGCTATGTGAGCTTAATTAAAAGTCAATCCCTGCATTCTCTTGATTTTTGGAACCCTCATAAAATATCAGAAAATTGAAACTCTTAAAGCACTTTTCTTCAGCACATTTCCAAGTGCTTTACAAAGGCCATATTATTAACCATTTTATTATTTGATTTTATTAATAAAATGTTGAATGGACGTAGTAATCATACTTGGGCATGTATAGAAATTCCTTACACAAATAGATGTTTGTTCAGCAGAATGTAATCTGAATTGAGAAAAAAAAAAAGCTTTGTTAAAGGCAAAATGTTAGTGTTCATGAACAGCAGCAGTGGAAAACACACAAAAACACGCAGGTGACTGTGAAAAACACACAGCTACACTCTGCCACCTTCTACTTACAGAAATCAAACAAGGAAATCCCCTATATTCTGCTATTGCTGCCATCACTGTCCCCTTTTATGTCCATCGTATTTCACCATCCTCATCTTTTAACATCTTTTAACAAAAATTGTCACATTGGTTACAGAAGAAAGAGTACTTGTAGGTGGTTGTATATGTAGGTGCATTTATGCTGTGTGGAACTGGAGTTTGGATTTGATTATATTAGGTAACAACAAGGCCATCTATGGTTTTGGGTTTTTATATGGTTATGAAATACACTGATCCCTCACTATTTGAGCACAGTTGGTTCCCAACTTTCTGCTTGTAGGTGAAAACTCGTGAGAGGGACACTAAATTACCATTAAAGTACACGTTAAAGTCTCTGAGTGGGTCCTAGTGCTCCTAACTAAGCTAAGGAGTGGCAGCATGTATGTGGTGCTCCTTTTGAAAGGTAAGTGAACTTTGGGTCTGGGGGAGGGTGGAGGATAAAGGCTGGGGGCAGTTTGGGGCCAGGAGTGGGAGGGAGGGTTAAAAGCTGGTGGTGGGTTGGGTCAATGGGGCGAGCGGGAGGGGAGTTCAGGATGCTAAAGGTTGGGTGTGCAGGCTGGTGGGGTGCGGGAGGGTGGGGGTTGGGGGTCAGGCTGCAGTGGGTTTGAGCCATGGGGCATCAGGCTGCCACGTGTTAGGTCTGCGAGGTTGGTGGGGGTAAGACCGCCATGGGTTGGGGCTGCAGGGCCAGTAACGGGGTGAGGGTGCTGTGGGTTGGGGCCAAGAAGCCGGCAGGGGCATCAGGCTGCCATGGGTTGGGGCCGTGGGACCAGCAGAGGTTTAGGGTGCTGCAGGGCCAGCAGGGGCAGGGGTAAGGCTGTGGTGGGTTGGGTCTGCGGGGGTGGTCAGGCTGCCGTGGGTGGGGATGCAGGGCTGGCAGGGGGGTCAGACTACGGCAGGTTGGAGCTGCACGGGGGGGAGTAAGTCTCATATTAGTGAGGGAAGTTCACTTGTCTAGTGAACAAATGTAGGTATATGTGTCCCTCATTTAAGTGACTACTCATAAGTAAAGTACATGTTTAACAAGGGATGAATGTATTAAAATTACTTGGATTTTGTATAAAGGGTCCTTTCAGCAACCAGCTTTTATTATTGCAACCACAGTAACCGTTTCAAACATTTAAGTGTTGGGCAAGAAAATTGTAAAAGAACAAAAAATATTTAGAATTCAAAAGTTAAGTGCCCGTTCTGGCAAAATTACTTTTTTTTTCTCTTTTACATGCAATAAAATCTATGGAGACATGGGCTGGGAGAGATTTAAAAGTCTCTTACTGGTACTAAAAGCCTTACTTGGGGGGGAAAAGGGTCAATCCGCTATTAGAGTTTGACTCATAAGTTTATTTTTAAGATTATTTTTTGCTTTTTCAACAAACATGTGTAACATACCCAAGATGGGAATGGGGGTGGGAAGATGGTAAAGCAAATAAATCTGTCTGTCTCAGCAGTACTTGCTTCATTCCTGACCTACAGTCATACTAAAAGAGGTCCATTGTGATGCTGAGCTTTGAATCTGGATGGTTTTTTCCCTTTCCCTCTTTGAGAATTTATCAGCCTACCATGTGATGGTCTAATTCCTGAAGACTCATCAGATCCTTTGCAACAAATGTACAGCACTTTTGAAACATTCAAGGGCAATCCCTTCCATAGAAGGAGATGAAGGACAGGCTGTTTTACCTTGCTCATGGCTCTCAAGAGCACAGACATGTACCTCACCTGCCCAGCCCCTGCTCACTACTAGCTCTGGCAGTTACAGTCTTTTTTTGCCATCCCCAGAAGAAATGGATAATGCTTTCACAGGGGCAGATGAGCCTGCTACAAAGTGGAAGATCTAAGTGAATATTGGAAGGGAAGGGGGATTATTGTGGCACAGTTGTTGAGGGTTAGAGTTGACAGAATGCATTTTTATTGTGCACTCTCTCTGCTGGTTTTGTCGACAAAACACCTGTTTTGTCAATAAAACCCTCTACTGTAGATGTGTGATTTGTGAAACCCTCTAAGTCATATGCTGCACTTTGTTTCTGTTGGCTAATGCCTATTTGAAAATATGTGTTCACATAAATTCATAGATACAATATATTCTGACCATTCCCGGTCTCCTGCTGTTCTTACCTTTTTAAAGACATTTATGTCATATAATATAGAAATAATTTGAATGAAAGAAGAAAGCATTTGAATTTCTAAGTCAATGTTCAGTGAATTTTGTGTGATGCACAACTCTATGCCTGAGACTTAAGAGAAGGAATACATTGCTGTGTGTTGCAGATTATTTCTGGGCGCTAGATATAGCCATGCACATGATCCAGCAGAATGGATTAATTGTCCCAGCCACCTAGAAGTGAAATTTCATGAACAGTGTTTCTTTTCTTTATTGATTTTTATAATATAGTTGTTGCATAATATTCTTCATTAAAATAAAACAGATGTAAATTGGATATTTCATCAGCTTATCTTTTGTACATTTTTATTTTTTTTAAAAAAAGACAATCAGCCTGCACAGTTAATTTGCAGGCAGTACATCTGTTAGCTCCTGTGCCTTCTGCCCCCCACCCTCTCTTTCTAATTAGCTGGGTTGTCATTTGGAATGTAATGTGACTATAGAATATATGTGGTAGAAATAGAATTCCCAAAATAAGTTAGTTATGCATTCTGTCTATGCACAAGACGATTTTGTGTGTGTTTGTGTGTGGGGAGTGTTTCTGAGACAAACTGTTAGCCTAAGTGACATTCATAACATGACTCATGTCTATACAGCAAATTGTTTTCCAAATAATTTATGCAATTTGCTTAAATTATTTTGAAATTCTTTATTCTAAACTTGGTGCCTTCCAAATGGCAATGGAATTCAGAATATTTGGCTATTCCAAAAGTTCCATTACCTATTGCCATTCATACGACGAGAAGTACTGGAACCCGAATCCCACACTGGAAACATCAGCACTATTCTGAGCACAGGGAAAAGCCATAGCATTGCTATTTTGAGGTACATTTGTATCCCAAAAAGAGAATCGTCATGTAGACATAGCCTTATTGTGCCCCTTTGATAACTTTGCCTGTTCTCTGCCCACTAAGCTCTCTCCTTCAGGCTTGTTTTCATAAAAGGGATTCACAACTTCATATCCTCTAAATAGTTTTGGAAGTTTTGATGCAATTGTATTAGTACTACTATTCATATTCCTTCTTCTTGTAAAACCAGGCGCCGGTAGAATCCAATTGTATAGCTCTTGGGGGGTGGGGTGGAATATAGCATTTCCTAAAATATTGGTTCCAAAAATTGCTTTAAATAGTCTCTTCATACATATTAATGAGTCATGGTTAAGAGCTAACCTATACGAGTTAGAAATAATGGCCTTATCTCAGTGGAAAAAGCAGTATTACTGGTTTTCTAAAGGTGTAAATGTATCAGACCTTAAGTTACTCAAGCTGCTCAAAGATCTGAAATGTTAAAAGTGACTGGGCAGAGTGCATGAGAAGTGACCCCACGGTACCCGACAAACACAAGGCCCCAAAATGTGTCCTATAGCAAAAGAACCAAATATATATGCATATATTATTTGTTTGTTATCTAACCTGATAATATGAAATCAGAAAAGATGAACTATGGTAGAATTTAGTAATAAAATAATTTGCAAAATACTTCATTCTGGACAACTAGATATGGTAAGTATACTACAGAGGAATATATTTTGCAGAAAAAAAAAGATGTTCTTTATGGAAAAGCAGTTCTGAAGGAGCATGGAGGCTGAAGTGATTGAAGTGATTAAAGCAACTGCAAAATACAGTGTCTTTCTTTTGGACAAAACAAGAGTCACAGAATCATAAGGCTGGAAGGAACCTTGAGAAGTCATCAAGTCCAGTCCCCTGCATTCACAGCAGGACCAAGCACCATCTAAACCATCCCTGACGGTTGCTTGTCTAATCTGCAATTTATTCCAGTGCTTACCCACTCTGTCGGGATGGTTTTCCTATTATCAAACCTAAACCTCCCTTGCTGCAATTTAAACACATTGCTTCTTGTCCTGTCCTCAGAGGTTAAGGAGCGTGCTTTTTCTTCCTCTTATGTGTAAAAGCCTTTTAAGATACTTGAAAACTGTTATCATGTGGCCTCTCACTCTTCTCTTTTCCAGACCAAACAAACCCAATTATTCCAGTCTTACCTCATAGGTCATGGTTTCTAGACCTTTAATCATTTTAGTTGCTCTTCTCTGGACTGTCTCCAATTTGTCCACATCTTTTCTGAATTGTGGTGCCCAGGATTGGGCACAATACTCCAGTTGAGGCCTAATAAGTGCAAAGAATGTGTGAAGTACTGTAGTTTGTATTTCCAACATATGCCACATGATTTTTAGGAAGAAAGAGGGTGAATGTTAAAGCATAAGGGTGAAATCCTGATATCAGCACTTACTTTGAATAGATGGGTTTATACCAGGTTGCCTCCCTAGGAGATGGAAGAAATAACCTTCCCATGCAGGAATGCTGCCTTGTCACCATAACATCAGTAATGGAGCTGTAGAACTTGGTTGGCTTCCACCCAACCTGTTCCCTAGGCCTGTCCGCTGACTTTTCCCTACCAACTTCATCATGTTATTTTTCTTATTATTATCCAAAAGGACTATACTGCAACCAAGTGATCTCCATAGCTCGAGAATGTTCAGTATTTGCCCCAGTCTCTTTGTGAGCTTGACATCCAATATACTGTAGAGGTGGCAAAATATTATGCATGCCATCGGATCCACCTGTGAAAACACTTTATGGTAAATTAAATTATGTTTTAATTTAGAGAGGTGGAGCGCACCTGTTTCTACCAAATTTGAATTTGGACCAGGAACTTCAGTGGCATAAGGTCCATCTTCATTCAGTGATCTCTCTCTCTCTCTCTCACTCTGTGTGTGTGTGTGTGTGTGTGTGTGTGTGTGTGTGTGTGTGTTATATATAACACACACACACACGTTTCTTAAACTGTATTCATTAGTAATGAGTAAACCTAAAATTTTCAGCAGTTTGATTAATAATACAAGTACCTTATTGGACTGTCTTCTTCGATTGTCTTTGACCTAAAAATTTCCTGAGAACATTTTTTTTTGAAAATCCATTCCTATCCAGTCTCTAATGCAGTATGTGCATGCTTTTATTTGACTCTTCACTGGAATAATAAATCTGCACAAGGAAAGAATACATATATCTCTATCAGCAGCATTATTCAGCATAATGCCTTTGCAAGACTAATGGAGACCTAGGTGTTCCCATACTCTCACACTATGACAGTGTCACAGCACTAGAAACCTCTGAGGAAACTGTATAAGTTCACAGCATTTTTATTATTATAGTTTGAGTTACGTACCATCATACAAATATGAGTTCATTAAGCCTCAAAATGCTCCGGTGTGGTAGATAATTATTGACATAAACATATTACAAATGGGCATAGTGAGTGCTGAAGAGGTTAAGTGACAAATTACAAGCAATGCAATAGAGCAATGAAAAGTTGGCAGAAGACTACCTCGGCTTGACTTCCAACCTATGGCAATATCTAGATGCACTATCTGCAGTGAGAGTTGTCCTCTAGAAACATAAAATGTCACTGCAGGTCAATTTTACAATCCTTGACTTCAAAATTTAGTTTTATTTTTATCCCAGCATTGCACAATACTATCCTTTTGATGATGGTACTCAGCATTTGTCTTGAAAAGAAGTCTTGGTCACACTCAGATTTCTATTTCTTGGTCATGTAGGTGTTTATGCTCTTTCCATTTCCAGTCAGAGAAAATGGATTGAAATAGTTGTTCATTTAGTTTTCAGGCATGCAATGGTCTCTTCACTCCCTTTATCTTTATATACTTGCCATGCTTCCCCAGAATCCTGGGACTATTAGGCTATGTCTACAGGGTAGCGTTATTTCAGAATAATGTGTGTCGAAATAACACTCAGCTATTTTGAAATACAGTTTCTACACACAATAGAGCTATTTTGGTTTAGAGCCTTTGGCTACACTATGGCTAATTTAAAATAGCCCCTATTCTCTGTCTACACAGCCCCTATTCTGAAATATCTGTTTTGGAATAGGTGCTATTCCTTGTGGAATGGGGTCTAAAAAATTAGAAATAGGCTGTCCACTGTTTGAAATTATTTGAAATAGCAGTTGCAATGTGTAGATGCTCACAAAGTTATTTCAAAATAGCAGCCGTTATTCCCAAATAACTTTATTGTGTAGGCATAGCCTTTTTGTGAAGTTGTTTTTGAATCCCAGTTTGCCCTTCGTTATTTTGGATTATTTCATTGTGAGATTTAGAAGACGCCAGTTTTCAAGGGCTTGTCAATACTGCAGGACTTAAATTGGTTATAGTTTTTGTGATCCTGGAGAGGTTGTGGTAAAGTTTGAGGTTTGTGAAAAACAGAACAATCATACAGTTTCAGTCGATTTTTGTGTATAGAATTTTTAGAATTGGTTTTACCCATGTTTTCTGGTCTGGGTTTGCCTGTGTTATGGGTTTTAATACATTCACTCCCTCTGGCAGTTTGTTTTAGCATTTTCTGGATTTTCTCGAGCTGTTTACTTACAGGCTATGAAGCAAATCTGGATTTATGGAAACTGGTGATTCAGCCAAGCAGATTTCTTATCTCCTAGTATCTAAGCATCATTATTAAAATATTAAACTTTTCTGTTGAAAAAATAAAGTACCTGAAGGGGCTATTTATTTCTTCCATATTTCAATAGCTTCAGTTTGTTTTTCTTGTTTTTTCCCTTCCTCTGTCTTAAATGCTTTATTGCTATTTGTATGTTAGATCCTTAGAGAAATATATGAAAGGCAGAAGAAAATCCAAAAAGTGATTTAAGAAAAAAATCTCAATATTAGAGCAATAAAATATAATGGCAGAACCTACTTAAAAGTCACAAGTATTAGGGAATTGAAGTGAAGGTAGAACATTTTAGTATGAATTATTCAACAAAATGTGACTGCCAGCTTCATTCTTGGGTCATTTTTTAATTTTATATATATATGACTTTTGATTATTTGATTAGAAATTGTGGAAAGGCTTCCAATGAGGCTGTTGAAAAAAGTAGGTAAAAATTATCTGATCAGATTGAGTGGATGTCATCTTTTGCATTAAGTAATATAAGAAGTGCATTTGTGGGGAAGGAAAATAGAAAAAGGGAATATGCCCAGTAATGAAAAATGTGCCACATTTCCACAAGTGAGAAAGTGACCCTCTTCATTCACATTTACACAAGGATTGTAGTAAACCACCCATTGCTGTGTGTTCATTAAAAACATGTTAGGCTTAATATGTTGCTTCATAGCACTGTGTAAAGTTCATGTCTGGTTCACAGGTGACAAGGTCATTGTGATTGAAAGCAGAAAGATCCTTGCTATTATGTTGCAAGAATTATTTAATTTTATTTTTTAATCAACTTTTAGTGCTGATTTAACTTCCTTGGAAGTTTCACTCCTCCATTTACATACAGAGCAAATAACATCTCGTGTACACTGGTCCAGCATTGTGTCTCAGATCTTTTTAAAAAAATTTCTCTTCACTTATTATTATTATTATTATTATGAGTGATGAGTAAAGGCTTAAATGATCATCCAAAGTTATCAAACTTAGAGGAGGAATATTTCAATTTGCATCAACGATCCTGCTTTTATTTGCTTTGCCTTCTTGAAGGTGAAGTATCTGACAGTATGTTCCCATGGGAGATGTGTAAGGGGAGGAGCCTTTCAAAACTTACTTGGTTCTCGTTCTCAGTATTCCCAAACTCAGGTATTCAAAAATCATGATATTTTAATCTCCTCTTCAAACAACTCACTCTGCCAAAAATTCTCCAAGCTCATCATCACACACAAGCTCCCTGTAGACCAGGACACACTGACCAAAAGTGGAGCGAAAAAACAGATGGGTTGCAAACATATCTCCCTTCTACAATGAACCCCACAAAGCTGTTCCAAGATTAGAGTCCCACTCATATTTATCACAAGACTTGGTATACCTCATTCGGTTCATTGTACATCCCAGTAAAAATTACACAGTGGGAAACTACATGATTAGTACAGGAAGCAGGAGAACCTCAAACAGAATGAGTGGGACAGGGAATGGCCAGTGTGTCAGTGCCACCCAGGGCTCTGGCGGTGATTTAAAGGGCTCAGGGCTCAGGGCTCCAGCTACTCTGATTTCAGGAGTAGCTGCAACAGCCAGGAGTCCTGGACCCTTTTAAATTACCATTCTTCTGGTACAAAGTGAACCAAGCTAATGGTATCAGACACCTGCCCATTATGATTTAGGCTGTCAGTCACAGGGACCTGTCCTATGGGAACTGGTGGAATCTTCAGAGACACTGGGCAGCAGCCACTGAGAAACCAGGGAGACTGCTTTGAACTCAAACCTTTTCAACACCTAAGGCCATCATTGATTTCCTTTTAAGTCTGACATGGAATATAAGCTCTTCAGGACATAGGAACGATGTTGTACAAACTTTTGGTGCTACATACATATTTAATAATAGTAAATGAATAACAGATTTTTAAAGTCATATCAGTGAGAGACTTTTGGTTGGAAGTCTGTGGAATATGTGGTGTGGTTAGTTATCCAGAGCCCTATTGTTACCTTTCAGGTCAGAAAATACAGAGCTTCCTTGTTGAATTAACTTGTTAGTTTCAGCTGAGTGCTTCTTGTCCTCCCGACAGAACAATGCATTGACCTTATAGGACTGCTCTCTCTGATCTCGACAGACGTACAGAATTAAATGACTGTTTTAAAGGGGGAATCTTCCAATTTATGATTAGAGCGATAAAATGCCAGGAACGTTAATTATTGCAGTAGCTGTCAAAAGAATATTTGGAGAGAATTTTTGGTTGTCAATGTGATAATGTGTTGTTTTTGAAAGAATGGATCACATCAGGCTCATTGACAGGTGCGGGGCAAAGGGGTCAGCTGCCATGAAGTCAAGGAGCCAGTGGCTTACTGCCACCCCTACAGGACAACTTCAGTGGTCAGAGCACCAGGCCCTTTAGTCCCTGCTGAAGTGCTAGGCGGTGTAAGCTGGGTGGCACAGAAGGGCCACCCCTTCTACGTGAAGCCCCACCCCTCCTGCGGGTCCAAAGGTCCCCCCTCCATTTTGCCTAGGGCCAGGCAAAATGTGTTGGACTCCTTGGATCACATTATTTGCCTCTGCTCTCCATTGTGCTTCTTCCTCTCTATCCACCAGAAAGTGTGACACATTTTGGAAACTGTTGGGTTACATTTTGAAAGTTAGCTATTTGAATGCAGAGGAAAAATGGAAAGGGCAACAGAGCTATTCCAACCCAATTTTCTGTGCCCTCAGAACTATTTCACTTAACATATCACGAATATTTTGGAAATAAACGTATAAATGAACAAAAATAAAGTGATCCAGCTGCCATACGATATTCCATTTGGTATCTTTAATTATGAAAATTTATTTAGAGTCCAAACTTTTCCAAAAAGCTATTTTACAGCGAAAGCCACTGTTCAGACAAATACATCATTTGTGCCATAATTAGGAATAGAAAGTGTCCTTTGGCAAAAGCCGTAAGAATGGTTTAAAAACAGACAAACCTATTTTATTAATTAATTGATTTTAGTATTGTCTAGCAGCCCTAAATGAAGTTGATGTTGTATGGTGGTTGGTGATGCACACACACAAAGTAAGAGGTAGTCCTGAAGAGGTTGAGGGGGAACCTAGTTTTATTATGAGAAAAGAAATATGAGATATTTGTAATTACACTTAAACAACAAAAGTCACAGTTTTGAACAAAACTTCAAAGTAAAGAAATGCCATGTACACCATTACATATAAGTAAAATATCATTTTAGAGAGAGTAGTAAACTCGCGGAATATACTACTAAGAGCAGTAGTAGAATCAACGAATCCAATCATCCTTATCAAAAATGAAACAAGTTAATCCATTTTAACATAGATGCTGTTGCTGAAGGGATCTTCACAAACTAGAGATCATTTACAGCATCCAGACCACAACTGAATTAAATAACTAAATGAGACCTTTCCCAAAGGACATAGAGGAATGGAATGGACTTTGCAGCAAAGTGTGGTGGTAGCTGTTCATCTAAGCATAAGCCTCCCTTTGTCCCAAATGGCAGATCCTGAGATCAAATTTGTTACAAAATGCTTAAAACAGTGATTTTGTGCAGCTTACCCAAGCGTGGACATATTCATGACTTGGAAGTCAAGCCTCCTTCCTTTAATCCCCATAGAAAGTGACTGAGCCATTGGTGAAACAAACTCCAGGCAGCCTGTGACAGTGAGTTTCTGTATTCTGGCTACACACTGAATCTCACAATTCTAGATGCACATACTCCAGTCTACTTTTCTTGTGCAAACAGATCCCTCTTCCCCCCGTAACAAATACATCCACACTGTGCTGAGACCTAACAGACCCAAACAGAAGAGAATGTGTTATGGTTAGTCAAGATACATAGATTGTAATTACACACAAGGATAAGGACTGACTGTTTCCTCAGAGCCCAGCCCCACCGTATAAGTGAAGACCAGAAGTGTATAGTAGGATGAACTGATTTAGATTAAAAAAAATTCTTATCTCATCCAATTCAGCTGAAACAATAGAAACATTCTATTAACATATTATTTCTGCACATAAGCAAGCATGAATGGGTGAGGTCCACATATTAACAAATGAGAAAGGAGGTGGCTTATTATATAATCTTTTATTAACATGTGGGTCATGCTGTACAATAGCTTCATAATGCTTTCATAATGCCCACTATATGGCCTCCTAATTTGGACACAGGCCAAGTCTCACTGTAGAGAAACTATATCCCAGAGTGTATTTTTGGCAGAAACACGGCAGCAATCATGCTGAAAGTGCAGATGTTTTTTTCACTCCTGCTGCATTGAAGATAATAGTAAATCTGGTTGTCTTTTTGTTTATTTCTCTTCTGTCATTCTATGAGCTATAGCCACACAAACAAATAAAACAAATACTGTTTTTTCTTCATGATCAGAAACAGATCCAACCATCTTCAGGGACTGAGCTTACACTTCACTTCTTTGAAGAAGCTTAACATACCACATTAGGCAAACCATCAGGAACACTGAAAAAAAGATGCTGAATGCATGCAAACAAATCTTCTAAGAATGATTACCACTAGCATTTGTAAACCTTTTGTTTTTATGTTGTTCTTTTTACATTACTGTGTGTCAAATGGCTAAGATTTCACCCCTTTTATTTGTTAGAAGATATATGTATATGTAAATAAGTGCCCAATATGAGACACAAATGCATCAAGAGGTGTTGCCTGTGTAAAGTATCTCTTCACAGAACTGGAAAGAACCTCAGGAGTCATCAAGTCTAGTCCCCTACACTCTTGGCAGAACTAAGCATCACCTAGACTATCCCTGACAGATGTTTGTCTAACCTGATCTTTAATAACTTCAATGATGGAGATTTCACAACTTCCAAGGTAATTTGTCCCTGGGTAACCACCCTGACAGGACATTTTTCCTCAGTCCGACTTAAACCTTCCTTATTGAAATTTAAGTCCTTTGCTTCTTATCTTGTCATCAGCAGTTAAAGATAATATTTTTTCTCTTTCCTCCTTGTAACAATGGTTTTGTTACTTAAAAGCTGTTATCATGTCCTTTCTCTGTCTTTCCTTTTCCAGACCAAGCAAACCCATTTCTTTCAATCTTCCCTCATAGGTAATATTTTCTAGAGCTTTATTCTTTATTGTTGCTCTTCTCTGGACCTTCTCCTCTTTGTTCACTTCCTTCCTGAAGTGCGGTGCCCAGAACTGGACACAGTACTCCAGTTGAGTCTTAATCAGTGCAACCCTTCTTTCAGTGTAAAATAGTAACAGAGAGGAAGCTGTGCTAGTCTATTCACTATCAAAACAAAAAGCAGTCAAGTAGCACTTTAAAGACTAGCAAAATAGTTTATTAGATGAGCTTTAATGGGACAGACCCTCTTCTCAATATTATTAAATATTGAATCTGTTCTGGTCTGGCTATGGTCTGAAGAAGTGGGTCTGTCCCACAAAAGCTCACCTAATAAACTATTTTGCTAGTCTTTAAAGTGCTACTTGACTGCTTTTTACTTCTTTCAGTGTATTCCTTTTTTCTGCTATTTAATAGGTGGATTAAGTTTTCTTTTAGTTCAGAAGACTGCAACTATGTATTTGGGGGGATTCTTGGTATATGCTTTCTTGGCACATAATGATTTATTTAATAATATCAACTTGTCATTGAAGCAAAATTTTCTTGGACAATCTTGCACCTCGTACAGACTGGCTTACCGTGTTAAAACATCAAGAAGTCTTGTGGAACCTTAGAGACTAATAGATATTTTGGAGCATAAGCTTCTGAGGGCAAAGACCTGCTTCATCAGATGTGTGAGTTAGGGGTGGTGGTTTTAGAGGGGTATTTAAAGAGTGGGGTCCCATTTAGAGGGAGGGCCAGAGCTGACAATGTCTGTTCAGCAAAGTGGAAATGGCTGAGTATCAACAATACTTATCAAAAGAGGAAAAAACAAGTCAGATCAGACAGGGGTCTGTGAGCTTTTGTCAGAGTCTAATGGGGACATGTTAACACCCAAGGCAGAGAAGCTGCCTTTGTAAGCTACGAGCCATTCCTAGTCTCTGTTTAATCCTTGGACAACAAGACTTCTTGTTGTTCTCGAAGCTACAGACTAACACGGCTACCTGTCTGATACTTGTGTTAAAACATGATTATCAGCTTATTGCTGTTCTAGAGATTTAACCATCTTAATGTTAAATTTGCGACCAAATGTTGAGGGCCAGAGTACAAACCTGTTAGAGTTGGCTTTCAATTCATATAGGTGCAGACTGCACATCCAAAACCCTTTTAAATTCAGATATTGAGTCGAACATGTGCCTGTTCAATAACCCATAAAGAACCTGCTGTCCCTTGTCTGTTCAACTGGTTACACATTTCTCTGTAAAATTGAAGGCAGATATCTTATATCAAATAAAAAATCACCATCCCAGAATAAAATATATTTCCAAAAGTTAACTTGGGAGGAGGGAGAAATCATTGTTTATTCAATTAAATTTTAGTGCCTTGCCATTGCCATTCTGTTCAGTTCACACCTGACCTGGTTGCTAGACTACAGCCCTTTTCCAGGATAGCAGATGTCTCCTGGAAAAGGTCTGCAGTGTCAGAGAACACTTTTGGAAAAGCAGACATATTCTGTCGTCATCTTTGTAGACAGTGTTTTACAAGGAAGATGGGATGTCCCAAAAGTGGAGGGGTTTGGGGCCAAATTTCAGAAAAATCTCTCCTGACAGCAAAAAGATACACAAATTGCTGTACGTAATATGCATATCTTTTCCTGACATTTCTTAATAGTCTAGATATAGCTTAAAAAGGAACAATATAGAACATCCTTAAAATGTTCAATATATGTTTTATTGTGGAGGTAACTGCTGCAGTGATATTTCACTGAATAGATACTCCCAGTCCTCAAAAGAGTCCACAGTTAGAATATTTATGCAGTCTCTGAAATTTAAATAAAATATACACTCATTTTTATTTATTCTACTTTAGTGCTCTGAGTCAGACATGTTCTAATAAATGGTTACACGCTCCTGTGCTGCTGTTGGAACCCTTGTGAAGGGGCTGCAGATTTCTGACACATTCTTTTATTAGCTGTGGTTTCCCCAGTGTAGACACTGCTATACCAGCGTAGCTAATTGTGTTTGGGAAAGTGGTGTTTCAATACCTAAGGGTTGGGGGGAAACAGGCGGCAGGTACACTAAAGGACTATGGTGTCATAACCAGGTTGACACAGCTGTGCTGGTGTAGCCTTCATTGTGTAGACACAGCCTCGCTGTAATTTGCATCATAACATGTAGCTGTGAAGACTTGTGTTAAAAGTCCCATTTGAGGAGCTGCATGCCTGAAGCCATGTGCAGTGCACAACAATGTCCTTTTAAGCCCTATTAAACCTAGGAGAAATGCAACATATTCTTCAGCGCCATCTAGTGTAGCAATATCTTTTAACTATTTAGCTATATAGACTCTGAGGTGGTTAGTCTGCAACTTCAACAACAAGCAGTCCTGTGACATCTCAGAGACATAAAATTTATTATCTGATTAACTAGGTTTTGCCCACAAAGGTTCATGACCTAATAAATTTGTTAGTCTGTGAGGGACTACACTATATAGCTATATATATGCTATTGCTTTTTTTTGTACAGTGCCCTCATAACAATATAACCTTTGATTCTCAAGGTAGCTATTGAGAAACTTAGGGATCTTTTAAGTACAGGAATAGAAAGTGAGTTATCGAGACATCCTTCAAAAAGTGAACATTGCGTTCAGTTTAGAGCAAATTAGTACAGAATTTTGCTTTTGGACCTGCAGCATAGGCCTCTGTTCTACATTTGGCATTTGGTACCTGCACAAAACTTTGACATCAAATGCAAACCTGCAACCTCACGCTGTTAAGAACTTGATGTGGATTTGCAGTAACAGAATGAGAAGTTTTCACCCTTAATAATGATTTTAGAAGCTTTTGACAGACATAGCCATGCTCTCAGGCAGTAGGTCTCATGGTATTGATATGGAAAGTCTCTTTTTTCCTCAGATCTGAAGTCTAAAATTTAAATTTAATTTTGCAACTTCGAACTTCGGTGAGGAACCAAAATGAAAACAATCATTTGTTAACTACTTTATATCACCATGGCTACGTCTACACGTGCACCCAACTTCGAAATAGCGTATTTCGATGTTGCGACATCGAAATAGGCTATTTCGATGAATAACGTCTACACGTCCTCCAGGGCTGGCAACGTCGATGTTCAACTTCGACGTTGCTCAGCCCAACATCGAAATAGGCACAGCGAGGGAACGTCTACACGGCAAAGTAGCACACATCGAAATAAGGGAGCCAGGCACAGCTGCAGACAGGGTCACGGGGCGGACTCAACAGCAAGTCGCTCCCTTAAAGGGCCCCTCCCAGACACACTTTCATTAAACAGTGCAAGATACACAGAGCCAACAACTAGTTGCAGACCCTGTATATGCAGCACGGACCCCCAGCTGCAGCAGCAGCAGCCAGAAGCCCTGGGCTAAGGGCTGCTGCCCACGGTGACCACAGAGCCCCGCAAGGGCTGGAGAGAGAGTATCTCTCAACCCCCCAGCTGATGGCCGCCATGGAGGACCCCGCTATTTCGATGTTGCGGGACGCGGATCGTCTACACGTCCCTACTTCGATGTTGAACGTCGAAGTAGGGCGCTATTCCCATCCGCTCATGGGGTTAGCGACTTCGACGTCTCGCCGCCTAACGTCGATTTCAACTTCGAAATAGCGCCCAACACGTGTAGACGTGACGGGCGCTATTTCGAAGTTACTGCCGCTACTTCGAAGTAGCGTGCACGTGTAGACGCAGCCCATGTGTGAGGTAATGTGGCAGAACAGAAACTGGGTCAGTTTTTCATTTCCGGTCTGATCCTATTTTTACTGCCAGTCAGTACAGAAGAGCTAGAATTTAGCAACCTCTGGCCAGCCAATAATTTCCATGGTGGTGTGAACATCTCACCTGGCATGAACTAGACAAGCTGCTCTTCTGGGCTGCCTTATTTCCCCTTTCTTCTCATTTCAGCACTTGGGGGCATATTAATGGCATCACTGAGGCTCAGATCTACTCTTTTCCAAATGGCGTACAGTCCATTCCTCAGGACTGTATCGGCAGTAACTCACTCACTTTAGGGTTGGGACAGACTAGTTTACATAGGCCCACTGTTGGGAGAGAGGCAGTTGCTCCCAGACCTAGTGTTTCAAAGAGGCCTGGAACTCTGGTTGACAGTGCTGTTACTTTGGCTGTGACAGCAGCCAGAGCTCTGAGCCTCTTTGAAATGCCATGGCAGTACTGCCCTGGCTGTGTGCAGCTGTGAGGGAGTGGAAAGGGTGGTGAGCTCTGTGGTTGGGGCAGCAATGAGAGCTGACTGCCATTGGCCCTGCCTCTTCCACTCTTGGCCTTGCTCCTTCTGAGGCATGGGGTGTGCCCCCCACACCTTGTCCCAGGGTCTATGGCAGCTGTGGGTGCTGCTGAGCTTACAGAACCAGAGGAACACTCCTGCCCCCAGTCCAACTTTCTCCATTGTCTTGTGGGTCCTAAATCTCTAGAAAGTGAGAAAGTTGGCAACTTTTTATGATATGCAACATATTTCTCATTGAAGTTCCAGGGCTGTCTCCCACTAGCTTTTTGGCTACACTATAGTTAAAACTATACTTTTCACTTATGAGCCATATCCTTTAAAAATGATGCAATTTAGCTGCCTGATTTTGGAAGAGATGAAGATAGGTCAGCTGAAGGTTTTATATATATTTGATTTATGATGCTATGGCTGCATATTTTCTGGGACAAATCATAGATGATTAATCTATATTACTGATTATTATTATTATTGTCATCATCATCATCTAGGAGTCCAGTCTTTCAATACAAATCATAAATATGCTTTACATAAAATGATGATTCTCTTGGGCTTTTACCCTGTGGGATACTTTCCCAAGGTCGCTGGTGGACTCCTCAATACCGGAAACATTAAAAACAGTAATAGATTTCAGTTGCAGAGTTTAGACCAGGATCTAGCTTACCTGAGAAAAATATGGAACAGTTCTTTTCACTAATTTTGCCTTTTGTTCTTGTAAATTATGTACAGTTTCAGATATTTACGAATGTATTTGTTTGTCAGAAGTTATTGCAGGTTGTTTACAAAAGTATTCACAAGTACTCCACTTTTGAATATTCAGTATTTGCAAATCAGTGACACACCACAAACTGCAATCTAATTTACTGGGTATCGCTGCTGCTACCTAACGGAATGACAAGCAGATCCATAAAGAAGTTTTCACAATGGCCACACAAACACTGCTGGTATGGATGCTTCTGCAAGTGCTTCTTCAAACATCATAGCAAGCAGAACTTTGATTCCATAAACAGTTGCAGGAAATGAATGGAAGAGGTTGAAAATACAATCAAAGGGACTATATGGCAGCATGTGTGTTTTGAATGAATGTTCGTAAATGATCACAAACACAATTACAATGTGGACCCATGCATGCTTAATGATTAGGATGTTTTTAGTGCTATTCGCTAAACCTACACATAGTAAGGAATGACTGGAGAGGGAAAAGGACATGGTTCATCTTGTATTCAGTTGCCAAGGTTTGTTAGGCTCATATGTGAGAGCTATAATGTGATGGCATGCAGGGATTACTTTTTGCAAGAAAAGCTTTTATTGCAAGGAGTAATCCTGTGATGCATCAATGACTATTTTCAACTCATTAATCAAACATGAGAAATGTTATCTTTTACCATTGTTATGATGTTGCACCACTTTACTGCGCTGAGGCACTCAAGATGGAAAGTCTGCCTTACCTATTTTTTGATTGACAGAAGTGTTACATTTTGCCCAAAATAGATGAGAGTATAGGCTTCAGTTGATGAAGCAGTAAAACTAGCAGATTGATGGCAATAGGAAATACGAACAGCCTCTGCACTACATAGGAGATAAACAATTATTGTGTGTTGTATGGCTGAATTATGGTTTATGGGTAATAAAAAGGAAAAGCATAGGTTAGCTGCTGTTTTTTTGTGAATATTTTATTAGCACACATGTATTTATCTGAAGACTAGAGCTGCAACAGCTGATTTGTTGATAGAAAATAGTTGGATTAAAAATACAGCTTTCATTTCATCCAGGTATGTGGAGAAGCCATGTTGGCAAGGCACTTGCTGCCGATGGGTGCTCTCTAGTGCTGCAACAGGAGTGTTGTGTTGCAGGGAGCATGTCTCTGTGTGGACATGCCAGCTCCATGCACCTTCTCATTCCCTCAGATCTGCATGTCTTGGCACTGGGAGTTAGTGCACCTGCTGACCCCCCAGTGGTGCTGCTAGGTAGGAACCCTCTAACAGGCTTCCTTACACTGACATTGCATTAGAGTCATTGTAGTACGCTGTTGTCAGAGCTTCTCAAGGGACTCAGATTTCCTTCTGCTGCATTCTCGAGAATTCTTCCTTTTTTTTTTTGTTGAGTAAACCTTTTGCCGTATGATGCTATGAAATGTTGCTTCTAATGATTAACCCTGGCCTGCTTTCCAAATGAAGAAAGAAGAACATATCATGGGGTAGCCATGTTAATCTGTATCCACAAAAGCAATGGGGAGTCCTGGGGCACCTTAAAAACTAACAGATGTACTTAGGCATGAGCTTTCATGGTAAAAATCCACTTAGGTGCAACTGATGGCCAAAGAAATCTGTTCGTTTTTAAGAGCAGGTCCGCACAGGAGTTGTTTTAAAATAACTATTCGAGGGTCTTCAGAATGCAGTAATGGCTTATTTCAAATTAGTAAACCTCATTCTATGAGGCACAGTGCGATTTCAAAATAGATATTTCAAAATAGGTGCTGTTCAGACAGGGGATAGAGCCTATTTTGAAATAAATCATAGTGTGTCCAATGGCTCTATTTTGAAATAAGCTCTAGGTATTTGATTCTGTATTTCAAAATCACTAAGAGCGATTCTGAAATGCATTTCTGTGTGTAACAATGTTACAGTATGCCCTCGAGTTACGCAAGGGTTCCTTTCCACACACACTCGCGTAACCCGGATTTTGTGTAAGTGGGGTCTGGCTTTTTCCCCAGCAGAACACACGTTCTGCAGCTGGGGAGGTATCAGAAAGGTAAGTCCTGGGGTGGGAGGGCAGCTGGGGAGGTTTAAACCTGGCAGTGGGTTGGGGCCGTGGGAAGTGGGTGGGGGATGGGCTAAGCCTGGGATGTATTAGGGCTATGGGGGGGTCGGGGTAGAGTTGATTTGGAGCTGTGCATGGGGGTGATGAGCCGGAGCCCTGCTTGGGTGGTGAGCCAGGGCATAGGGGCAGGGAAGGGAGATTGAACCAGGGCCATGTGGGAGATGAGGGAGGTTGACCTGGAGCTGCGCAGGTTGAGTTGGAGCCGCACAAGAGGGGTGGTGAGGTGAAGCTGGAGCTGGGCGTGGGGTGAGCTGGCAGGAAGGTTGAACCAGGGCTGGGGAGGCTAGTCAGAGTCATGCCTGAGGGGTGGTGAGTTAGAGCCAGAGGTGGGGGTCCAGGGGGATGAGCAGGAGCCATGCGCGGGTGATGAACGGAACTGCTGGGGGGCTGACCTAGGGCTGTGTGGAGCAGGGATGGTTGAACGAGGTACAGGGGGGTGTGAGTTAAGTGCCACTGGAAATCGTTCATTTCCAGGCTTTACTGTAGGAATCGGGGGTCAGCTGCATAAGAGCGGGGTCACGTACTCTGGGTTGATGTACTCTGAGACCTTACTGTATGTCGAAATAAGCTATTCTGGAATAGCTCTTCCAGAATAGCTTATTTTGAAATAAGGCTTCTGTATAGACATACCTTTTGGTATCCAGAAATCCTTGTTGTTTTTAAGTAAGAATATATTTTTCTGGATGACTTGTTATGGGTAAGTTTTGGTAAAGAGGGAAAAGACTAGAGAAATGCATGCTACTATTAGATGTTTTCCAATTCACAAGCCTGCCTAGAAAGCAGTGGTTTATCTCTGTATGTAACAGCATGTCATATTGCATACACAGGTAGCATGCAGCCCTTATAGACTGAAGTAAGCTTTGATCTTGCTAGCTTGAATATCAGGAGCCGTAAAACTATGGCAGCATGGGCTAGGTGCTCAGAAACGTAGCTAGGGACCCAGGTGTGATTGTGCAGCTCATGCTGCTGTTGCTATTTGAACTAGCTGGATCAAAGCTGGATCAGGTACATTTACATGTCAGTCATATTTGATTTCAGTGTAGAATTCCATTTGAAAATTTCTTTTCTTCCCAAACACCTGAGATGAACAATTGCTATAATAATAATAAGAAGAAGAAAATGATAATGTGACAATCTACTATTTGTACAGAGCCTACCACAGTGGCATCACATACTTGGTGAGCCCTGAAATTCTATTGTAATAAATATGTTAATCATAATTTATGTCCAATTTTGCCTCTATTTTTAAATGTATGCCTATGGAGCAGATCCTGTAGGTATATAATAGATTTTCATATTCGTCACATAGTTTTGAAATACCATAATTTAATCTATCCATTAGGGTGTGAGCTGAATCTGATACTTTATTACTACTACATTCATAACCAATTAGATAGATGCAATGAAGCAATGTAAGGGAAATGATTATTATAACCAGTTAACATTCTACAGAACATTATCACTTAATCTAGTATAACTCACAGATAATATAGAGCGAACACATCCTACACTGACAATCTAATGTGGAATAACTGTCTTTAACCTGAGCTATTTAATAGTGAATGTTAGGGGTTTAAGGAAAACATATTAGTATCCAGCTCCACATGATAAAACCATGAGCCTAAGGCTACACTGTTTGTTTCTATTTCAGGATACATTTGTGCCCCAAAATAGAAACCGCACAGCAATTCACCATGCTCGAAATAGCAGGGCTGTTTCTAGTGCTGTGTTTTGTTCCCAGTAACATTTGTCATATGAAGGTTACCAGACAGTTAAAATTAAGCACTTATTTCAAACTCTAATGCAGTGTAATAAGATGCCTCAAAATAAGAACAATAATAAGCATTTCAAAATAAAATGCCTCAAAATAAATTATGCAATTTGCATTGCACAAATTGCATAACTTCCTTGGAATTAGCCTGAAAGATCGTACTTTCTCAATGATGTTATGGAAGACAAGCTGTCCTGCCTTGAAAATAAAAGCCAATATGGCACATTGTATGGAACAATAAACTAAACTTGGCCAAGGTGCAGACTGGGGCATGGATATAAATTAATGCAGAAAAGTTAAATGTTGTGTGGTTAATTTTGTTAAGTTACATTGTAAGTGATATAAATATATACTCATATTTGCCTTTGCCAATGTGTTATGAGGAACTGACATTATGCCTAGTCTCTGTAGGACAGAGGCAAATGTGCATCCAAGTTGAAGGACATTTCCCATAGGCCAAATTCTGAAATAGGAAGCAATATTGTATTTCACTAGCACAAGGGGTCGGAAGTAAGATGGAAAGAATCTTGCATGTTAAGGCATTACTTTCCATAAGTAAAAGTGAAGAAGGGGGCAGAGTATGGTTCATAATGGCACAATTGAGGCACAGTATACAAGTTCAATTGATTAAAGGTATAAATCCATTGTGAAATATGAGCTTTGACTGCTGGGTTTGCTACTATAACTGAGAACTACAGGGCGGCCCTCTTATTTCCATGCATTTAGGTGGGATAGCACAAGGCAGCATGAAAAATGTAATGTAACTTACATATAATACTGACTTTTAGCAGGCAAGTGAAGTTAGATTCCAGCAGTCCAAGTGTTACTGACTTTTAATGAACAAGTGAAGTTAGATTCCGGAGGTACTTTAGTGACACCTTAATATAGTTTAGAATGGTAGCTACCTTCTCATTCCCTTTCCCTTTTCTTTTTAAAAAAGGCTAGGAATGGCGCTAACTAAAATATCATGTGTCAGACTTCCTTGACCTTTATTCACTTGCTCAGCACTCAAAACAAAGATTGTCTGTTCTTGACACACACAACTTGAAGGCTTACAGCTACCCTTATAATAAAAAGAAATAGGCATCTCTCTCTTCATTATTGGTGTCTTAGAAAGAAACAGACGTGTGAAAACTGACAATTCGACAGTGGAATAAGATGAGTGTTATCACATCATTAATTGATGATAAAATGTTGGGAATCTGCATCTGTGTAGGTCTGCAGGAGGCTGAGAGGTAGGGGCATAGAAAAGGCATTTGGAAGGCCAGAGTAGTAAAGATAGGGGTGCACACATATGTATGTTTCAGATGGGACTACCAGGACATTTGCATTTTCTATCTTTATATCATACAAGTTTGTCCACTGACTTTATTTTTCTTTGGCTGATATGCCTAGATTTTCACCATGGCTACGTCTACACTGGAGATCTTTCGAAAGAAGCTCTTTGAAAGAGACCGTCCATACACACAAGTGGATCAAAACAGTGATTGACTCTTTTGAAAGAGAGCGTCCACACAGCCCCTGCTCTTTCGAAAGAACAGGTCAGGGATCAAACATGAAGACTGCTCTTTCAAAAGAAGGGCTCTGTGGAACATCTACACATATTCTCTTTTGAAAGAAGCTTCTGAAAGGAGGCGCTGTTCCTGAAACGGGAAGGGAAGAGTGATTTTGAAAGGAGCAGCACATTCTTTCGATTTACTTTCAAAAGAATGCTTTTTGTGTGTAGATGCTCTTAAGGCTCTTTTGAAAGAACGTGCTAGTGTAGATGCAACTCATCTGTTCTCTGCATCCTCACTGCTCCCAAAACTGCCTTTCCCTCCTCCCTTGTGTTATTAAAAGCTGTTTGCCTTAATCTACTGCAGTGACCTTACAATGCAAAATATAACACATAGCTGGATGACAAGATGTGATTTAAAAGGTCTTGCAAGGCAGAATGTGAATCTTGAAAAGCTATGTTGTGTCTTTATGGCTGCCTGAGTTTTTATTATTGCCTGAAAAGCAGCTCTCCTGAAATTATTTAAATATATCATTATTATAGGAGTCCCGGGAGAATAGGCAGCAGGAATTTCTTGAATTTTTACTTGAAATTAAAGGTCATTCTTTAAAAGTTGCCACCATACTAAAATAACTACCAGACACTTTATTTATTTCTTCTTTCCCGAAGACAAATTGATATAGGCCTGCTGTGAGGATATCAATGCAAATTTCTGTGTGCTGAAATAAAATTGCTTCCAATGAGTATTACTGCAGTGAAAAATGTTTAGAAATTGTATTCCTTAAATAAAATGTGGTGTGTGTGGTGAGCTAATGGGTTTACATGTGCATTACTATATGGCTACGTCTACACATGTATGCTACATCGAAATAGCTTATTTCGGTGTAGCGACATCAAAATAAGCTATTTCGATGAATAACGTCTACACGTCCTCCAGGGCTGGTGCCATTGATGTTCAACGTCGACGCTGGGCAGCACCACATCGAAGTAGGCGCTGTGGGGGAGCGTCTACATGCCAAAGTAGCACACATCGAAATAAGGGTGCCAGGAACAGCTGCAGACAGGGTCACAGGGCGGACTAGCACTTCCGGGGAAACAGCTAGCCACTCCCTTAAAGGGTCCCTCCCAGACACACTCAGCCTGCACAGCACGCAGTTTGCAAAGCCATAGGCACGCACACCTCGGCGATGCAGTCATGGACCCCCAGCAGCAGCAGCCAGAGGTCCACCCAGCCACCTCTGTAGGAGCAGTGCTCGCCCTGCTCAATGCCATGCAGGAGGCAGCTGATCATATTCTAGCCACAGAAGAGGAGCTGCCCCCAGGGGAGGAGGAAGCAACCCCAGACCCTGCAGCCCCCACCCCCTCCCCCCCCCCCCGCCGCACACGCCGCCAGCTGTGGAACTACCCCACGAGCACCGACTGGTGGGAGCGGCTGGTGCTTGGAGAGTGGGACGACGACCGCTGGTTCCAGAACTTTTGGATGAGCCAGCAGACATTTCTGGAGCTATGCCAGTGGCTCACCCCCGCACTGAGGCACCAGGACACCGCCATGCGGCGTGCCCTCAGCGTGGAGAAACGGGTCAGTATTGCTGTCTGGAAGCTGGCCACTCCAGACAGCTACCGATCCGTGGGCCAGCAGTTTGGCATCGGCAAGGCCACCGTCAGGGGTGTCCTCATGGAGGTAAGAGGACCCACGGGGAGGGGGAGGCAGCCCTGGCAGGGGAGGGCCAGACACACCCTGCACACCCCTCATTGGTGCTTTCCTATGTCCTTCCCCTCCAGGTCGTCTGCGCCATCAACTCCCTGCTCCTCCACAGGCTCATGAGGCTTGGGGACCCGGATGCCGCCGTTGCGGGCTTTGCCACCCTGGGCTTCCCCAATTGCTTCGGGGCTCTGGATGGGACCCATATCCCCATCTGTGCCCTGGAGCACAGTGGAGGACGCTTCTTAAACAGGAAGGGCTACCACTCAGTGGTCCTCCAGGCCTTGGTGGACAGCCGGGGCCGCTTGCTGGACATATATGTTGGTTGGCCTGGCAGCACCCACGACGCCCGGGTATTCCGGAATTCGGGCCTGTGCCGCCGGTTGGAGGCGGGGACCTACATCCCGCAGTGGGAGATCCCTGTGGGGGACACCACCATGCCCCTCTGCGTCATTGCAGACGCGGCATATCCCCTCCGGCCCTGGCTCATGCACCCTTACACAGGCCATCTGTCAGCCAGCCAGGAGTGCTTCAACATGCTCCTGAACCACGCACGCCAGGTGGTTGAGCGCACATTTGGCCGCCTTGAAGGGCACTGGAGGTGTCTCCTCACCCGCCTTGATGCGGGCCCCACCAACATCCTCCAGATTGTGGGCGCGTGCAGCGCCCTCCACAACCTGGTCGAGAGCAAGGGGGAGGCATTCTTTCAGGGCTGGGCTGTGGAGGCTGGCAGGGCTGATGTGCAGCCACCCGCTGCCCCCAGTCGCCAGGTGGACCCCGAAGGGTTCCGGGTCCGGAAGGCCCTGCGGGCCCATTTCGACAAGACTGCGGGGTGAAAGCTGGCAGGCCCCCCACTGCACCCCCCATCTTCCACCACACTCACTGCCCCTACGTCCACACCACAGAGCACCCAAGAGCACCCCCCCCACTTTTCTTGTAAATAAAAATAGATGTTCGTGAAACCAGAAAATATTGAACTCTTATTATTATTATATATTATTTACAACCAATATAAATATTATATATATTATATGGAAGATAAGGAAAAAAAGGGGAAGACAAGGAAGGGG
Source organism: Carettochelys insculpta (assembly GCF_033958435.1). NCBI lineage: Eukaryota > Metazoa > Chordata > Testudines > Carettochelyidae > Carettochelys > Carettochelys insculpta. The sequence continues at coordinate 19,554,204 of NC_134143.1, forward strand.
AGAACTATTTACATGGGGGGGCAGGTATCATAAAATAACAGGGGTCTAATACAAACTATATACAAAACACAAGTAAAAGGGGATATGTACAAAGGGGGAGGGGGGCCACATCCTGGGCCCCGCACCCCCTTATGTCCAGCGCTGGGGGTGGGCAGCCGCGACCCGTGCCTTGGCCTCAGCCCTGGCCCGGGCTGGCTGGGGGCCGGGCGGACCAGTAGGTATGGCCTGCAGGTGTCAGCAGGCCCCAGGTCCCCCTCGGCAGAGGGCCCCTCAGTGGCAGATGGCGGTGTGACGGCACGTGGAGCGGCGGGTGGAGCAGGCAGGGCAGGCACAGTGGTGGCCGGCGTGGCATGGGGGGCCAGGTAGTCCGTGATGCGCTCGAAGGTGTGCAAAAAGGCCCCCCATGCTTCCTGGTGCCAGGCCAGTGCCCGCTCCTGCAGATGAAGCCACCGCTCCTCCACCCGCAGGCGCTGCTCTGAGACCTCCAGCTGCCGCCGGAGGATCGCCAGCAGCTGGGGGTCCATTGCCTTCCGTGGGTGGTGCTGGGTCCGCCGTCGTCCCTGCCCTGGGACTAGTCAGTGCTCCGCCGAGGGGCTGGCCTGGAGTGATGGCCCCGGTGGGCTCTCCGGGACCACTGACACCTTGCCAGCACTCTCCGGTCCCTCCGATGGTGCAGCTGCAGAACACGGGGATTAAGAGTGGAGACAGCCGTTAGTGTGGCCCCCGAGCTGTGGCCCTTGTCCTCCCACCCCTCTGCTGCTGGTTCCCCGTCCCCATTCCTGGGAGATGCTGCTGCTGATGATGGGTGTCCCACCCCCTCCCCCCAGGGGACTCTAGGTTCTGCTCCCCCTATCACCAGGGATGGGGCATGGCATTGTCGTGCTGGGGGGGCAGGGGCTGATGCGCTATTCTGAGGGACATGCCACTGCTGTCCTTGGGGCCAGGGTCATCTGGGCATATGGAGGGCCCTGGTCATGTCTGTTGCCCCCGCCCCTCAACCCAAGGGGTGTGCACCAGGGGGGATACATACCTGATGGTCCGCTCCCACAGTCGGGGGACACCCAGTGGGCGTACGCCCTGCTGGAGCTCCGGGATGGGATGGCGGTCCGGAGCCCCCCATCGCTGGAGGAGGATCCCCCCTCCTCCTCCTCCTCCTCCTACGGTCCCCCAGGGGTGGGCTCCTGGGAGGGCCCCTGGGGTGCGGGGCTTGCCTCCAGGGTGGACTCCACTTCCGGGGCCTGCTGGGGCTTGTCAGCCGAGGTATCAAGAGTGGCCAGAGGGGAGGAGGTGTGCCGGGGGCCCAGGATTTCCCTGAGCTCCCTGTAAAAGGTGCAAGTGATGGGGGTGGCCCCAGATCGGCTGGCCACATCCCAGGCCTGGGCATAACCCTGCCACAGCTCCTTGACCTTACTCCTGACGTGGTCAGGAGTGCGGGCAGGGTGACCCCGGGCGGCTAGGCCCTCGGCCAGCCAAGCGAACGCATCTGCATTCAGCCTCTTGCTCCCCATTACCTGGAGCACCTCCTCCTCGCTCCAGAGCCCCAGCAGGTCCCGAAGCTCGGCTTCTGTCCAGAAGGGGCCCCGCTGCCACTTTCCAGGCTGGCTGCCAGCCTGTGAGCCCTGGCTCCCCTTGCGGGGGGTGCCCTGGGGTCGCTTGGGGGGCTGGCGGGCAGCCATCGCAGCGGGGGGCGGGGAGTGTCTCTTGGCTGCTGTGAGACGTGCAGGCTGGCCGCGTGGCTGTGCTGCCATCTGCATGCTCTCTCAGCTTCCTGGACAGGAAGGCAGGGGGTGGGGACCTTTAAGGGGCCGCTGCACGTGGCGACCATCGAGCTCAGGGGCTGGAGAGAGCGTCTCTCAACCCCTCAGCTGATGGCTGCCATGGCAGATCCCTCTATTTCGATGTTGTGGGATGCGCATTGGCTACACATGCCCTACTTCGATGTTCAACATCAAAGCAGGGTGCTATTCCCATCTCATGATGGGGATAGCGACTTCAACGTCTCGCCGCCTTACGTCGATGTCAACTTCGAAATAGCGCCCTCCACGTGTAGTCATGGCGGGCGCTATTTCAAAGTTGGCGCGGCTACTTCGAAGTAGCCGGCACATGTAGACGCGGCTTATGTGTGGTGTGACTGTATGTGATGGGTGTTGGAATGTGTGAATGATATGCACTGAACACCATATTTTTCTCTTTTCTTTCAAAAGTCTTCAGAGCTCTGAGGAAACTTCTTTCCTTTCTCACTACTTTATCATCAGTGATGGAGAGTAGGCTGTGTGGGTGATTTCCTTCCATAGATATTCTGGTCTGCATACTGCCCTCAGTAATTTAGAATAGGCATGATTGCCTTCCAGTAAGTGAGCTGACTAATGCTCTCATTGGTTCCTCATTTTTTCTCTCGTCCTCTCTCCAGGTAGAAAACTGTAAACATTGTACTGTGTGCATAGCATAATGTTTGCTTTGGTAGCATTATTAGCAGGTTCTTCCTTTCAGTTTTTTAAAGTTCAAATTCTTAGATATTTATATTAGGAAGGGTAAGGTCAGAAAAAGGAACTGAGATCACCATTGGTCTGAAATAACTTACCAACATCAGGCCCTGAACACTCTTCCTAATGTCAGCAAAATTTCTGAGTACAGCCCTTTGGTAGAAGTTTTTAATTTGTTTTTGTTTTTGTTTTGTTTTGTTTTATTTTTCTTTTTTAAACCAGAGATGACCCTGGTTGGAAGGAACACACTGTCAGTGGGTATCCTAAATGCCAGGGTGAATTGCTGATATTTTGTGGCAAATTCTTGGCTGCCATACATGGGCACAAATCCATGAACATCATGTGAGTTTTGTCTGCAGTATTGATGGTGAGTGTGGCCTTATGCCTTCAAATGCAATTTGTTCACACCCCAGGACCATCCAACTTTGCATGATGAAATAAAGGAAATCAGAAATCTTTCATTTAGATAAAGGTCTACATGGGAATAGACAGATAATTTATCTTTTTATTGCACATAGTTTCTTGCCCCTCTGTCTCAGGTCTTGGGGAAACCCATGCAAATTAATAATGATAAATACAAAATCATCCAATATCTCCCTTCCACTAAGAGGTTTGAAATGATACTTTAAAAATATTATAATTATACGTCTACTGGCTACTCCATAAATCTAAATTTAATTTTATAACTGCCTTATTTGATCCAAGTAGGTATTTATATGGCAATACATACCATTTTGGGGATATTTTATAATCACTGATTATTTTTATAATCCCAATATGATTGTTAAAAACCATTTAAACTGTTACTTAAGATTTGATTAACTAATGAAGCTAGGAGATACATAATTTTGGAAGGAAGAAATTATCTGTTTCCATATGGTCAAAATCTATTGTTTGAAGAGAGAAGTCAGATTGAAGCTATTATATCAGTTACAAAGAAACGGAGAACATTAAACCACAAAACTTATAAATTGGCTTTTGAAACGTCAACAATTAAAACTGTAATCAAAATAATTTAGTGTGTTTTGTCTGGAAGGGAATAGTTTGCTGGGAAAAAAAAATCCATAAACTTTTAGCAATTCCGAACTTTGAGATGATTTTAAAAAGTGGACAAAAGGGAAGATTAATTCCAAAACCAAAACATAAACTCTTGGATTCTTAAGACTGATTTACACAGCTGGTGATCATAATTAAGGATCAAAACAAAAAAAGCACTCATGTAGCACTTTAAAGACTAACAAAATAATTTATTAGGTGATAAGCTTTTGTGGGACAGACCTGAAGAAGTGCATCTGTCCCACGAAAGCTCATCACCTAATAAATTATTTTGTTAGTCTTTAAAGTGCTGCATGCCTTTTTTGTTTTGATAGAATACAGACTAACATGGCTATCTCTTTGTCATAATTAAGGATCCTTTATGACTCAGTACACCTGTACTGTTTACATCAGAATCTGGAAATCTGTGAGTCCAGATGTCATTGATTGGAAGAGGGTGATAAATATTCTAGTACCTTCTTAAAGGTTTTGTTAATTACCCATCTCATGAAAGTCCTAATTGATTAATTTATTATTCATCTCTCTTGCCAGTGGAGTTGCTTTATTCTGTCTATCTGTGACTAGTGAATTTAGAAATGTGTCTTCTCGAGATACTCTGTAGGACTAATCCAATACCTGTACATTACGAGCATGCTTAGAAATTATATCTTAGCTAATTGTGTTGCCCCCTATACCTATAGTGCCTGGGTGCCAAACAGTGCTTAATGCATTTATCGTCACAGTGCCTCTGTAATATAGTGTAAGTGCTATTACTTTACCAATGGAGAAACAGAGACCAATAAGAGGTATTTTCAGTCATTTAGGAAACTAAAAGTGCTGGTATTGTGCTTAGAGGGAGTTTTGAGAGTGCCTAAGCAGGTTAGGCACTTATCTGAATTTTGAAATGCCTAAATGCCTTTGGAAATCTTTTCTGAAGTGAGTTGTGCATGATCACCCAGGAATTCTGGCAGAGCAGGCAGGGATTCATCTTGACTCTCCTGAAATCCAAGCAAGCACTGTAACCACTCAACCATCTTTCCTCTGAGACCTTTTATATCTCCAAGCCCTGGGGCAATTACCTCCATTGCTCTCATTTTGCCCCCTCTCCCATCAGCAGGTCTAACTTTATCTATCTTATGATTTGAGGAATTGGTGCTCATATTTGTTTCTAAATGCTTGCCTCGTCTTATCCATAATGTGTATGCAATGAGTCATTTATGCTTAGCTAGCACCTAAGATATTGTGATTTTTAACAATTAATATTGTAAGTAGAACAACACAGATGCAATTCTGGGTAGGATTTACCTAACTCTCTTATAATTATTTATGTATACAATATTTATTTGCATTGCAATACCTTTGGTGGGGCCTTAACACATGAGTGGGGTTAGACTCTGCGGCTGTGTCTACACATGATGCTTCTTCTGGAAGCTGCATAGTAATGAGCAGCCCGGAAGATGCTAATGATGCATGGATGTAAATTTCGCATGCCTCATTACAATATGGCCACATGATTCGGAGTCTGGAAGAAGCTCTTCCAGACTCCAAAATACACATGCAGATGCACGGCCCGCAGGCATCTTCCAAGACATTTTGAGGAGGAGGGGGCTTCTGGAAGAAGGGTTTCCTTCCAGAAGATCCCTGTGGGCCTTATTTGCATCTTCCGGGCTGCTCATTACCATGCCGCTTCCAGAAGAAGTGGCATGTGCAGATGCAGCCTGCCAGTCATGGTGCAAACATATGACACAAAGATAGTGTAATACTGGAGGTTTTTCTGGGCAGAGCTGAGGGGGTCAAATCAGGGCAGAATGCTTAAAACAGGGTTACTCAGATCACAAGACTGGAGGTTCTTCACTATAAGGCACAGCAAACCAGCCACACAGAGCACATCTGTTGCCACTCTGGTGAGCAAAAAGTCGTACAAACAATTCCCTTGCACAGTCCAACTTACCTTGTGCCACAATCAGGATTCTTCCTTACACAGATGAAAGACTATGAAAACCAATCTCACCAAATCCAAACAGGTTCTTCCAATCCCAAAGGACCAGCCACATTCCCAGGTCAATATATACCTCAGATCTTACCAAAACAAATGTGAAGAAGGGGCTTTCAAAGACTGAGGGGTTGTTTCAAAAGGCCCCCGACTACACTGGCGGCATGCGATTTGAAAATGGCATGTTTGAATCACTGTGGTTGCTATTATGCTAATGAGGCACTGCATATCCATGGCAGTGCCTCATTAGCATCTTTTGAACTCCCTCATTAACATGCCCCTTCTGCAAGGATGAGATTCGTGTAGACACAGCTGTGGTGATTGGAGGACTTAGATTAGTAATAGGAAAATGCAAAAGTACACACATTCTACAGTAGTATAGCTGCTTTCATCTTACTTGGTGCAAGTGTGGATGTTTTTTATCCATATAACACCCTTTTGAATTCTGCTAAACTCTTGCCCTCTGTGAGTTCCACAATTTAAATACATGACACCTTAAACAAAAAGAAAAGAAGAATCTGTTGATTTTAAATGTGTCACTTTTCCATCTCATTGAATAGTCCCTTGTTCTTGTTATATTACAAGAAAAGGTAGAAAGGAACATTCCTTCATTACTGTTACTTCCAAATTACATGGCTAAAAAGGATTTTCAGCCACAAGAAATTTGATTCTCGGAGTGTGATCTCTTTGCCAGAAATCTACAGGGGTGATCTCTTTGTTATGAATTACAGAGACAATCATTCAAGTAAGGTGTGTAATTACTACTCAGAAAGTAAGACTATGCCTCTGTAATTTGCAATAGCGTAATTAAAGAATGCCATGGGGAAACAAACAAATCAACATGCAGCAAAATCACAGCAATATTCCTGGCATATTTAAACTTCTTTCCTTCTGTTGCTTTCCTGCATTTGTATTAGGCAAAGAAATTTGTAGTCCTCTGTTTATTTCAACAATATTTCCATTACAACAGAATTATAATTGCCAATAAAATGAAAGCAGGTTAGTTGCATTTATACCATGATTAACCATATGTTTGAGCATGAATCCCTCTTCATTTTTGACTAACAGACAAAACCAAAAAAGAAAAAAAAAAAGACATTGCATAGTGAAAGAATGATCTGTGTGTTTCTATGGGCTGCTCTAACTCTGCATCTGCACTTTATCATCCCAAAATTTTAAAGAGTATATAGCTGATATACATAGATCACAAAAATCTTTACAGAATCAAGCTCAATATTGGTGCTTTAAGGAAATGCTAGCCATGGGAAAGATTTGCAGTCTTTCTCAGGGGACCTGGCAGTACAACACATGTATTGAAAATAAAGTCTAGATATAAGCATGTGCCCACGTGCATCACACACACACACACACACACACACACACACACACACACATCTTATAGGTGGTGTAATTATCAGTCCTTATTGTTGCTTGAGTCTACAAAATAGCCAGCTAGATCAGGGAAGGGCAATGAACACTCCACAGGCTGGACATGGTTAACTAGGCTTAGCACATGATAGGCTGATGGTGCTTTATTCTTCATGTTGGCAGATATGGCTGCTAGTATGTCCTATTGACTGCAGGTCGTAATTCCTGGACAAGGGGAGCAGCGGAGATTGGCATAGACTGGGACACCACTTGCTGCTGCTCCCATTGGCCGGGAATAGCAATCCATAGCTAACAGGTAGCATAAGCAGCCGTATCTGTCAGTGTGCAGGTAAATAAAGTGCCAACAGCATGCCTGGGGCTAACCATGCTGAACTACATCCAGTTTATTGCCCACCCCTGAGCTAGTCTGAATACAAATGGGGAAGCCAGTCTTGGTTGATTTCAATCTAATGCTCTGTTGTTGATGCAAGACGAACCCAGAGTGTCTCAGTTTTCTATAGGAGTCGATCTCCATACAAGTCTATGGATCTTGCTTTGTCATTTTTGGATTTTAATACCAAACAGCTTGTTTTTCCACAATCATCCTCCATCTCATTATCTCGTAATTTGTTGTTTTTTTCAGGACAGATGCTTTTTGCACTTTAGGTTAACCAATCTCTAACTGTCATCTATCAGGATGATGTCAAGATTTTTTTTGTCTTCTTGTTTCACTTCCCTCTTGCTATAAACTGGCCTGGCTGTGTTTTCGTGCCTTATCACTTATCTTCTTACATAACACAAACATCCCTCAAGCATGCAGAACAGCTCACCGATTTCAGGAACAACACTTTTTACTTCAACAGAACAGATCTAAACAATTCTAACCTTACTAAAAACAGAATGGATCAATTTCTTCTTACTATTCTAAAATACATCACACTAGCAAAATGAATACATGTATTACAAATTAAAACTATCTCATCAGCCTGTCTGCAGTGGGGTGTCCACCCCACACAAGGCCTGAAGGGATAAATTTGGCCAATTAAACTTAGGCTGCACCTGGAGAAGATCTAAGGAGTGTTAGGCCAAATTGGTGAGATTATAATGAGCCCAGTGCTATTAAGAGATGGTAAGAATGAAGCAGCTATTTTAAATATTGAACACCAGATATTCAAAGAGTTGCAGACAGAAGAAGGCATGCTAAAATGGGCATGTGTGAATTGGATTCTTACTTTTATGTGTGATGGGAAGTTTGAATGCTTAATTCAGGTATGGAATGTACCTGCATTTCTTTGAAAGTTTGTCTCGATGACTCTCACTTGTGCAATACCAATAGAAGGGCCTCGTTGCTAAAGTTTTGTTGGTAATTTTGTGGGTGGTATCATTTTTATCATGGCAAATTTCAACTATTCACCAAAAAACATGAAAACAATAAGCCAAAAGCTGTAGAAGACAGGAAAATGTTTGGTTTTCAAGGAAAACAATTTTTTTTCAAACAAATGTGTTTGGTTGAAAGCTCAGTATAGTATAGTCTAGCTCTTTCACTGGAAGCTTTACAAAAAGGAGACTGGGTAAGCACGGTTACACACTACAGACCAGCATCATCTTTGGACGTTAAACTAGAGGACCATTGTGGTCACTTCTAACCCTATGGCTGTATAATTTTATGTAAAATGTTTGACCAACCATATTCAGAATGTCCATGAGAATAAAATATGTATATACAGAATCTAAAACAGTGGAAGAACTTGAAAGAGAGAAAATTATTTGCTTGTATATAATGATTATTTTCCATGTACAAAGTGCCATAATTTAAGAAGGTGCTTTATAGATTAGATTTGTATAATAAATGAAAGAAAAAAGGAAGAAAAACAGAAAATGGAGAAGGTAGAGCTAGTAGGGATGAACAAGGCTGAACAATACAAGGATAATGGGAGTTAGTGTGAATTAATGGTAAGTACTAATCTTTTTTTAAAAAAATGAGGGCTGGGGAAGATAAATGCAGGAGAAGCAGTAAGCACAGGAGTGCAAGTAATGAGTGGCAAGTGAAAATGAAGTGGGGTTTGAAGAATGATCTGAAAGAGCAAGTAAGGGTAGAGAACCCTCTTTCCAGGCATATCAATCAGTTTAAAAAAGGATCTGAAGGTGAGACCAGGAGAAGGTGCATAGGGAGAGAAAAGGTGAAAGGAGTAGACAGAATAGAGAGGGAACTGACATGCAGTAGAAGATAAGATGCAGCTCCTGTAAAACAAGGATGGGAACTTGAATTTCACATGGAAATAGGCAGGAACTAGCGGATGGAACTGAGGGAAGAGGTAGCAATGTCAAAAGAGTAGCAATGACAGCTTCTTTTAGTTGGGAGACGAGGTTACAGTAGTAAATTAACTGGCTGAAGTTACAGTAGTCAGGGAAAGAGAATCACTGCATAAAATCAGATTTTTAACAATGGAAATTATGGCTGAAAATCCTGGCCCCACGGTTTCTGAGTTTTGCCGTTTCCTTCAATGGTGAGAAGATTTCACCTTGTAATAGGGACGAGATGGTGACATTTGATCAGAGTCTGGATGTGAGGTGAAAAAGACTTGAAGAAGTCAGATTACCCAGAGGAAATGATCTCAAATGTCAGGGATGATAATAAATTGCTAAGGGTTATAGGGAAGGGAGATGAGAGTTGGTTCAGAAAGAGAGAAAAAGGCTAAAATCTTTGCCATACTGAATTGAAAAAAAGGGGCAGGATGCTCACATTGATACCAGAACAGGAATTGATGCCAAAGTGGACATAGGGCCCCAATAGCAAGGATGGAAAACTGTGTCTGAGTTGGTGGAATTGAAGATGTGAAAGGCCACAGTAGCAGGTGGATTTAATTTCAGTAGGTGAGTGGAGGTTGGGGAAATAGGAAGGAACAAAGATGGATCTCTAAGAGCTAAGGGGGGAAGAATGGACACACACACACACACACTGCAGGGAATACACATTTCATAATTAATTATATGTCTTGTGCAACTACTTGTTGATTTGGATTGGATCTCCTCAGGGAGTGTAGGATTGAAGCACGATGGGAAACTTTATTGGCGAAGGTTGTTGATTAAACTGTACATTTAATCTTATTTGGGAACAAAATGAAATTTTTGTTACTTTAATATTCACCTGACTTTGTAACCTGAGTGTACAACGATACTGAAACAAAATATTAAATGAGGAATAAAAACATTTTTAAAATGAAATCCCTTTGACACTATAATAAAACTTAATTGACATTACATCTCTCCTTAAGAGCCTTTATGAACTGTATGTGACTGCAAATGCATGAAACTAAGCACTATGATTATATTGGATCAACATTATATTGGATTTTTACGTTAAATGCATACAGCCACTAGGAACCCTATTTTTAAAAGTGAGAACAGGCTCAGGAATAGCACCAGCAACTCTGACTTCTGAGGTCTCATCTATCGGCAGAACTAGAACATTATGAGGAGAGTCTCTTTGTCAGTGATGTTTGAAATGATTTGCTCTGGAAAGAGCTCTTCCTATTAGTCCATGAGCTCTCCTGTCTTTCCAGAGCCCTGGGAGAGCAAATGATCCAGTTTCTTCACAGATGTAAAACTCCCTTAGCTAAACCCCTCAGCTGTATAGCTGAAGAGAAGAACAGCACAGAGGATGTCAAATCCCCAAATATGTTGAGTCCCCAAACCATGAAGGAGAGGACAAAGTGAGAAAAGGGAGAAGGAAAATGGCCCTAGGGATCCAAAACAAGCCTCCTGTGATCTGTCATGTTCTCCTGTAATGCACCACACCAAATTAGTGCGCATAAAAGAAACTTCTTGCAGTTGAGGCACCACCTTCATTCTGTGCTTCTGTTTTCAAGAAAAACTACAGTCCTGCACACCATGCAAAAGCCTTTGTTGCTTTCATGCTGTAATTTAAGGAATGCTGGGGTCAGCACAGCACATCAACAGGCTTCAGCAATTTTCATGCTTACTGACTGATGCAATTATTTTCTGAACTCTCACACATCTGCTTTCAGGCAAGTGACTCAGTTGCAAGCATGCAACAGAATGCATGTTAGACAGAGACAGGGCCAGGGGAGTGCAGAGACAATTTCTTCAGTAGTTCAAAAGAGCACCAATAGGGAACAGAACAAAACTTCAGCTGTGCAAGATGTTGATGTCTGAGGTCTCTGGACACAGAGGCTGAAAGGCACTATATGGCTTTATTAAGCACTTTACTGTGTACTCCATCTGGATTTTCCAGAATTTGTTCACTAATAGGCTAACACATGTGGTACAACAGATTAATGTATTAGACCTGTTAATTCTGGAAAGTTATTTTCCATCTAAAAAGCAGATTAAGCTTCTACTGATCACCATAATGAGAAGAACCTGTTTTGTTTGTACTGTACTCTGTAAATTTTGGGCACTTATTAAATTTGCATAAGGTGCTTAATTGAAAGAGAGATTTTTTAATACAAGACACATGCCACTTTCCCCACTGTCCAATTGTGGTAGCTCATCAGCAAACACTAGAGTTCATTTGTTTTCTCCACATTAAATAATTACTGGAATATGATATAGAAACATTTGCTGTTATTCTGTGCCAGGAATGCATAAAATACAGTCCATTGGCTGCATCTGACTTGCCATAATCCTCTGGGCTGCCAATGTCTTGTGGCTCTTATTCAGGCTCCCTCCCTGCCATGTCCCCCAAGACCACTCAAAGCAGCCAGCTGCTGGGGCCAGCTTGTGTGTGTCTGTATTGTGCACATCTTTTGGGAGGAGAGGGCTCTTTCCGCTTTACATCCACCCCCAGCATGATCCTCACAGCTCCCATTGGTTGGAAACTGACCAGTGGATGTTGCCTGGGCTGCGCTTATAGGCAGAGGCAGCTTCTCGTGCTCCCTCATAGCATGCCGTGAAGAGACATGGGTACTGGCCCCAGAAGTGAGTTGCTTTCAACAGTGTGGGGCACAGAAGTCAGGGAGCCAGCCCAAGGATACTGCTGGGATGTTGGCTTGGAGCTACCTAGGGTTAGCACCTTTCTTCCAGAGCATGCACCTAGCACCCTACCCCTCTTGCCCTCCAACTCCCTCGCCTAGGTCATCACAACCACCTCCTACTTCAGGTCACAACCCAAACCCCTGTATCCCCTCCTGCAACATTGTCCCATGTCACAATCCCCTCCTGTCCCGGGTCACAGTGCAAACACTCTGCAGCCCTGCCCCTGATCACAACGCCCTCCTAACCCCTGCACCTCGTCCCCCATGTCAGAATCCACTCAGAGAATCACAGGGTTGGAAGAGACCTCAGGAGGTCATCAAGTTCAACCCCCTGCTCAAAGCAGGAGCAATCCCAACTAAATCATCCAGCCAGGGCTTTGTCAAGCCAGGACATAAAAAACTCTAGGGATGGAGATTCCACCACATCTGTAAGTAACCCATTCCAGAGCTTCAGAACCCTCTTATTAAAATAGTTTTTCCTAATATCCAATCTAGTACTCCCGCACTGAAACCTGAGACCTTTGTTCCTTGTAGTGGCATCTCTTATCTGTTACCACTGAAAACAGCCTCTCTCCATCCTCTTTCTAACCTCCTTCAGGTTGCTATCAAATCTTCTTACTCTTCTCTTCTGTAGACAAAATAAAACCAAATACCTCAGCTTCTCCTCATGTCATGTGCTCCAACCCCCTTATCATTTTTGTTGCCCTCTGCTGGACTCTGTCCCATGTGTCCGCATCCTTTTTGTAATGGGAGGCCCAGAATTTGACACAATATTCCAGATATGGCCCCATCAGCGCTGAATAAAGGAGAATAATCATTTCCCTAGATCTGCTAGCAGTGTTCCTACTAATGCAGCCCAATATGTCATTAGCCTTCTTGGCTGCCAGGGCACACTGTTGACTCTTGTCCAGCTTTCCATCTATTGTAATGCCCATGTCCTTTTTTGCTCTCCTGAAGGTTAGAAAGGGCCTCACTCCTTCACCCAAACTCCTTCCCTGACCACAGGCATAGTAACAGAAGGGACCCACAATGGTCATCTACTTTAACCCTCTAAAATGATTCAGGATTTGTTGTATCTAAATAAGCCATGCCTACCCACCCTCCTTTTTGTAAAACCTCCAGTGAAAGAGCTTCCACTATATTGAGTTTCCAACCAAATACATTTGTTTGCAGAAAGTTTGGTTTCCTTGGAATGTCTGTTTATTTTTATTTGGAAAACCAAACATTTTCCAGTCTTCTGCAGAGTTTGGCTGAGTGTTTTCAGGTTTTTGGTGAATGGTTGAAATTTACCACGATAGAAGCTCAAACACTGATTCCCACCACTGTGATGATGGCAAGGTGGGGCATCACACTATAATATCATCTCATGTTCTAATAGAAGCAAGTATCTCCATGCTCACTGCTGCACTAAAACTCTTTGTGGAAGGGTTGTTCTGCACCTTTATAGACATTATCACTGGCCATGATATTTTCAGTAAAACAAATGGCCTATATTTACTGATTGGACATTTGTTGTTTAAGCACATCTTATGGGATTTATGAGCATTGTAATAACCATGTGAAATAACCTGTGAACTATTTTTAATACCTATACATGAGAAATTATTTCCTTGGCATCTGTTTTTCTCCCAATGCACAATAAATACCTGGATGGCAGTATTTTGACTGATGTATGTATCAAAAGGTTTAGTAGAGGACCTACATGTTTTTACTGATTCTTCATCCATCTCACTAATCAAAAAAAAGTGTGTGTGTGTAATATATATATAAATGGAAGTTGCACCATAATCAGAATGGACTCTGGAGTTAGGGAAAGACACCAGGGCTTAGGAATCAGATTGCCACCATTATGTTATCTGTCAATGCATGCTAGATTGTAGCTTCATGTATAAGAGTACAGTAACTGCAGTATGAATCCAACAGCATATCTAGACAGATGTATTGCTCTTAAAGAGAACAGATGTCTATAAAATACATAGCTTTTTAGCCCAGATAACACCATCAGAGACTGACATATTTCAGGAACTATTCCTTTTCTTCTGGAAATTTTCTTGTCACCAGTTAAGGACACTTTCCAGAGAAGGAAAAAAAAATCCCACATAAATGCCTCTAATCACTAGGACACTGGTGGCTGAGGTCAAATGACAATGCAGCTAGTCAACTGAGAGTGTCATGGTAAGCAACACTAGAGACATAGTTACTGTATTAACAGATTTATGGGACAAAGAATGAAAATATTTTAGAAGGAGAATATTTCTTTTCAGCCCTAAACACCAGCAGTTTATGTTGATAATGATTGGGCTTTATGTCATAAACTGGTTTAATCCTTATAAATGTGTAGACCACAAATGTCTAGTTGCCATTTTCAGTTCTCAGGACACACAGACTTGTCAGTTTTCTTCAGAGCACAAAGTAGCCACACAGATAGTTGCAGAGAGAAAGGTAAGTTTTATGTGTTTTTGAACCCATCTTGCTTTTTTTATAAGTAGTATGATGGAACTCGTATTACAGCCTGTTAGAACAGTATTTCAAAAATGGGTGCCTAAAATTGGTCCCCTGGATATTCTCAATATGGAACACTTGGATCCTAGTCAATTAAATAGAAAGACTGGGAGCAGCACCATGAAATTCAGAGACGTACCTAAATAAAGATTTAGGATAACATGTCCTGGCTGCCTAGAGTTAAGCACTGAATAACCATATTCACTTCATTGGGATCTAAGTCTGCTCTGTACTTCCAAAACACAAATAATTTTTATTTGGGTGCCCAAAAGAATAATGGAGAGGCTCATCTTTAGGAACTCCATTTGAAATTTTTAGCAAAGAAATCAGCATCTTTCTGCAAAAGAACTGTACGTAGCTTTAGTAAAAATATTCTATGAAAAGCAATACATTGGTTCTCAAGCACAGGCCTGAGGACTGACCTGAGAACTGTCTGCATATAAAGGGATTCAGAGAGTAGAGAAGGGAGAACAGGATCTATGCAGAAAGGAGAAATTAGGGATAAAGAAAAGAGGGAAGGAGACAAAAGGTTTTAATAGATATCCTGATTTTGAAGCATGTCCAAAGAGAATTACGTTTGACATTTTCTAATGAGTCTGTGAGTGTTAGGTATCCAATTCCCACTACTTTTCAGTTCAGTTTGGGCACCTAAACCTTTTTTAATATTTTGCCTTCAAAATGCCCACATTTTTTGAGGTTTTACCCACTGTTATTGAAAGCTAACATTATATGGGCAGTCACAGAGAGGTAGCCGTGTTAGTGTGCATCTTCACAAAACATGACTTTTTTTTTTTTTTAAATCATGTGGACATGCAGTTTGGTCAGCAAGGTTGGCTTGTGTTCTACCAGTTTGTTGTGTATAAGTCTCTAATTCTTGTCACCTACAACAGTATCTATATTTTAGGGTTTCTTTTTGAATCCCAATCAAAATAATTTGCACTTAGTGATGGCATATAAACTCTGATATACTTGCTAGTTAATGTTTTATCTGGGGCAATGAACAGAAATTAATTATCATTGTGATGTTGCAAGAAGTTCCAGCAGCTTTCATGAGTGCTTCTGAACTGGCTGTGGTCAAATACAAAATATTGTAAGTGTGGATTTTAAGTTCCTCCTGATGGAGAGATTCTAGAAATATCTTTAGTCAGTGTTTCCCCCGCCTCCAAAAGCCTGGGTTCTCCCACCTTAAAAGCACATCTTGCCACAGTCACTTTTATAGAACCTATTTCCTCGAAGCTGGACTAATGGAATGTTCTCTGCCTGAGGGCAACCTTGAGGTCTTCTGAGAAAGTTCATTTACTACAACACGGAACTTCTCACTGCCTGGCCAGGGCAGACCAGATGAAGTATATTAGACCTATATTCGAGTCTCTGCAGTAGCTGCCTATTTACTTCAGGTGAAATTCAAAATTTCTGTTGTCATCTGTAAAATCCTAAGTAGGTTGGTCCAGACTGCTTCTCCTTCAGCTTCCTTTCCATGACAATTGCAATAACTTAAAAGTATGAGTCCTCCCTGAGTTGGCTATGCTCTGTAGAGAGTTTTCATCCCCATCCACATGATTAATGGGCCGTGTATTCAGCTGATGTAAATTGGCATAGCTCTCTTGATATTTACAAGGATTTACACCATTCTTCCTAAGATTCTGATGTATGTAAACTATGAAAGGACTTCCACATGCTATAACAAAGTGCTTCTCATGAAGGGTTGCAGTGATATAAATAACAAATTACAAACACTTGTTCATTTTTATTAAATCATTATATGAACATACAATATGATTTCAAATTATTTAATGCTCAGAAAGTTTCTCTGTTCAATCTTTGGAAAACCTCATTATAAGCTAAAGCTCTAATATAGTTAATTTGTGTTAAAACTTTAATATAAGCAAGGACAATAGGTTTAATGCTACTCTCACTGTAGGTTTTTGTCCATAGGCCTGACTTTTTTAAATTTTTAAGTGTAATTCTACTCTTTAAAATTGAACACAATACTCCCCTTGTACAGCTGCAGTTATGAAGTTGTGTTGCTAGAGAATGGGAGCATATTGTGATTAGATGGAAAGTAAAGTTTTGTACAGATTCAGTTATCAAGCAGATGTTTGTTAACTCAGTTAAAAGTATCCTCCTGTTACAAGCTATTAATAAAGTATCCCTCCAGCTCATCCATACTGGTTGGGGAATGGAAAAGTGTTTCTGGTTGTTAACAAGGTACGTATTCATAAAGTGATGAGGTGGAACACGTATATACTAGTTTTGAAGGAGATCTGCCAAATACTTGGCATTCAGATTTCCATAGATAAAGTTGTTCAGTAAGCTATATTATTATCCATCCGTTTTTACTAGAAAAGTTGGCAGGGTTCTTAAAGTTGTATGTTTTGCATCCTTACATTTTCCTGGCCAGTGTTAAGAAAACCCACATTGTAAGCTACTCTCCTTCATTCAGGAGCTTGCATTTTCATCGTGTGTATCATTAAATGAGAGGCAACTACACTGAGTGATAAATCTTGTGTAACAGAATAACATGCACAAAAGGAACAACTAAAACAAAGTGTCTCATAATCCTATTGAAGGACTTGTCTGCATCACAGCCCTCAGAAAAAATTAGTCTGAAATAACTAAAGTCATGAATTAAAGTTGTTCAGGTAAATCACATTCAGACCTGCTGACTGGGGGAGGGTAGAAGAGAACAACTTCCCTGGGACCTGGTGATTCAGAAGGGCCCAGGGTTTTGTCTACTGCTGCTGTAGTCGTAATGGTAGCCTGGGCCCTTTGAATCACATCCAGCATCTTGCATGGTGCACTCCAAGTGGCTCTGAGGGCTGGTTGGGAATGAGTGCTCCAGCCTCACCCCTTCTGCCTGAGATCTCACCTCTTCTGCGGATGCAGAGCTGCCCTCCTGCACACAACTGGACCCTGAGCCAAGCGAGTCAGTCAGCCCCAGTGATCACATTAAACCTCTGTGTGGACGTGCTCATTCAAAATTGAATTGCCCTTAATTGTGTCTACCTTAATTCCAAACTGGATTAAAATAAATCAAATTAAGGTCACTTTAATTCTGAATGAATGTCCAGTCAGAGTTTTAATGTGGTTAACTTAATGCACTTTACAAATTAATTTATATTAATTCTCCTGAGTGTCCTCCTGTAAGGACATAGGGCAACGTCTACCTGCAAGCAATAAATCCAACCTTGAAAAGATTGACATGTTTCACTTTACAGAGTTAAATACTTGTAATCAGTTTGTATACTTGTGCAAATTTATTTGGAGACCTTAAATATCCATATTCCTGAGTATGTTCAGATAGAATAACTTGCAGAAGGTTAGGGCATAGCTGGAATGTTAGTGAGGGGTTCCCATTCCTGGAAAAATATTCTGTAGAAGGTCTTTTTCTGGCATTTTCCCCCACCCGCAACACATTTGGCTGTTTCATAGTCTACATGCCTTGGAGAGCACTTAAGAATATTGGTGGTGGAATTCTAAGGAACATACAACACCTTTCTCAGTTGTCTGCATTACCTGCTTAATCATGTCTGAGTGCAATTCCAAGAGATTAATTTGATCTGTAAATCCCAGTATGATTTAGGTCTTGTGTGCATTTGAGTCACTTTCATTAGCAATTTATAGATTCAAACTCCTAAGAATTTAAAAGCAAGGCTTCTTTCAGTGGAGACCCAAGAAATCTGCAACTTACTTCTCTATTAGTGACCAGGCTTGTCTATTTGTGCTGGCTATGTGAGGTGGGGATACAGTCAATTTGGGGGAGCCCCCATTTAGTGTAATACAGCTGACAATATGTTTATCATTTTGTGAACATTTTGCATGTATTTAGAACTTGTCAGATGAAAATAAATTTAACACTCATGAAAAAGTGTTAGTCCTTTGCATAAATGGGTTCACATCACTACTAATACCTGTAATGGAAAAAAATGGCATCTCTGAAAAAGAATTGTTGCTGTCAGTACCCCCAGCGTAACTTGAACCAATGAACAGTGAAACATTTGTCATCCTCTACCCTTGGATGTGAACATTACAAAATGCCAGACCTGTGAGGAGGACACTTTGAGCATTTGACCTCATGATGCACAGGCTGGTAAACTCTAGTTTTTGAAAGCAGCACCTTTCTCCCACCCAAGGGACCAGACTGCTTCAAACTCTGAAGACAAAGGCAGTTGACTGTACTTGGTCAAATGTCAGGGAAAGACACATTTGTCTCCCTATCTCTCTCTCACTTCATGTAAAGACATACAATGTTACAATTTAACTCCTCCCAAGACTTCTCTTGAGCTCCAAAATAATCTATTGTGAAATCAATAATATATTATTTTAATAAGTGAACTATTGCAACTACCAGGGGTTTCTCAACAATGCTGAGAGAAAGATGCCGAGAGGATGGCAAGGGAGGAGGGGTAGGAAATCTGCTATATTGCACTCGAATTACACCAACTCACCCAGTCATGTAAAATTAGGTATAAATGTAAGGACAGAGAAAATAGCTCTGACACCCACAGATAACATTATTTAAATACATAGGCATGTGCTGAGATTATTGGGAGTTATAGTAATCAATGTGTGTGATCCATTTATGCATTTGCCCATTGACTTGTCCAGCAATGAGTAGTAAATGTCTGATTTATTTGGGTATCTTACAGAACAGTAGATCTGTAAAGCATAATTTTCCCATCAAAGAAGTGTGAAGAATTTAAGACTACAGAAAAAATGTAAAAATCTCCCGGTCTTGGACATCAACAAAGTTATATTCATTTTAATACTGCTCAGGCACTTTGTATTTTGTTAAATCCTTTTTGGCATCTTTCATCATAGATCTTTTTGGGGCAAGGACCACATTTTTGCACTCTGTATAGCATCTATCATACTTCGGGGATGGTAAAGGTAAGTGTAATAGTTTATAGAGCTGTTTCTATCATCTTTTAAAATAATTGATTGCATCCTAGCGATCTCTTTACGGCAGCATTATTAAATATGGTTTTCTTGCTTCTGGTTTATCATTTTACTTCCAAGCAGTTGATTTTGTGTTTAGCTGAATATATAAATTTCTGTACCCATAGTATCAAATAAAAATGTGGACTTCCAGTCTGTTGATTTAGCTTTTTTACTTAGACAGAGAGAATTCTTAATCAGTGACTGCATGTTTGCAGTCTAAAAACCAATCACCTATACTAGACCAGAGGAATCAGTTCAGTATGGCTTAGAGAAAAGCCAATGAGTAAAGATCCTCAAACTATGAACAGCTAAGGAGAACAAAGCACAGCAGCGTTCAATTATCTACCTTTTCCCACAGTAATAATTCCTACATGCATTCTTAGGTTATTGCAAAGGTGAAATTGTTCCATGCATGTTCCAGCATGAAAAAAGGATTAATTAAGTCAGTGTTGCACATGTGATAAATAATTGACCACTGATGCCACTGTTCAGTTTCATCTCACTAGATGAGACAGAGATTCTGTGGCAACAAAAATGTGTATCTGGAAAGATTTGTGTATGTAGTAGTTATACAACAGATATAAATTTTTTAGTTTTAGGTTATAAGCAATAAAACCACAAACAATATTTTTCTTCTTTGTTTTAGCCAGATATGTGATACTACTTCATGTGATCAGTCCAACATTTCTCTCTTCTTCATGTGCTCATTGGCAGAAAACAGCAGAACTGTGTTAAATTAGAGAGAATTATAAACTCACTTTATCATTAAGAAGCATTCTATCATTTCACGCTCTTTGGCAAATACAGCTAATCTGCTTGCAAGTTTTTTCTAAAATAACAAAAAAAAAGTGCTTGACTGGTGCTGAGACATGGGATGCCCCATTTTTTCAATGACTTCTGCTGTCTCTTTTTCTCAGACAGTAGAACTCAAATGTGGATTAACTAGACCTGGAGGGATGGGAAGAGAAGGGTGAAGGCTACTTGCTTCATGACTGATTATAAAGAGCAAGTATTTCAATTAGTCTACTTTGGAAAAATTGCAAAGCTTTTCCAAAGACATCCAAATCTTACAGGTATGAAAATCGGGCAGTAAATCTCATGAAATTGTTCTCTCATAACATTTCCTCTATGTCCTAATTTGGTCCAGAATAGAAATATTGTGGAACCTATTTGTCATGCAAAGTTTTAGTATTTGGCTTTTAGCCAAAATAAGGAAAAGATCAGATAAAACCCCAAATACCTAAATGTTTTTATAGTTTCAGGTTTGAATACACTTTGAATTTTGGGGCAGACATTCAGGTTTAGGCCCCATTCAGTATACATTGTGACAACAATCTATGGTGAGTTGATAGCATTGGTAGCCTAGAAACTGTTTATATTCTAACATTTCTGTCTGTTTATATGTGTTTCAGTGATTGCCTGAGTTATAATATGTTTAGAGTGATCTTAATTTCTTACTTGAGCAGAAAATTATTGAAGCAGCTCACATTGTTTCAGATGATAATTTTAACCTTTGTAGTCTATCAGGCACATATTTGAGTGTCACCTTTGATTGTGTGCGGCTCATCTACACGGGGTCCTTTTTGAAAGAAACCCGCACACTACTAAATCCCTTTGTTCCTATTTGGTTATCAGGCACATATTTGAATATATATGTGGTACTGGCCTATATGGGCAGTATTAATTTGTCCCTGAATGGATGGATAGATGCTATAGCTGGTCACATTGGTGAGTCCTCTGGACAAGAGCTGCTGATGCCCCTGAACTGTAATGGGCACTGCTGGAGAACAGCGCCCCAAAGAGGACCTAGCAATCCTGTGAGTGACATGGGTCCTGAGCAGGGGGCATTGGTGGATGGCACATCAGCCAGAGGGAGGTGTCCAGCTGAGGAGAATGAGCTCATTCCTCACTGACCCACAGGAGGCACCATTGCAAGGAGTTTGCCCAATGACACTCCCCTAAGGGTGTGTCAAGCACTTTCCAAAACAAGCTGAAGACAAAAGAATCTGTCAGCTTCCCATTGTTTAAACAGACTTCCCCATAGGGTGGGAAACCTTTGTTTTACACTGCTCACCCCCATGGAAAAAAATTGCATCAAAATGGCTTTCAGTACCAGATGGTATGGTCACGTGGCTTTCTAGTACCAATCACCTTTTAGACTTACAGGACAAACAAGGATGTTCAAAAGTCATAAAGCTGATGAGTAAATTGTTGGGATTGATCACCCAGTCATTTGGGTTGTGGGGAGCTTCTGTAATGGACTTCATTAGTGCATTTAAAACATAAACAGTCATACACTCACCATTTGTAATGTCTCATACAAGACTGATACGTGCACAAAAATAGGATATACAGATTCAGCAGATTATAACATTGAAGTGATAGGTTAAAAGAGGTGTTCTGAGGAAAGTATCTCCAAGTTATGCATATTTATATTCATAAACCAATTTTCATAAAGCCTATGGGGAAGGTTCTTCACACTGTTTTGGTTACAACAATCTGGCAGACCACGGAGATTCAGGAGGCCCACTCACTAGCCTATGTTGCCCATCTCTGCTTTACAACCTATAAAGGAGAACGCAGTCATCATATCAAGGAATACCCGATAGCATCTAGAAGTCAGTGGAAGAACTACTGTTCACCTGAATAGGCATTAGATCATGCATAAGGATCATGTATATATGAAATGCTGTATTACAAGTGTGTAAACACAAGGGCTACATCTCCATTAGCGAGTTTTTTTCAAAAAAGCCAGTGCTGTTTCAAAAAATTGCATTGAGTGTCTACATGCAAAATGCGTTCTTTTGATATAAAATAAAAAGAATGCACCCCTTTTTGTGGCAGCCCTCTTCCTCTCCCAGATGAGGAAGAGTGCCTTTTCCTGGAAGATTTTTTTCTGGGAAAAAAGTGTGTAGATGCCCTGGGAGCCCTTTTTTTGAAAGAACAGTCCTCATGGTGCTGGATTTTTTGATCCCTGGCCCATTCTTTTGAAAGATCAGGGACTGTGTGGATGCTCTCTATCACAAGAGTGGATCAAGTTTTTCAATCCACCTTTTTGTGTGTGAACGAGGTCTTTTGAAAGAAGATTTTTCAGAAGGGATTTTTCTGGAAGAACTTTTGACAGACTGCTGTAGTGTAGACATACCCCAGGTGTGTTCTCTTGCTTATAACTAGAAGTAGGAGTCAGGATTCTTGCATTTTATTCTGTTTTCTCTCAAGGGCCCTGTGTAAATTTGTACAAATCGTTAAAACTCTGTGGTACACGTTTCTGCTGAAATAAGTAAATACAACCTCCAATGAAGTCTGTAGGCCAAATTTAGAGATGTTATAATTTGAATGACTGCTGTGGTCACAGAATGAGTCACTGAATGAGTGCAAATGGCACAGAAATACTCTCTTAATTTGACATTGATTCTCTCCCCCGCAGACCTGATGCTATTGACTTGAAAAGCCTTGCTCTTGATTTTTATTGCTGTTAGTGAAAGTTAGATCAGACACAATGAGGTTGTCTAGTTACATAACATGAGGGTTAGAAACATAAATGGTAGTTTAATATAAAGCAGGCTCCACATTTAGCTCCAATGTTCAGTACACCTTTGCACCACTGTAAGCCGCATACCTATGTGTGGTTCAGTGGCACATACACCACTTCACACAGAAAGAAAGAGTGTCCTCTACAGCCTACATCGTAACATATGTAGATAGGGTGTACTGGTTTCTCTGGGGCCTGACCCAAACCACAGGAGCTGCATGTGGTCCTCTCAGAACACTGAGTTTCTATGCTGTGCTATAAATGACATTTTGTGCCCCTTATTGAATGGCAAATTTTGCTGCTTTGCTACTGGTTTGTGTTTCTGTTCATACCCGTTTTCTGGCCAACATACACATGACATATAATTTACACTTTCATTTACATTACAGCTCAATTTGTTCCTCTGATGCCAATTAAGTCACTCGAGATTTATACCAGCTTATAGCTCAGATCAGAATCCTTGTTGGCTCATAAAGTGTTTCACCATGATTAATACATGTGTGAAGTTCTGTAAGACCCCTCAATGAAGGTTGCTACTTATGGCCAAAGGCGATTTATGAACACACTAAGA
The DNA here is from genome assembly GCF_033958435.1 of Carettochelys insculpta. Taxonomy (NCBI): domain Eukaryota; kingdom Metazoa; phylum Chordata; order Testudines; family Carettochelyidae; genus Carettochelys; species Carettochelys insculpta. The sequence goes on from NC_134143.1 coordinate 19,577,626, forward strand.
ATAGAAGCAGTGTTGTTATGCAGAAGATTAAAGTAGGGGAAATCATTATTCCTTTCACAGATAATTTTCTCCAGATCTCCCCTTGATGGTGTTTTGTCTCAGTGTTGCTCATTATGTTTTGTCTGAAACTAGACAGTTCTTGTGTCTTGGTCTTCCAGTCAAGTGTGGTACTTACACATCAATACTAATGTATCCTGTTCACTAATCTTTCAAAATTAATATTAATCAGAATAATATGGTTTTACCAAAAGTATTCCTTATGTTAATGAATTTAACATCAATTGGAATTAAATAGTTACAAATTTCTCTTTCTGTTCACGTATTGTCCATTAATACTATCTGATGCTGAATTGTCAGTACTTGAAATGATTTGCTGTGCGCTCAGCTCTGAGTCTATGTGTTTGAGTCTGTCTCTGAGTCTCTATCTGTAAGACGCTGAGTCACAATTCATAGACAATGAGTGGTTTGTGGGGGTTTTTTTCTTCCTTTTTTGCTGTTGAGACTCAACATATGAGATTTCCCTTGTGTTGCTTGTCATTCAGAAACATATGTGTTCCTGTGCACTGGTCTTGTGGCAAGAGCTGAATGGGTTAAACATTGTATACTTTGTGGTAATTACAACTATTCTGCTTACTATGAGCTGTGGCTACAAAGTGCTCTCCTGGATTTATTTGCATTTAGTCAATGAAATCCCACCACTTAGCTGTTTTTATTTTTTATGCCAGAGCCTGTGTGGCCTATTTTATTTTTGGATGGCACCTTGTAAACTTAAGTGATAGCTGTAACAGTTCCTTACCCCAAACTATCAGTAGTATGCAGTCAGTGCTCATTCACAGAATGCATCATAAAGCTCTAAAGGACACCCAAGGATGCAGTTATTATACAGTCTCTCTGGCCCACCTTGGAACAAGTCAAGAGTTTTATTATGCTTTGTACTTGTTTCTCTTTCAAATACTCCCCCAAGTGTCCCTCTTCTGAGATTAGACTGTTCTTCTGACAATGTAGCAGTATGGATTCCCTCTGTAGAGTCATTACATCCCTTGTTAACACAACTTAAAAGTCACACAGTACAAACAAAAGGAGACACAAAAGAGAAATGAAATATAAAGTAACCAACTGAGCTGTAACTATATAGCAGCTATTACTTCTGCTAGCAGAAACCTCTGCTGTGATAAGGATAATCTAAATAACACTAAACAATGTGGCTACGTCTACATGAGCCCCAAACTTCGAAATGGCTGCACAAATGGCCATTTCGAAGTTTACTAATGAAGCGCTGAAATGCATATTTAGTGCTTCATTAGCATGCGGGCAGCCGCGGCACTTCGAAATTGGCGCGGCTTGCCGCCGCGCGTCTCGTCCAGATAGGGCTCCTTTTCGAAAGGACCCCGTCTACTTCGAAGTCCCCTTATTCCCATGAGCTGAATCCAACAACAATTTCTGCTAACAAATCCCCTTAGTCTAAACGTAGCCCCACACACACACACACACACACACACACACACACACACACACACACACACACACACACGTAGCCCCACACACACACACACACACACACACACACACACACACACACACAGAGTACCTGGCCTGTTGGTACGTTGGTATCACTTACAAGGAAATGATCTGTAAAAATGAAATTGCTTCCTTTTGCAATACTCCTTGGCCGCTGCTGTTCTGTACTATAAAGAGAAATTCAGATAACATTATGCTATTTCTCTTGATTCTTCACTTATATAAGGACGGAACAACTTGCCTTTCCAGCTTGGCTCAGTTTCAGAACCTGATAGGAGATTTCAGTCTACCTGTTTGAAATATTTGTTGATTGTGATGGCTGAAATTGGAAAAATTGATAAAGAGTGGAAGAGTTTCTATACTTTAAATGGGGGTGCAGTCAGACTTTGACTCTTTTGAAAGCTGTTCCCTTGCTAAAGGAGTGTTCTTTCAAATACATCTGTTACAGGGCATACCTTTTTACCAGGCTTCCAAATATATGCTGCTATGTCCAGCTTGCTGTAGGATGGTTTATTGTGAAAACATAAGCACATACCATAAGCTGAAATTGTTTTAATTCATACTGTGTCCTGGGGTTTCACAGCCTCCACTCCCAGGGTCTTTGGTGATCCCACTTGTTGCAATTTTCCAGTCTGTGAGGCCTGCTTCTTTTCTGGAATGCTGTCCCTAGATCTTCAACTTTGGGGACTGGGCCTATCCTCTCTGGACGCAAAAAAGGCATCAGCTCTAATCTTCTGTGGGTTCTCTCCCACAAGCAAACTCTGTCCTAATAACATCTCCTCTTTCTCCGCTCTGACAGGTCTTCATAGCCACAGGTGTAGCCCTGTCCCTTTTAAGAGTCTCAGCTGAGCCCACCTCAGGACATGGCAGCCAGGCTTGGTTTATTTGCAGGAACCAGGCATCCTGTAACCCAGTGTTTTAAAAATAAACAGAGGAATGCAGATTGGTCTGGGATGTAATCAGCACCTAAATTCTGCTCTGAGTTACAGCTGCTTAAATCAGAGTATCTGCCATGAATTGAATAATGTTACCCCAATAAACACTGATGAAACTGTACTCTGCAGTTGGCCCAAATGTATTCAGTCCAGCTATACCAATTATGGGAAGTACATGTCAAGTGTTGGCTCTTAGCATGGCTGGATGCTGGTTAACCAAACCATATTTAGCCTAACATGGACACTTGCGTATTAAAAGATTCATAGCTTTGAACTAGCAAAATAAGATATGTTGAATCCCCACCAACAATATTTTCTGTCCAGTGTTACCCACAGAAGTCCCCTGGAGAGCTTTGCGGTTGATTTCCCTTATGCAATAGAATAAAAACTCACCCGCTAAAGTCAGTAAGTGAGAAAAAAACAAACCAACAGTATGATACTTTCTTAGCATAATAAAAAAGCAGTAAAGTCGCACTTTAAAGACTAACAAAATAATTTATTAGGTGAGCTTTTGTGGGACAGACCCACTTCTTCAGATAATAGCCATACCAGAACAGACTGAATATTTAAGGTACAGAGAACCAAAAATAGTAATTAAGGTTGACAAAAGAGAAAAAAAAAATTATCAAGGTGAGCAAATCAGAGAGTAGAGGGGTGGGAGGGAGTCAAGAATTAGATTAAGCCAAGTATGCAAAAGAGCCCCTATAATGACCCAGAAAATTCACATCTCAGTTCAAACCACGTGTTAATGTGTCAAATTTGAATATAAAAGAGAGTTCAGCCACCCCTCTTTCAAGACTGTTTTGAAAATTCCTCTTCAGTAAGACGCAGACTTATAAGTCATTACCAGAATGGCCCACTCCATTAAAATGTAGGCTGACTGGTTTGTGGATCAGGAGTGTTTTTATGTCTGTTTCGTGCCAGTTAACTCTTTGTCTAAGAGAGTTTGAAGTCTGTCCCTAATGGTTTCTGAACTTTCTTTTATTTTTTTTTAAATAATACCATGTATTAAAATCCACCATGTATTTCATACCTTCATATATTAAAATCCACCCTTTAAAAATATGCTTTGATGAAAGAGTACAGAGAACAAAAGAGAAGGAATGGTACAGGGACTGATTCGTCACAGAAAATGTGATCAAATTGTGTTCCTTTGAAAACTATCAAAGCAAAACACCGAGGCTTGAAAATGTATCTCATGTGAGTTCACCACACTAGGTCTTATCACTTTTATCCCTGTGTTGTTTATAAGAGTATATAATTTTCAACAAAAAATGTTTAATTTCCTGCTAAACCAGTCAAAGCATCTAAAGGAGGTGTCGTTAGAGGAAGAACTTAGAATTAAAATGTTATTGCACAAACAACAATATGTAAGTAAAGTGGTTATTCTTTGAGGTATGTCACTGTGGCTACATCTACACTAGCCCCAAACTTTGAAATAGCCACACAAATGGCCATTTTGAAGTTTACTAATGAAGCATTGAAATGCATATTCAGCACTTCATTAGCATGCGGGTGGCTGTGGCACTTTGAAATTGACGCACCTCGCCGCCGCGCAGCTCGTCCCGACGGGGCTCCTTTTCGAAAGGACCCTGCCTACTTCGAAGTCCCCTTATTCCCATCAGCTCATGGGAATAAGGGGACTTCAAAGTAGGCAGGGTCCTTTCGAAAAGGAGCCCTGTTGGGACGAGCCGCGCGGCAGCGTGGCGCGTCAATTTCGAAGTGCCACGGCCTCCCGCATGCTAATGAAGCGCTGAATATGCATTTCAATGCTTCATTAGTAAACTTCAAAATGGCCATTTGTGTGGCTATTTCGAAATTTGGGGCTAGTGTAGACACGGCCTGTGTGTGCTACATGTTAGGAGAGCAGTAGTAGCTCGGGTGGCGGTGCACACAAGGTACCTATCTCGTGCCTATGCAAGTGGTTAACTGCTGTGCACCATCAACCATCCTTCACTTCCTTTCTCTACTGCCTTAGGCTTAGGTTTGAACATTAGCAGCTCCATCAACTTCACTCCCTGACAATGCTTAGATAGCCTTTTCAATTTATGTTACCCCAGTCTTCATTTTTTGCTCTTTTTTTTAATCTCTGCCTTCATTTAAAATAAAAAAAAATATTTTGAACTCTAATGCCGTCCAGGCAACTTTACTGAGCCGAGCTACTAACCAATTAGCCAGGCTCCCCAGGGTTCAAACACTGCACTTCCTGCAGATTGTCTGTCTCAATATCAGACAGTGTATCCAATGTCCTGGTGAGGCGCATATCCTGCAAAAGTGTGCACGCTGCAAGAAATTGTCAGAATGATCCCTTAAAACCAGAGATCTTAAAACGGAAGCTGCTCCTAATGGAGAAATGCCTCAGACTAGGAGACTAGGTTTCCACCATGAAAGGTGCCTGCAGCAGTGGGCTCAGACCAAGGAGTCCATCTGCCAACTGTGAAACCTCCTTCCAGGAAGCCTGCAAAACATATGCTCCCAACTTTGCCTCAGTGAGAACACGCAAAGAAGCAGCATCCTCCAAGCAAAAATTCAGCCCTGGTACTGACAGCACTGTCCATCTCAGACTGAGAGGCATCAGGAACATTCAGTACACAGCTGTCCTGAGGACCAAAGGAATTACCAGGCCCTACCGCCAGTGCATGAGCTAAGAAACACACATCCGGCTCAGCACCATTGTCACTGAAAAAGCTGGCACCAGCTTCCTCCAAGACAGTATCACTAACCAGCAGTGTGCAAACACAGGCACCTTCAACACTGACAGTGCAGGCAACCATGCACACACTGACATTGACCTTTGCAGTACTGCTCCCTCTTGGACACATGCTGAGTTAGCACTGATTTCAGTAACTGAGTCACCATTGTTTGGTACCGACATTACACCAATCCACTCAGCACCAAATCTGGTCACAGTGCTATACAGCTCAGTATTGCCATTCTCCTCAGATGAGGACGTAGAGGTGATACTGCAAACTCCATTTTGCTCTTCCCCAGTGTAATATGACCAAACCACATTAATTCCATCCCAACAGTGGCAAACTTATTCACCGATATCCAGCCTTCCTGCTTGGCCATACTGGGACACCAGGGCAGAATACAGAACTCAAACTCATGTTATCCCCAACTTACACCTCTGCCTACCATTCACTCAACCACCTTCAGTTTCTGCTCATTCCCAATGAAACAACAGGAGACTGTGGATGAGCCAGACAATGGGCATCCTGCTGCCCATTCTCCTCCTGGTACAAAACTATAATCCCCCAACAACAACTATGGGAAACAACTTTAAATCATTTCAGGATCTTTCAAGAGGGTGGCAGACACCCTGGAAAATTTTTGGCAGAGTTATCAGAGTCTCAACAGAAATTAACTGAGTTACACCATACATCAATATATTAGTGCTCCAAGAAGTAAGATGAGCATGGGAATATTTTCTATAATTAATACACAGTAAAACTATCAAGATCATTACAGAGAACATGTTGTGCATGTAGTGTATAAACCACCCCTTTGTCGCCCCCTCCCCCATCTTCAGCAAGCCTGACAGTGTCCACCTTAGCTTTAATGGAGAATCATGTGACACCATACTTGGAAGTATTTCACAAATGCATAGAATTAGCAATTATAAAATTGGAAGAGGACCGCTCTGGTAATCTAGGCTGATTTCCTGTTTACTGAAGAATGAAGCCAATAGATCTGCTGGTGCAAAGACCTGCCTGGTCTTGCACCATTGTGCTGAAGGCAAAAGAGCAAAGAGGGTTCCTGAAGCTGCAGGTCTTCCATTAGATATTTCACAGTGACTTAACAGCTACTTCATAGACTGAGGAAGAGAAGGACTTTCATAATATTCCTAGAACTCTGCCATACCTTTTTAATCAGGGCTGGTGCCGGAGGCAGGATTTGAGCACATGAAAGCATATTTACATCTCTTCAGTGAGTAGTGTCTCATCAGTGGTTCAAAAGAAAACCAACCAAACAAAAAACACACAACAGAAACCAAAAATGTTATTAAAGGAGGGACATCCATGGTATATAGTCACCTGCTGCTGCTATTTACTACCCAGAAATGTGCACATTTCTTATGCAAAGAACGTGTATGTATCTCAAATATATTAAGAGATTTGAAGGGCAGAAGAGATCATTATAATGATTTGGTCTGACCCTCCTCATAACGTAGATCAATCAAATGTGACCCAATAATTCCTGGATAAAGCCTGTATCTTGTGGTTGAACTACAGAATAAGTTTTGAATTTGCTAATATAGAAGCTTGAGCGTGAGGAAAATCCACCACAAATCGTGGTAAATTGCTCCAATGATTGATGACTCTCATTTTAAAAAAATGTGCCCTAGCTTTATATTCCTATGATTTCTATCTGGCTTTGGTGTCCAGCCATTCGATCTTGCTATTCATTTGTCTAGATGAAAGAACCCTCTACTATCAAAAATCTTCTTGCCATGGAGGTAGTTATAGAACATGGTCAAGCTGATCCTTAGCTGTCTCTTTGGAAGAGATTATGCTAGGATTTTCAAAGGATTCCAAGGAACCCTGAGCATTGAAATCCCAAATAAATTTGGGTTACTAACACCCTTTCACACTGTAATATAGGTATCATACAACAAGTGAGCGCCATAAACTAAAAGCAGGACAAGTGAAGCAAGAGTTAGAATAATAAAATCCTGTAGATGCTCAGTAATATATGTACATATTTTAATGACCACTGCATTCAATTTTAATGACTAACATTATCTCACTTAACCATTTTCAGAACCGTTTCTCTTCCTCACCATGGCATAGCATTAATCATGTTAATAGCATGATCATGTTTTGAATTTTTTGCGCTGACACAGAGGCTATTCTAATGCCACTAGACAAGCTGGGTCCTGTTCTCATTTATATGAAGACCCCTTTATGCTGTCAGAGCATTTTTAAAGTGCAAATGAGAATCAGGTTTCTTGTATATAATACACACGTTTGTATAATTTCATGTTTAAGCATATGAAGTATAGACTTTGAAATCAGATTCCAAAGGTGCATACCACTTCAGTTCTGCAGCATCATTAACCACAAAGAATGGAATATCATAATCTTATTTTAGCTTTATATTCATAGTCATGCTCCCAATTACGTTACTTGATGAAAATGTAGTGTAGAACATATGTACATCTGACACAAATTTGAGAAAAAAGACAAAATAAGACACAGTTTGGAAAGTGAATATTGGTGAACTAACTGAACAGTTATAGGGCATGAAATAACCCACCTTGAGTATTTTACCAGTAACACTTCACAACCATGATAAATTAATGGTTCTTTCTGTCTGCAATCAATTCAAACTAAGTTCTAGAAAAAAGTGGTTAACAAGGTTTTATGGTTCCTCAATTTAATTTAGCCCACCTTCTCAATTACTTTTTAATCTGCCTCCAAATGCCGGAGCACCCTAGTAATTTGTAATGGTGTTATTACCAGGTGACTGCCAGCAGGCAAATTTCAAGCCATAAAATAAGTGTTGTATTGACAAGAAACAACCCCACAGGGACTTATTCATCAGAAACTTGAAAGCAGATTAGGAAGCTTGAGACATATGGTCTATTGCTTTTTCCTGGACCTGGATGACAAAAGGAGGGACATTTCTAATTGAAGAGTTGATCTTTCTTTCTGTATTCACTTTGTCTCAGTATGTTAATTTTGTATATCTCCTTTGCCATTGGTATTGAAAGAGCTCAGGGCTGAAGTTCTGACAATATCTCACAGTGAGCATGGATTGCTAACTTGTTTTGTTTAGTTGATGGTGGCTGTAAGTCACAAGTAATTATGTCTGAAATTTTGAATGGGTCAGAAGCTGGCAAAATCAGGAGCACACGTTCTTCTGTTTTTTTCTTTCTTTTGAGAGGGGTTGGGGTGGTGAGTAGAATATTATTGGAATTGCCCATGGGTTTTTTTCCAAATATATATTACAAATATTTAATGAATTCTTTGAGTAAAACTTACATCTGTACACATAGTTTATGAACCACTTAATTTTTGTTCTGGGTCCATCTGAGGATTTAAGTGATGCATAGCCTGAATGTTACCCTCTTCTCAGTGTGAAATTTCATCCCCACAATTCTCTATTGTATGATCATCTCTATTTTTGAGAGAACTTTCAGAAATATACAATAGTTCCTTTAATTTAATGGTGAAACTAACAGAACAGTGTGATCATGAAAATCATTTCAAAATGGTATGTTGTCTAGAAAATTTTGCCATAACTTCATGCATTTTAGTAAAAAGGGGAATTGCTTATTTTCAGTAGTATTTGTCCCATGATAAGACTCTCAGCACTTTGTACTCAGTAAAGGAAAAAAAAATCTCCCCTTCAAAAGGATTAGGAGCAGTGTTAAATGTAAGATAATGAAGTAGCTGAAATGAGACAAAAACTTATCTGTGTTGTTTCAAAAGATATCCATTTTGTCAGCAGGGGTGCAGTAAAGGAAATAAATAGACCTGATTAATGATACAGACCAACGTAAATCACAGAATTCAAAGTTAAAGCTCATGCTCTCTTACTTACCATTGTAAGGTATGTAGCAGAAAGAGGTATAATTATTTTAACTGAGGCAAATATCAGTCAAACAGAATTGATTTATACTTCATACGTTCTCTCAACATTGTCTTTAATCAGTCTACATCTCTAAACTAGACCTATTTTGAAATTCTGGAGTAGCTACTCCAAAATAGATATTTTGAAATAGGGACGCTTCACACAAAAATGTATTTTGCCATACGTGATTGTGCACACAGGCTGTGTCAACACTTGCATTCCTCTTCCTATTTTGTTTCACAAAGAGAGGTTCTTTTGAAGAATGAATGGATTTATTTTTGAAAGAGCCCCGTCTAAACTGCCTTTCTTCTTCTGAAAGAATCTATTCCGAAGAGATTATGCAAATGAAATACAATATATGTAAATCTGTGCCTCATTTGCATTTTCTATTTCCCTCATTTGCATTCCTTTTTTGAAAGACGAATGCAATTGTAGACACAGCCACAGTGCTTATTTTGAAATAGCACTATTTCAAAATAGGTGCTTAGGCAGGCTGCATCTACACTACAGGGATCTACAGTTATCACATGAACCAGAAGGTTATTGGTAGCAGAGACAAAAAGTTGTTAAAAGTAAAGGTAATCAAACCAACACCAAGCAGATTGAGTAGCTGTCCCATGTGACACCACTAAATGTCAGCCTGGCAAGTGGATCATAGATGTGCTATATTGTAAACTTTCAGTTAAATAATATGTGAGAAGTTTTATTTAAGGAATATTTCCCTTCTTATATATAAAAAAACCAAGAAAATAGTAGCTTATATACAAAACTAACAACAAATGAAACATGAATATATACATCAGATGACATGCGGTTGTAGCATAGTAAGATTGCCAACTTGTTCTAAAACTCATTAGACCCGATTCACATCACAATATTTCAGTAAAGAAAGAGGCTCATGAGTTCCTAAATATGGCCAAACATACTTGGAACATTATAAATTACAAAAGAAGAGAAATTGATTTGGCCTAAGGAAAATGAAAAATATTTAAAAGGTATTGAAGTTGAAATGTCCCTTTTGCTCTCACAGCAATAAATTCCATCTGTTTTCTTTCTCTTTCAAATGTATTCATTGGTGTTCCATCTGAACACCTAAATTGTCTGTCATTTGGTTTTTGTATACGGAAGAAGGGTGTTGGAGGATCAAGGTTTCCTTTCTTTCTTGAGGCAGATCATTAATAAAATAGGTTCTCAGCAGAATTTTCAATGATAAAGGTTCTATCATCCATTGTGAGAGGCTATTTTTATGGAACTCTCAGGATGGTGAAATAAACAGAAGGTTTATAGAAAGTTAATTTATATTTGTTATTGGCACAGTATATATTATTCTAGGAAAAAAAACTTATAAAATTACCAAATGTAAAGAAAACACATTTATTTTGATTATTAATAATACCAGTAAAATATATCACCCTGCACTGACTTAGAAGGAAAAACTCAACAGTTACAATGGCACAATAGACAAAATAAAATAAATGACACTGTGACAGACAATATCCAATAATTTCTGGAATGAATTTTACTGAATTAAGTTTAGCAGTTTTGGAGTTCACTGCATTAAAAATTCAGCAAGAGTATTATTATGAAATTGTATGGAATTTCTTTTGCAGGAGGACAAGATTAATGTAACTTCTGGAAGTCATTAGAAATCTCAGAGGGTTTTTGGGACAATATATGTGATGTACTTTTCCTAGTAAGCACATGAGGTGAGGGGAATGCAAATCCACTCCCCCAAACCCCCCATCCTAAACCAACCTTTTGAAGGTAAATCCTGAGGGTTAGATCCACTCTTTATTAATTACCAATGTCTGGAAACTCCAGATCTCAGACCCCTAATCTGTATAAAAGGGTGGACTAAACTGGCCATGAAAGTTTAGCGGAAGCTGGAATGAACCAGAGGGCTTCCATCAGGTTGGGGGATGGAGGACTGATCCTTCAAGAATCTGTTAAGTCTATTAGCATGAGTATAGCTCCTTCTTTTGTTCTAATATTATTTTCTGTATAGTGCTTTTTGCCTCTGTGTGCAACTAATATTATCACTCTCTAAAGAGAAAGAGAAACCTTGTTGTGTTGGGAAACGCATGGTAGAGGCAGTGAAATGACTACCCCAGTAACGAGGGAGAGAGATGCAGGTCTCCATCCAGAAAGGGAATGATTGGGGTGCTGGGAGCCAAAAGTGGGTGCCCTGGCTGAACCATTAATGGAAATAATGGTTCAGTTGCCCAGAACAATGACAAACATATTAGATGAAGTCACCATTCACTTACAAATGAAATTATTGCACTGGGTACTGCAGTTGTAATCTCAAACAAGCAATCGATCAAAACTCGCCAAGTTAGCTCCAGAGTCAAGAGGACAGCCATGCACGGCTGATATTGCTGAAGATCAACCTACTGCATAGATATTTCTCTGAGACAGTAGCATGTGAAAGAGAAGTAATTACTCGTACTCTGCTCCGTAGACTAGAGCAAATTGCCCAAGTGGTGACAGCCTGGCAGAATGGAAGTTTTCATTGTCATTGATTTTTATTCTTTCACTGACCAGTGTAAAGGGATGCAGTTTAATTTCTTGACCGGTGTGAAATAATCTGAGACCCTAAATGCCCCTTAAGGGTCTTTAGCTATGTATGCAAACTTATTCATGGAGGAATTCCGGTCGCTTTCAGGATCTGGGCCAATGGTGTGTTTGTGTAAAATCCCAAAGGTAGCTAAAGGCAATAAACTAAACTAACAGGTAGTTTGGGTTAAACTACAAGATATGATGCTGACAGAGTGACACGATTGTACGATCAAGTGTATGAGACAGACAGGCTATAAAATGAATATTGGTTATGCCAGTGCTTAAGCAATTACCTGCTACCATCTTTCTTAGGATTCTTTTAGGTTTTGATTGTTAATTAAATAGAAAAACTTGTGAGTTTAACTTAGTTTTATGAACTACCTTTATAACACCAGCAACTACAATGGAATATAAGAAAGTAAAGATGATGATGGATTGCCATTTGTCAAACAAACTAGAAAATTGCTCAATATAACAATTCAGGCTTTCAGAATCAAATCATATAACCACAATAGAAAAGACTTTATATTCATTACTATCATGAGAAAATAGCTTTATTTAATTTTCCAAATAGTCTCTCACCTGTTATCAACTCTGGTGTAAGATAATGAAAGAAGGGTAATCCAAAGACTATGCCTAGATCAAAACAAAACAGTTTTGTCAGCTACTTACATGCCAATTCACTAAGGCCGCCTTTCCAATAGTCAACCCTTATTCCCTAATATTCTCAGTGACTGATACCAGACCTCAGGATATGACTCTTTATGACAGTCTGTAGAGAGAGAATTCACCTCAGAAACTTGCACTTTTCAGGTCATTTTATATCTATAAAATTGAAAGTCAGGTAAACAGTCACTGAAGTGTGCAATAATTTGATCAAAGCAGTATCACTTACATGACTTTCATTTCATAAACATTTTAATTATATTAGATCTCACCATGTTCCCTGTTACTCTTGCATCTGGCACATCCTATAATATCAGAGTTTGATATTAATTTAATATTGTTTAATTTACATATTCACTGACAGGAGAAAAGGCTCAAACTTCAGGGCCTTGCACTGGTATTCCCCCCCCCCCCCCCCCGCCCCGCTTTCTTGTACATCTACTTGAAAGTTTCTGGTTTCTAGCCAGAAACCTCTTTTGAGCAGAACATAGCTCTGTCTTTCTTTCCCTCTCTTGACTAGAGTGTCATGATTGCGTAATTCCTACTTTACACTTTAAGTAGGCTGCTTAAAGAATCATAGAGTCGTAGGACTGGGAGGGCTGTTGAGAGTTCTTCGAGTCTAATCCTCTGCACTCAAGACAGGACTAGGTAATACCGAGACCATCGCTGAAAGGTATTTGTCCAACCTGCCCTTAAAAATGTCTGAGGATGGACATCTCCAATGATAACCTCCCTAGCAATTTGTTCCAGTGCCTAACCACCTTGGCCGTGTCTACACGTGCACACTACTTCGAAGTAGCGGCGCCAACTTCGAAATAGCGCCCGTCATGGCTACACGTGTTGGGAGCTATTTCGAAGTTGAAATCGACGTTAGGCAGCGAGACGTCGAAGTCGCTAACCCCATGAGGGGATGGGAATAGCGCCCTACTTCGAAGTTGAACGTCGAAGTAGGGCACGTGTAGATGATCCGCGTCCTGCAACATCGAAATAGCGGGGTCCGCCATGGCGGCCATCAGCTGAGGGGTTGAGAGACACTCTCTCTCCAGCCCCTGTGGGGCTCTATGGTCACCGTGTGCAGCAGCCCTTAGCCCAGGGCTTCTGGCTGCTGCTGTGGCAGCTGGGGATCCATGCTGCATGCACAGGGTCTGCAACCAGTTGTCGGCTCTATGGATCTTGTGTTGTTTAGTGCAACTGTGTCTGGGAGGGGCCCTTTAAGGGAGTGGCTTGTTGTTGAGTCCACCCTGTGACCCTGTCTGCAGCTGTTCCTGGCACCCTTATTTCGATGTGTGCTACTTTGGCACATAGACGTTCCCTCGCAGTGCCTATTTCGATGTGGTGCTGCCCAACATCGATGTTGAACGTCAATGTTGCCAGCCCTGGAGGACGTGTAGACGTTATTCATCAAAATAGACTATTTCGATGTAGCGTGCATGTGTAGACGTAGCCCTTGACAGGTAGGAAATGTTCAACCTAAAACTTCCTTGCTACTATTGAAGACCTTCTCCTGTCCTCAGAGGATAAGAAAGACAATTGATCCTTCTCTTTCTAACAGCCTTGGTTACATACTTTCCTATATTAGAAAACACTCTGAAGTAAATACATCCATGTAGGTAATCTCTATGTGTACAAATTGTGGTTTACATCAGTGCAACTTGCTTGCGTGTTTAGGCTGAGCTGTTGATCAACTGATCTCATGTTCTATGATGCTGTTGGTGAGTGACTAAACCAATCCTTGACTGGCAGAGCCCATTACAGATGTCACATAGCCAAATGCCAAATGCAGACATTATACGTACTTTTCAGATCCCATGCTTTTCCTGCAGTGCCTTGATGCACTGACTCTCAAAGCAATTAAGAGCCTGTGGAGTGGTTTGCCACCAGGACAATCTGTCCTGAACTAGAGTTTCCAGATGACTGGGAGGTATGCTGCATGACTTCATGTTAGCCTTTAAGATGTCTTCATAGAGCTTATACTGACCACCAATAGAGCACTTTCCATGAGCAAGCTGGACATAGAAGACCACCTTGGTTATCTGTGTATCATTGGTCCTCATAACATGACCAATCTAGTGGAACTGTTTGTTCATAAGCATTGCTTCCATGCGCATGACACCACACTGCTTGTTAGGAGTTTAGTCCCACAAATTCATGTGGGTAATCTTCCCCACGACAGAACAGATGGAACTGATCGAGTTTCAAAACATGATGGCGATATATTGTCCATGACTCTGAGCCATACAGTAGCAGCTACACTGTGCAAGTTTCCAGTGTAGACAACCACTTAAATTCAATACAGGCAGAAAAGAGTGCCCTTTATACCTATATCTCACAACATTTGAAAATCCTTCTTCTCTTCTGTTTACTTTTTGTTCCAAAGAGTGTGCAGTAGTGGTGGATGGCACAACAAGGTGTAATGGTCTCAAGTCACAGAAGAGAGGGAAGGTCTAGGTTGGATATTAGGAAAAACGATTTCTCTAGGAGGGTGGTGAAGCAGAGGAATGGGTTACCTAGAGAGGTGCTGGAATCTCCAACCCTAGAGGTTTTTAAGTCCCAACTTGACAAACTCCTGGATGACATGATCCAGGTAGGTCCTACTTCTGAATTATGGGCTTCAGTAGGTTGGTCCTGCTTTGGCCTGGGGGCTGGACTTGAAGGCCTCCTGAGGTCTCTTCCAGCCCTAGAATTCTATGATTCTAAGGTATCATTCTTTTTCGTTCAGTCACATTTTCAGTCCCTTGAACCTCCCACTTCTTGTTATTCTCTCCATATTTTCTATCACCTCTCATTCCTCTTACACCACACTTCTTATATATTTTTCATGGCCCCTTGATCTTTTTTCCCCTCGGATCTTCATTTTTTTTCCTCCAACAGCAGTGCCCCATGTTGCGACTGTACTTACTTCAGCACATCTTCTAATTCCATCTTCCTGTCTATTGGAGTCATTTTACATTTTGGGGGTTTTGTTTGTTTTGTTTTTTAGTAAAACCTATATGTGTCTGTTGGAAAACCTTTATAAGGAACATTAACCCCTTTCTATGATATCTGTATTCAGCTAAGGTGTAGTTCACTTAAATTATGTTTAAAATAACTGTGTCTGAGGATAGTAAGAGAGAGGTAGCCTTGTTAGTGTATATCCTAACAAAACAAACCGCAGTCATGTAGCTCTTTAAAGACTAACAAAATAACTTATTAGGAGATGAGCTTTTGTGGGGCAGACCCACTTCCGATCTGGAGAAGTGGGTCTGCCCCACAAAAGCTCATCACCTAACACATTATTTTGTTAATCTTCTAAGTGCTTTGTGTCTGAGGATGTTCAGGTAAACACGTCTATTTGACATTTTTCTTCATCAATGTGCTGCTTAGTTTTATATTCCTCACTGAAAAGAATTCACTTTGTAGATGTGGGGCTGCTTTCATGATTTTTAATATGTTATTTTCTTCCCAAGGCATTCAGGGTCAGTAGTGACTGACTTTGAACAATAATTTTAGTTTTCTGATCGTTTCATCCAATTTGTTTATGTTTGGCTAAACTAAGCAAAAACTAAGCAAAAACATCAATTTTTCACATTTCAATACATCTCTCTTGTTATTCTGGGTTTTCCTGTGTTTGGAAGTTAGCAGCTTTTAACAGTAAGTATTGACGAATTTTTGTTTCTTTGGTAATTTTCATTTAAAGGAAAACATTCACTGAGAAGAGCTTAAACTTTAAATACAGCACCTTTCTCTTGTTCTCTGTGTTTTCCTTGATGTTCTCTGATAATTATCTTTTTGTTTATTTGTTTTTTCCTCTCTAATCCTACAGTGAAGCCATAATGCTAATTTGGGAGATCTGTCACTTTCATAGTATCATTATATTATTAAAAATAGTTCTTAGACTTTAATTGCAGGATCAAAAACAGGTTGTGAAGAATGATGCTCTCCTTTCTTCACATGTATTAGTATTTCCCAAAGTGTAATGCAGGGTGATAAGGACTACATATGGGGGTCGGAGGAGATCAGTTAAGATCAGCAGACCCTTTAATAACATATGGGCTATGTCAATACTAGCCCCAGAACTTCAAAAAGGGAATAATAATGAACCTAATTGAAAGATGCTAATGAGGCGCTGCCATGAATATTTGGCAATAAGATTTCGAAGTGTGTGGGATCCTTTCAAAAAGGTTCCTGGGTAGATGAGCCACATGCAATTGAAAGCAGCACTTTTCAAAGTGCCGTGGCAGCCATTATGCTAATGAGGAGCTGCATATTCATGGTACACCTCATTAGCCTCTTTCGATTAGGTTCATTATCATGCCCCTTTCGAAGTTCTGGGGCTAATGTAGATCTAGCCATGGTGTTGTGTGCTGGACAGGGAAGCGGTAGAATTGGTTTTGTGTTCCTGAAGGGAAAAAAGGTTTAGGAAAAGCTGATGTAGGCCTTAATCCAATAAATGCATAAACTCATTTTTCTCTTTAAACTCTTGAAAAAATCCATTGATTACTCAAGTGTTTAATACTGAGTGCATGCTTATGTGCTTTGCTGTATATGTCAAAATTTCCAATAAATTAGGTTCATGTAGTTTCTAATTTAAAATCAGTAAAAAAGGTTCAACTTCAGTTATGTTGCCTGTTGATTTATATTCAGGAATAGCAGGATGATATAAATGTGAACCATCAAGATTTCAAGAACCCCCACAAAATGTTTTGTCCCCACAACTTCCAATGTATTGCCTGGTAATCAAGATTGCTAAGCATACGAAAGAATCATAGCCAAAATTATTAATCATGATTATTTTTATTTTATTTTAATGTATTAATAGGTCACATTTTATACTAATGCTCCTTTTATGAAGGATAATATGTTAATAAGATGAATAGATATTTTAATACATGTGTAATAAGCTGTGCTAGGTTATTAAAGGGTCCAACAAGCTGACAGTTTTCTTATAGCCATCTGTTACAATTTCAGTGTCACATTTTAAACTAAAAGCTGCATGATCAAGTTCTATATTTTCCCATTGTGCAAATATGTAAGGCTTATTTTAAAAATAACTCCTGTTGCAAAGATTTTTATATTCATCTCATTTTGTTTTCCCCAGGAGTTAAAATTTAATGTTTCTTCACCTTGTCTGCTAATTGCTAACTTGGTAATCAAAGTAGTTTGTATTCTTAACTCAGTGGGCCTGATTTACACTTTTATTCCAATTAACATTAATGAGAATTTAAATGTAGATGGCCTCTTCCTTCAGAACGATGCTGTGGTTCATGTTCATGCTAATTGGGACATATATTTCTTTTTAATTCACCCACTTCTACCAATTAGTAACAACTGTGGTGGGTTTTGAAATGTATCCCACCAGGCCCCGCAATGAACGGGGCTAAGACTTCTTTCACACTGTCACCAGACATCCATCAGCTCTTGAAATCAAAATCTTTTGGTCACTGATTGTTCAAGCTACATTCTGGCAACCAACCCAGGGTATGTCTACGCTACCCGGTATGTCAACCCAGGGAGGGTTCATTTTCCGGGGATCAATTTTGCATGCCTAGCGAAGCTGTACAAAATCAAACTATCAGCAGTTTACAGGCAACCCTTGTAGTCCTCAATCTCACAAGTAGCTAAGTGACGTTGACGGGAGAGTTTCTCCTGTCAAGCTGCGTCAGTGAGGATGACCGGGTAAGTCAGTCATAGATAAGTCAGGTCCTGATGCTTCCCTGGAGCCCCATGCAGGAGCACTGGTGGCTGCTCCTTCCCCAGGTCCCCAGGACAGGGAGCACTGGCAGCCCCCCCTTCCCCAAGACCCCAGGTGGGGAGCGCCAGCAGCCCCTGCCTTGCCAGGACTCTGGGCAGGAGTGCCTGCTGCTGTGGCTGCAGGCAGGGAGTGCTGGCAGCTGCAGCTTCTCCGTATGTGCAAAATTCAACATTCGGAAAGGTTTGCAACACTGAACCCTCACGAATGTTGAGAACCCACTGTATTCAGAGAGATTGCACAACATGCTGTTTGTGTTTCTAAGAAGGTGGAAAAGTTGATCTGATGGGAAGAAGCAGTATGTTGCAATATTTAAGCTTGTATTGTAGCTGGTACAAAGAAGGGAGCCAAGTTAAAATGGAAGATGACTTGGGTGAATTTTCACAAGTGAAGGAAAAGAGGCTGTGAAATTTTAATCCTTCATATTCTTGAGCATATTAATTTGCCATATTTGTTTATTTTAAAAAAAAGTAAAATATATATGTCAAGTTAAGCCTGCGATTCTGTCAGACTAATATGAAAAGATAAATTCAAACAGATGAAATGCTTTTTGTATATTTAATCAACTTCATACCTCATTACCTTCATGTGTTGTAACATGTATTATGAGTGAGTTTTCCATCAGTGGAATTAATTGGTTAGCTGTTTCTGTCATGCTAAAACTGCCAGAGTTTAGTAATGAGCATCAAAAGTAAGAGTTTGCTGGATCTGTGATGTGATGTGCCCATGGAAATTGCTAACAGCAGCAAAGAGAAAACCATCAAATATTTATGTTACTATCTTATTATAAAGTGTCTATTTATTTCAAATAACACCATTGATCTTGGGCTCCCCCCCCCATTTTATTGAGGACCAAACAATTACTCTGAAACCAGTGTTGTATTTTATCAGCTTCACTTTGCAAAAACACTAAAATCTAATCAATAAACCTGGCAGTTCTTTCTGCATAACCATATCATCCACACAGATTTATGCTTCTGGCAGCTAATGGTCAATAATCTCTTAAATCTTCTGAGAAACATAAATATAAATAAGCAAACAGCAAGGGACTGGGAGGTGATCCCTAGGGTATCCTGAGATAGACACAGCAGTCACAGCTATTTGCAGCAAGCGTGAGTAACGGTTCCTATCAGGCAGATACGAGCATATTCAATTTAACACACCTGCTGACAAACCCAAACATTTCATCTTCTCAGTAAGTAAACCATGATCATCTCTCAGTCAGCTGCCTCAGACAGATCAATAAATGTGGTCCTGTGCAGCAGTTGCTGTCTATCTTGTGGAATCATTTTTAGCAACCTTCCTGTTATTTTTTTTTTCAAATAAAGCTTAAAAACACATCTCCAACTTTGTTGTTGTACTTGGTTAAATTGCAATATCTCATTATGAAGGGTTTTTTTTTCTGAAAATGTCTATTCAAAAGAAAGATTATCCATGAAGTTTTTGTGCAGTTTGCAGTCGATGATACTGTAAGATTTCTGTGTCAGTTTATTTCCCATTGGTTGGTGGAATTTGCTCCTATGTGATAGGCCAGAATAAGTCCTCTGAACTTCGTAATTTTTTCACTGAGGGCTTAAGCACTGGATACATTTTGTAGTGCATCTCTGCACACAGATTAATTTCCCTCTTTTGTTCCTTGATGTCCGTGATTAAATAGCGATAAGTAAAACTTTAGTATTGTTTTAGTAAGGAACTGACTGTCCGTTGTCTAGCAATGTTCGTTCATATCAGAAGAGCTGTGAGTTTTGCACAGCAATTTAGAGAAGATGAGGGCCGATGCATAACCACCAAAATCATAGGAAAACTATTAGAAAGAAAAATGTAAATACTGGGTTCTCTATGATCTTAGTGCCAGAATCAATGCTCAGTGATGTAGTCTGTCTTCCGTGGATATGGCATCCTGCTTCAAGAGAGGCATCATTCTTCATGGTTAATACAGTGACTGAGACAAAAGATCTGTGTTCTCTTGCTGACCCTGCTGCTTGCTTATTTGGGGAGTTAAGTTACGGCTGGATTGTGAACATATATCCATTGTTTGCACTAGAGTAATGTGCAGAGAGACAGCACTACAGGCGAGTGATTCTCTGGTCCTACAGTGTCCAGCTCAAAGCCAAACCCCGCCAGTAAGAGTTGTATTCCCCACTCCCACAAGACATCCTGCATGATTTAGTTCTAGCTCCGTTATTTGTGCATATACATTCCAGGGATTTTTTTTAAATCATAGCAAAATATATTTACTTATTAATCGCATGAAGAGAATTGTGATATGGACCAAAGCTTTGTTCAAATTACTTGTCCATGTTGTCATATAGACAACCGGGGGAGCTCATTGCTATGAGATGTCGTAAAGGCCAAAAATATAAATGAGGTCAAAAACAAATTAAGTTGATGGAGGATAGTGGTCCATCGGTATTTATTAGTCAAGATGGTCAGAGAAGCAGCCAGGATCTCCCTAAACCTACAATTGGCAGAAGCACCTCATACAGGCTGGTATTAGAGACAAGTTACTGGGCTAGAAGGACTGTTGGTCTGACCCAGAATTTTTGTAGGGACAACTGCTTGGTAAAGGTAGGGTGGAACTGGAATCTCATATCTAAAACAGATATTTTATCTGGAAAAGGGAACAAAGTCAGGGACATAATTTATCTACAGACAAGGTAATTTCCCCCCTCCTCTAATAGAACAGCATGTGGCATTTCAACATAGTGTTTTTTCAGAATACCTATTCAGAACAGTGTCCTCCATATTAAGACTAGACACACTGGTAGGAGTGTGTGGAAAAGTGCCATTCTGCACGTTACACTCTGTGAATTATCAGGAGATGTTGTTTGTCAAGATTAGCTCCTATAAGATCATGGAATTAACATCAAAATAATTGGTATTATGGAAGATAAATGACATCCCCCTATAAGATGAAAGTAAGTGGACAGAAAATCACGGCTAGATGAGAGGATTGTTTCCCACATTCCACTTTTGCACAAATAACCCTCTTTCATGACTACCTAAGCTATCACAGACCTTTTTTCTCTTGTAATTCAAAGTTAATGAAAGAACAGTAAGTGGTTTAGTGTCATGGAAAAGTATCAGAGAGGTAGCCGAGTTAGTCTGTATCTTCAAAAACAACAAGAAGTCCTCTGGCACCTTATAGACTAACATAATTTGGAGCATAAGCTTTCATGGGCAAAGACTTGCTTCAAAGCTTGTTGTTTTTGTCATGGGAAAAGAAACCAACCAGCAATTCCTCTATAGTCATTATTAACAACTATGTTTTCATTTTAAGGCTCGTGACTGCATTTTTTATTTAAACAAAAATAAATATGTTGGAATGTGAATTGGAATGGTTGTGTAACCAGTTCATAATCAAGTGAATTAGCAAGGTGGCCACCCAGAATAGTTCCAGATGGTCCTTTATATAGAAAGAAGAATTCTCCACTGTACCTCAGTTGTTGTTAGATATGATGTTTCTATATAAATAACAGCTTTATTATTTAACCAGCTCTGCAAAACTTTTCAAATTTTACCTGAACTGATGCTATAAATTTTCACAAATGTTACCTGGTATTTCCATGATTAACATTCAGTATTATGCATCTTTTCACACTCCTGTGGCAGACAGGTCTAACTCAGAGTGCAATAGGATATCGACATAAACGTCAAGTATCAGAGTGATAGCTGAGTTAGTCTGTATCTTCAAAAACAGCAGGAAATCCTGTGGCACCTTATAGACTAACAGATGTTTTGGAGCATAATTTTTCATGGGCAAAGACGCACTTTGTCAGATGCTACTGAAGAGAGAACTTCCTGTGCCCATAGGAGCTATGGAGAATCAACTAACAAGGAAGCAATCCTAGGTGCTTCCTAGGAGTCCCACCTGGTAGCCCCTCCTGCAGGGGTTAAGGAAGCATGGCCACATGTGGTGCCTTGTTTCTCATCGCTTTGGTTTTAATTTGATTCAAGATTCACTAATCAATCATCAAGCTTCACTAATATTTATCATGGAATCCTCACAATGTCCCATTGATTTCAGTTGTACTGTGTATGGTGTAGGAGTCTATGCCAACAGAACCCAATACATGATCAGCGCCATAAATTATCAGCATGTGAAACTTAATATTACAAGTACCAAGTGCAAAAATGAAGTTTTTATGTCCATTAAGAAAGAGCTCATCTGAAATAGGATCCTTTCATAATTCCATATGAATTGATCAAAACTTTTCAAACTTACCGAGTTAAAATTCATGTTGTGCTACTGAGTTTCATAGGCCTGAACTGTGTTGCTCTCAGCCTCAGCTTCCCTAGGTATAGTGAGATCAGTATTGCTTACCTACATGTCACAAAAGCATTAAATGGATTAATGAGTTATTGCCTATATACTGCTTCAAACACCTCAAGCCCTATCAGTGTATTTTTGTCAGTCTATTTTTCACTCATTGCTGATGAATAGCACTTCAGTAAATCAAGTTACCCTCGTGTAGATGTCCAAATGACTTGAAAATCTGGCTAAGAGTGTTAAAGGAATTGAGTACATTTTATTCAAACTTTAAAAAAAATTGCTTTTGGGCAAAATCCAAGTACAGTATGTTACAAAAATTCAACCTCAAAAAAGTTGTCTAATAAATTAAAAGCAACTGATAACTTGTAACCAGTTTAGTGATGGCTGCATTTGGAAAACCTTGGTTAAGCACAGTTGTGTCCATGAGGTCCAGACCAAAGCATTTAAAACTGTGCACACTTAGCATATCTTCCATTTGTTCTTTGTTTTCGCTTAAATATATATTCAAACTGTGCTTGAAAGTTCAGTAAGCAAGTACGCAAAAGTCAGACGTTGCATAAAGTTAACTGCTCAGCCTTATCTCCACCTTGGCTTTCTATGGTATTTAAACCATAATTCCTTTAGAAATACGATTTGTTAATACAATGTACACTACAAAGCACATATACAGACTTTATGGTACAGCATTATATACATTAATATACTGTTGGCACACTATTATGCTACTGGCTAATACAGGTAATAGGAAAATCTTTTGGTTAAGGGACAAGACTGAAAGTTGGAAGTCCTAGTATCTAATTCCAGTTTTGTTATACATTTCACACATAAAATACTGAAATCCACTTAATCCCAAATTTTCAAAAGTGACCTTTTATTTTGGGCGCTTCAATTTTGCATTCCCAACCTTAGACGTCTGGTGCAAATGCTGTCCTCACTGACGTCACCAAGAGTTTTGCCATTGATTTCTGAAGTGACAAGTTTTCATCCTCAAAAGCTTTCACAGAGTGGGCTAAATACTACAAGGTATTAAGTGTTCTGGCCTTTTACCTAGAGAAGCACTTACTCATATGCTTATGTGTGTAGGATAATTCAGATTAGTGCAATGACACACACTTTTAAAATTAGTATAAGCTTAAGTGTTTTGCAAGGTCAAGGCCTGTGTGCCCAGGACCAAAGAGAATTCACTCCAGAAGTGCTAAGTACCAGCTTCTCCCTTTGACTATTGCAGTTTTGAATACTCAACATATGAAAATTTGCACAGACATTTACCTACCCTCAGGCTCTTTGTCCTTCAATGTGAACTAGGAAACATTTCAGAAGAGTATACATGTGATAATAGTTTGTAGTCTTTGCACTGTTGAAAAGCCTCAGATCTGTTCAGAGTTTTAAAATAGTCTGAAAAGATAGCTGTCCATTTCTGCAAGAGGACTCACAACAGTATGACAATATCATAGGCTGCGTCTACGCTACATTCCCCTTTCAGAGGAGGAATACAAATGAGGGAGAGTGAAAATGCAAATGAAGAGCTGATTTACAAATCTTGCATTTCATTTGCATAACCTCATGTGATCATGTTTCCAGATTCTAAAGAATAAGGGTTCTTTTGAAAACAGGGGTTTTTTTCTTGAAGGAACCCCATCTACACGGTAGTTGTTGCTTTCAGAAAAGTCTCTTTGGGAAACCTGATCACTCGAGATTATGCAAATGAAGCACAAGATTTGTAAATCAGTGCTTCATTTGCATTTTCACTCTCCCTCATTTGCATTCCTCCTCCAAAAGGGGAATGTAGTGTAGATGCGGCCATAGGGTCTCTGTTTACAGAACATAGGTGTACAAAATCAGGAAAGTGAAGTAAAATTGTAGACACCATTGGTTAATCCTTGGTTAGTGGTTGGAATAACTTTTGTGGCTTTATTGTTCCCAGTTGAGGATGTGTGACAAAGTGGACTTGAGGATTTGCACTTTTGCTGGTCTTCTTTCACTGTAATGCTACTTGCTTGTGGCTTTTCATGGAGACCGTACAGAACTGTGCTGTGCATACTCACAGAATCCTGTCTGCTTCCATAAGTAGGGGAACTGCACTGTTTTTACTGCTACGTAGTCTTGCACATTTGTGGAGGAAGGAGCAGGATTTGCCCATCTGTGAAAAATATGAACAGACCATCTTGTAAGTGCTGATCTTTATTTCATCAGTAGAGTCATATCTTTAATTGTAGACTTTTAGGAGCAATAGAATAGTCTTGGTTTGCCAAAGAGTCAGCCCTGAAGGAAACTGCACGCTGAATTCTGTTTACATTATGATATGTTCTTTGGCTCTGGCTGATAGCAAATACGTAGGCAAGGATTGCTAGACTGTTTGCCAAGGGTGCTCCAAATGTGTACCTCTAATTTCATTCAAGATGCAGCCCACCTTCAAATGCAAGCCGTTCTGCCTTGTAGATTTCTTTCTGTGTGCAGAAGAGAATTTCTAACATCTTACCAGATGGTCAGAGGTCTTGAAATACTGATATAATTAATGGAAATCCTATCACCAGATGACAGCTTTTATGGAATGTCAGCCAGTAGTTCAGTATTCTTTCATGGCATTCCTGTACTCCTAATATGGTATTTAATAAATGTGACCCCAGAGATTTAGAAGAATGGCAATTTTAGTCTGTAGCTGTGAAAACAACAAGCTATTCTGCAGCATTTTATCTACACCAGCAATATCATCACAGGACCTAACATCAACCATAGCATCAGGGTTTCTTTCACCTCCACATCTACAAATATAATATATGCTGTCATGTGCCAGCAATGCCCCACTGCAATTTACAAAGGCCAAACTGGATAGTCTCTATGTAAAAGAATAAATGAACATAAATCAGACATCAGAAATGGTAACATACAAAAACCTGCAGGAGAACAGTTTAATATCCCTGGACACTCAGTATGAGAGTAGCAGTCCTACCAAAAAAAAAAAAAGGTGGAGAGAGAAATTTCTGAGCTACAATTCATTTGCAAATTTGACTCCATCAACCAAGGATTGAACAGAGACTGGGTTTGATTGGCCCATTGCAAAAACAGTTGCTTTGCTCCTGATGTTCACACCTCCACATTAACATCTGACAATGGGCCACATCCCCCCCTGAGGAATTGACTTGTTTTCTCCTCTCTTGACGTTCAATACTCCCCATTAACTGCCAATAATGGGCCATTTGCACCCTGACTGAATAGGCCTTCAAAACAAAAAGCAGTCAAGTAGCACTTTAAAGACTAGCAAAATAGTTTATTAGGTGAGCTTTCGTGGGACAGACCCACTTCTTCAGACCATAGCCAGACCAGAACAGACTCAATATTTAAGACACAGAGAACAAAAAACAGTAAGTAAGGAGGACAAATCAGAAAAAGATAATCAAGGTGACCAAATCAGAGTGTGGAGGGGTGGGGGGGAAGGTCAAGAATTAGATTGAGCCAAGTATGCAGACGAGCCCCTATAGTGACTCAGAAAGTTCCCATCACGATTTAAACCATGTGTTAATGTGCCGAATTTGAATATAAAAGCCAGCTCGGCTGCTTCTCTTTCCAGAACAGCGCGATAATTCTTCTTCAGTAACACACATAGCTTTAGGTCATTGACAGAATGCCTCATTCCATTAAAATGTTGACTAACTGGTTTGTGGACCTGGAGTGTTTTGATGTCTGTTTTGTGCCCATTGACCCTTTGTCTAAGGGAGTTAGAAGTCTGTCCAATATACAAAGCATCTGGGCATTGTTGGCACATGATGGCATATATGATGTTAGCAGAGGAGCATGGGAAACTGCCTGTGATTCTGTGAGTAACCTGGTTAGGTCCAGTAGACCTTGTCAGCTCTGGCTGTCCCCTTCACTGAGACCTTCTTTTTCAAATCCTCCTCTGAAATGCCTCCACTCGTGCATATGGCAAAGTGGGTCTTTGCCCACGAAAGCTTATGCTCCAAAATATCTTTTAGTCTATAAAGTGCCACAGGACTTCTTGTTGTTATTGCAGTATCTCAGAGACTAACAGATTTATGAGAGCATATTCTTTCATGGGTAAAACCCAGTTCATCAGAAGGACTGGAGTGGAAATACAAAAACAGGTAGATATGCAAGAAAACTACTGCCAAAAAAAAAAGAAAAAAAAATACCATCTATTGTAAATTAGGATACCATCCATTCAGTGTAGCTGATGGGGAGATATGGATGTCCATACAGGGAAAAGTTGCCTCTGTAGAATTTTAAACAATTTAAAGCCTTATTGAAGTTTAATTGTATAGTTTTGAATTGGCTAATGAGCTCCAATTCAGCCTTTTGCTTTTATAACCAAGTTTTGAAGTTTTTTTTGTATAAGCATGGTGTAGTGGGGTGTGTGCCCCGCCCCTACAAGGAAGGAGTTAAGCAAGCTGTAGGGAGCCTGTGTAGCACCCCCCCAACAAGTAAGGGAAGGGATCCTCGGGGGCAGCCAATCAGAGGGCAGCTTGTTGGAGCAGCAATGCATATAAAGACCTTCTTCAGCAGAGTTGGGCCAGTTAGTCCTGTCTAGGGAAAGTGCAGGACTAGCTCCCAGTACCTGTTAGCACCTTACCTAGAGCAGTGCTGGACAGGCTAAGGGGGCCTTTGGAAAGGCTCCAGCCTGACACCTGCCAGACTACAGCAGAGAGAGAGAAGAGGAGGGACAGACCAGGCTTCCGCCAGAGAGTCCCTGGGTTGGGATTTAGAGAATTGGGTGGCTCTGCGTCCTTCCCCTTCCCCACTTTTTCTGCACTGAGCCACACCAACTGTGGCCAATACGGGCTGTGTCTTGCCCCTGAGTTAGGGGGCTAGATGAAGCCTGCAGATGGCTACATTGGCGGGTGCCCTCAACAAGGGCAGCCAAGACCCTCTGAAGGGGCAAGAGACTATAGTGGGCAGTAAGAGGACCAGGAAATCCTGGGACCAATGCAGATTCTGAGCAGAGCATGAGGTAAAGTGCTGAGTGGTGGAGGATGATGCACCGGACAGAGGGAGGTGCTGTGCTGGAAATGTGTTAGTTCCCGCAGTGACCAGCAGGAGGTGCTGTGGCAGTGAATTTTTACCCATGACAAATAACTACTTTTAAATCCTTTATAAATTCTGAATGCCTGTGTTTGTATTTCCACTCCAGTCCATCTCAGAAGTGAGTTTGCCCATGAAAACTTATGCCCTAACAAATTCTTTCGTCCCTAAGGGTGTGTTCACACTAGAGAGTTTTGTAAAATAAAATTTAGAAAAAGCCTGGGGTTTTGTAGAAAAACTCATGGAGCATCTACACACAAAATGTGTTTTGTCTTCAGAAACTGTTGACAAAAAAGCTGTGTAGATGTTCTCAGGGGCTCTTTTGTCGACAGAGCAGATCAAAAGATCGATCCGCTTTTATGTGTAGATAGGGTCTCTTGACAGAAGTTTTGTCAGAACATCTCTTCTGACAGTAAATTCTTTAGACAAGATGCTTCTAGTGTAGATGTAGCCCCAGGCTGTGTCTACACAGTCGACATCTACACAGCAGTCTTATTTCAAAATAAGCTATTCAGGAAGAGCTTTTCCAGAATAGCTTACTTTGAAATAACGCTTCTACAAACAGAAAGGCATTTTGAAATATTACTTAACTATTTCAAAATACAGTGTGTATAAACCATAGAGTCCATTTCAAAACAGAGCCATTGTTATTTCAAAATAAGCGCTATTTCTCATAGAATGATGATTAGCAATTTTAAAATAAGTCAACTGCTATTATGAAATTATATTTAAATAGCACTTGGGTTGTGTAGACACTAGGGTTATTTCTACACATGCCACTTGTTCTGAAAGTGTCATGCTAATGAATGACCTGGAAAATGCTAATGAAGTGCAAAAGTAAACTTACACCACCTTATTAGCATTTTCCAGGCTGTTCATTAGCATGCCACTTTCGGAAACAAGTGGCATGTGTAGAAACGGACTAAGATAGTTATTTTGAAATAACAGTTGTTATTTTGGAGAAAAAAAACATTTCTCTGTAGACCTACTCACAGTTGCTACGGGACCCCAGCTATTTAAATATATGTGATATGCTGTGTTGGGAGAAGGAAAAGGACCCTAAAAAGGACAAATGAATTTAAATTCTGAAAGTCATTAAAAAGTGATTAGCATGAGCCTTGCGGGGGTTGTTGTGACAATGCTAAGCTGTCAAAAGTCAATGTGTAGTTCTAAGGAATTGTTGGATAGCATACCAAGTAGTTGGGCATGGCGGAGCAAACATCTTTTCTGTTTAATACAATGCAGAGGGCTTGCATAGACCTGTCATGTGACATGTTAACATTCAAGTGTTATGTTACTTCCATTTTAAACCAAACAAATTGATTTATAATCTCAATTGGAAGTTTTTTTTTTCCTTGCTCATCAGCCACAACTAAGGAGAGATACCAGAATAAAATATGTTGGTCCATATCATTCTTCTCCCCTTGCCTCTTCCATCTGCTTATAACAGGCCATGTATAGAGGGGACCCATAGCACAGATATTCCCCTTTATTGCAAAAAGAGAGGTCAGTCACTTCTGTGACATTGCCTTCCAATGTTGTAGATAAGATTATGCTGGATGAATGTGATTGGAGATCAAACCAGGGCCTCCATGTGATGTGCCAGGTTTGGACACAGGCTCTGAGGCCAGTTCTGCAAGGAGCCAAACCCTTTCCCACTTTGTCTTGCAGTTTCCTCCTTATAATTTTAATCCATCTGGAACCCCTCTCCCCTTCAAAACTCCATCTACACACTCCTTTTCCCCTACCCTTTGGCATGACAGTTTATGGGCACCCCTGGGTAGCAATAGAAAAGGTAGTACAATTTGGGTCTTCTTTCCTGACAGCTGCAGGGGAGGGGGTGGTGGTGAAATGAAAAATAAATTTGATCTCAGTTTAGACCCTGGTGGATGTTTATCACCAATACAACACTGCTGCCAAATTTTACATAACCTATACTGCCTACTCCAGGGAGGTTTAGAGCTCAAATACCAATGTGTGTTGCAAATGTGCACTGAAATGTATCAGAACAGATGTTTGTGATGAAGTATGGAAATTTCCCAGCACTACTGTCTCTTCTAGCTAGTGTTGCTTCATTTTTATGAATTTTTTAAGCCTCTCAACCCTTTTTCTTGTTCTGAATCTAACAAATGAACCTCCTGAGCCAGCTGGGAGATACAAAAGAAGTTATGGGTATATTTTTTAAAGAAAAAAATAATGTGTTTGATGAATAAAAGTGTAGTGTAATTTTAACCAAGGCTGCTGAAAAAGTAGAAGCCAACATAATGTTTTACAAATGCTAGTATTGTAATGAAATGATTTTGTAGGTGCCATCTGATAGTCTAATTAGTATAACATCAGCCACATTTGAGAACAGTGTCTTTTTTATAAACATCTGTTTTGTTGTAGTTTCTCATTTCAAGCCATATGCATTCCTAACATCTCTCCTTTGTCTCTGATTTCTCTTTTGTTTCCACTTTTTCATCTTTCTATGGTATGATTTTCCACAGCAATCAAATTAGGATTAAAGGGTCAACAATCGTACATGCTACCATACAGAAGTAGGGCATGGGGGAAATTTTCTGTGAAGTACTTGAAAAGTAGAAAACTTGCTGGCGGAGATAACATAATCAGACATTTGTAGAACCCCAGCAACCCACAAATGACATTTTATTTTAACCTCCTCCCACTCAAAATGCTCTGTCGCTTAAACAATCAAGTATATTCACCATTGAAAACTGTTCAGAATGTCATGCACAGTCAGCAAGAACCCGATACAAATGGGCTGGCGTCTGTCTGTCTGTCTGTCTGTCTGTCTGTCTGTCTCTCTCTCTCTCTCTCTCTCTCACACACACACACACACACACACACACACACACACACACACACACACAGAGTTCTTGTTTATCTTGATCATCTCTCCTTGATTACCACATAGGAATATTCTTATGGTAACTGCTGCTGTCACAGGTTGAACCTCTCTAGTCTGGCACACTCTTGTCTGGCAACAGCCATAATCCAGCATGATTTTAATTAGCTGGATGACCATTTATCATGGGTGTGGCCATGTTTCCCATGTTCCCATATAGTTTGTTTACAGCCACCAGTCCTGGACTCGTATGTACTGTGCTATTAGCTCTAATTTACCCCTAAATGTCTTCTAAGATCCCAGAAAGCAGTGGAAGTGTTGGTAATGCTGCTAGACAATAGCAACATCCTCTACTTTAGCAAGTCCTCTAATTTGGCATGAGATGGGTCCCAAGGGTGCCAGACTAGAGAGGTTCAAACTGTAGCAATGGTTCTTTACATTTTCAGTTGCACCCAGTGGCCCCAAATAAAACTCAGGTGTAGTTGTGCGAGTTGCAGTACAAATTTTTACTTAGTCCCTGTCTTGACTGGGCAAAAAGGAACATGGGCTTTGTTTCCTCCATGAATTTATCACACTATGATAAAAAAAAGTCTCTGTCAAGACAAGGCTCACGATATAAGCTGGGTGTAATAGCAAATAGCCTAAATCATGGCCAGCCAGCAAGAGTATGTTTGCTTCAATCTTGACATTGCTTTTCAATTGGATTAAACTAATATGAGAATCAGTTCCTCTTTTGCCCCTCAAGGCAATGCCTTGGAGAGAGTCCCTGTAACAAAGATCTTATTATCTTGAATAACCAAGATAGAAAAAGGGTAGGTAGAAAGGAAACCTTTTTCATTATTATTCCACCTGCATTACTGATGGGAAACCAAGGAACATAAATGTGGTGATAATCGCAAAGGAGATGGTGGCAGAAATGACAGCTGACCCTGGATGTCCTGTGTCAGCACAATTCTTAATAATTTTACCTGTTGTGGGTTTTTGTATAGCAACAAATAAGCCACTAAAAAGGTAATGGGTGGGGCAGTCAGTGGGGAATGTGAAAGCACTTCCAAGGAGGTCTCTAGGATTCCAAACACAAACATTTAAGTAAAACGTGATAGGCAAACCACTGACTCTTCTTACTTTAAGTAGTCTCAAACTGCAATGAGGGCAACCTGTTGGCTAGGGTGTGTCTGTGTACCTGTTGTGGTTTTAGTATGATGAGAAGTCGTTCAAAGATATTTGGGTCCATTATACCCTCAATTATGTAGTGGTCTAGACTGACACTTTTATTCTGAAGCAGCAGTTAAGCCATGATTATATGAATCTCTTAGCATTGTTTTTATCATCGTAGTTTTGTGCATCCAAAGTTTCTTGGGGGTGGGGAGAATCTGTAAGATTCCAGATAATATTTGTGCTATGTATTTTCACAATTGTCCAGCAAGCTGAGTATCTTTGAAGATAACACTATCAAATTGTTTTTCCTATACTAGAGAAAGTTTCTGGGGAAGCTGGCAGTTGTCAGATACCATTTCTGGCAAGCGCAAACCTGACAGATACTGTTGCTGGGGCAAGGACTTGCTGTTTCTGGGAAAAAGAAATGTGCATACTGAAACAATATTGTATGTTCCTAACATGGGGTATCTATTTGCTCCATTTGTTCAAAGTAGCAGACCATTTACTGCCTCTTTGATTTGTTTGTTCCTTTTATAATTGGTGGTATTGCTGTCTATTTTCATTGTCAAACCATGGGTCTGGTAGAACCCAACACCTATGCAGCACATGGCTTTTTTAAAAAATGTGTTTCAACATGGTGTGAACGAGACCCGAACTGAAGTACTGCAGTGTGCTTTAGGACCTAGGAACATTTTAAATTGTCCCTAGCTTTATAGTTCACAGTTTACAATAAAGATATTGCATTCTATGTGTGCTTTTTCCACTTTTAACATACTAGGGATCTTGACAATCACAGTACTGAAGCAGTAATTTTTAGTCTAGGGTGAAGGTAAACAATGAGGCTATGTCTAGATGGCACCCTAACCTCAAAATAAGCTATAGAATTTTCACTATGCAAATTGCGTAGCTTATTTTGATTAGATTTTGAAATAGGATATTTTGGCATGTGATGCTGTCTAAACAGAGCCACGTACTGAAATAAAGCTCTGTTTCGAGGCATCCCTGTCCTCCTCCTATGATGAGGTTTGCAGAGAAGCTGGAATAGTGCTCCAGTTATCTCAAAAATTGTTTTGAGACAATGGGCACATTGCATAGCTGAAGGCAGCTATTTGTATATCACTGTATCCTGAAATTACACCTGCCATCTAGATGTACACTCACTGTTCTTCCTGTTACTTTATTTCTTAAATTATGAATTATTTGTTACAATTTGCACTCTAAGTGCTCACAAATCTGAGGCCTGTTTTGATTAAATATTTTTAAATATATTTCTCAGTTTGGGTAGGAGCTGGAGTAATGCTGTTATTCTACTGGATATAGTAGGCATATTTCCCCACATCCTATCAATAATTGTTGTGCAGTTATGCTGTGAATAAACTACCTACAGGAGTTGTGGAAACTCCATCACTGGAGATTTTTAATAGCAGATTAGACAAGCAAGTCAGGAAAGATGTAGATAACACAGAGTGCTACCAAGACAGCAGAGGACTGGACAAGAAGAATTCTCAAGGACCCTTTGAGTTCACTGATTCTATGAAGAAGTTGTCCTGGGTGTTTTTGAAGAGACTTACTGCCTGGGTCATTATCAAGCATAAGGAAATTGTTTCTTTAGTGCATAGCCTGGCTATGCCCCACTGATGTCACCTACATGGTTGGTTTTGGTTTCCAAGACTGCTCCTCCTTGAGAATGTTACCCATAACTGAAATAGCTTAGGTTGAGTGACCCAGCATTTGTGACCCTCTGCTGTTTTTCAAGGTCCAATAACCAGTTGCTGAAGACCTCATTCACTGAATGATTTAGCACTGAGGGACTCAATCTTTCTTGTGTGTACGTACTGAGTTTTAGGCAGGATGTGTTCCTTTGAAATCACAGGAGACAAAGCTGAAAATCAATCTGTGTGGAAGCCTGCTTATTTGTATTTCCAGATTAGAGGTCTTTTTTTTTAAAATTAATACACCTTTTTTGAAAGACTGTGATTAAAACATTCTAGAATATATCTGAGCTGTTCTCCTGAGAGTAAGGAATAGTATTATTGAGAATAAAGATGTTTCTGGATGGTATTTTCCCTTTATCTTGTTATACTCGTGATTTTGTTAAAAGTTAATATTGAAACTGTACTAAAATTTCCTGTGTGAATTTTCATGGTTTGATATTATTCCAGATAGAAGTTGAGACAACAGCTCCAGCTACAAAACCTTCTGCTATATAAAGTTAGTGGAGATGAGCAAGACTCCTCAGAGACTCTTTCATCCCACGCAGGTCTAACTCAGCTAATGGTTTGACTTATCTGGCATCTGCAGATTAATTTACTGCATTCAACATCACATAAAAACAGGATTGTAAATTGGACAGTATTTTCCCTAAGACTTTAAGACTTCTGTTGAACAGATGGGTGGGGGGAAGGATCAAAAACAACTGGAATTAACTAGTCCCTAAGTACTGCTCAATATATTGGTGTCAACACAGGTTGGAGACTCTGGAGCATAATTCAGAGTTCAAAACGTCCAGGTAGTGAAGTTTAAATTAGGACAAAACCATTAGAAGAATGGTGGAGTGAAACAGTCAAATAGAGGCCATTTTAATTTGCTGCCTCTCATGTAATTTGATCAAAGACAGTGCTGAGTTGCATATGGTGTGTAGAACTTTTTAAAATTACTTTTATCTTTCTCTGTCATTCTGACAATTTTCAAAATAGATTTTAAAATAATTACTTATCAGAACTGATGTATTTTTCCCCCAGATGAGGCTCAAGAGACAAACGTGTATTAAGATTCAAATTGTTTAAGGCTGAGTTGATTTAAACTGAAGCATAAATTGATATTTTTTATCCAATGAAAGTTTACATTGTTCCTAAGACCAAAAATTTCATTTTTAGATTATGATGGGGTTACAATATTTTACTTTTAAAATTGCCTATGCTGTTGTTATCAAAGGACCAGGCACTTGAAAAATCTATTGATTTTTCATCTATAAAATGTGCTACCTACCTGATTTTTAAATTAACTAACCATTTATATAAATCTGTTAGGTAGCCTATTTTTTGAAGAGCATAGGTCCTACATTATTTGCACATGTTTAATATATTCTAAAGGCATTTTGACTAGCTGCTGATACTTTTTCTTTTTTTTTTTCTTTCTGCACTTAAAATGGAATGATCACATTTTTTCCTCAGTACCATAAAAGTTTTTGGGTAATGAGCATTTTTGAAAATTAGCTCACTCAGTTAAATGTCCAAGTATGGATTTAAGTGCTTTAGTTGTGCTTTTTTAAAAAAAAAATAATTTCTTTTGAGATTCTGACATACTGACTTTGGTGGATCAGGTTACAAATTGTCTCTTGCTCTATGTAATGTTTTATGCCTTGTTAAAAATGTTTTAAAATACCATGATAAAAGATGAATATCTGTTTAAAGCAGAGTTAGTTAGTGAGATCCATGAAATCATTTAAAATGTCGATCGCATAATTGGTGCCAAGCTTAGTCAGCCCATAAGGAGGGGAAACATTGTTATGAGAATATTTGCATGGTTACATTTTAATACACTACATAAAATGTTAATTGTAAGTGCTAGCTTACAGTAACGTTTTGATCTCTGCCACACATTGTTGTAACATGTCAAAATCAAACATATTTATTTTATTAAGGAATCCCAAGGTCAAATAAGTAACCTTAAAAAAAACCCCATAATCCTATTTTATTGTTCCCCCCATTTAAATTTTATTCATTTATTTTTCCTAAAAATAACATTGTGTCTGCTGATTTTCCCATCAAAACCACTGGGATAGTTCTAAAAAACAAGTTACAGTGTTCTTTTTCTCAAATAACAACCATAATTGTTGGTTTGAAATATACAAGAACATGTTAGACAAACTCCTGTCAGGGATGTTCTAGGCGTGGTTTATCCTGTGTTCTTGGAGGTCTTATCCCTTCACCTTTCCACTTCTTTGGTCCTTCTTATGTGCACAGACAACAGCAATGCCCAAAATATGGAGGTGCAAACAATTCAGTGTGTATTGAGGTTTAGCGGGGGATGAGGGGAGAGACAGAGAATAGAGAGCATTACTGGGTTATATGTATGTTCTATAAACCCTGTATTCTGTTTCTCCTTTCCATTTACATTTGAAGAAGGAGGTTTTACCCACAAAAGCTCGTGATCTAAGGCTAAATCTACATGAGAAGCCTCAGTCAACAGAAGTCACTGTCAGAAGGGATTTCCTGGCAACACTTCTGTTGACAGACTGTATCTATATATAAAAGCATATTGAAAGAGCAATCTGCTCTGTCGACAGAGAGCAGACAGACTGCCTGGCCTTCTCTTGACAGAATGGCTGACTGGAAGCTCTGCAAACAGGGCTGCCAGGGGAACCGGAAGCCCTGTCTGTCAATGAAAGTGCCCCTTAGTGTCTACATGGCTGTTTTGTCAACAGAACACTGTTGAGAGAGGCATTACCTGAACAGGAAGAGATATAACGCTGCCAGCAGATGTGCTAGTTTTTATCAACAAACTGTCAACAAAGCACATTTTGCATGTAGATGGTTTCCCCAATTTTGCTGGGAAAAGCGCCTTGTGTATATGTAGCCTAATAGATTAGTTCATCTCTAAGGCCGTTTCTACACAGGCTACTTCGCATGATAATACAGGGAGCAAAAGATGCTAATGAGGTGCAGATGCAAATTCCCCACACCTCATTAGCATAATGTCACGTGATTTGGAGTCCCGAAGACCGTTCTTCCGGACTCCAAAACGCCATGTAGAAGCGCGGCCCTGGTGGGGGACCTCTGGAAGGAAGTCCTCCTTCCAGAGGCCCCTTCTCCCCAAAATTTTTTGGGAAGAAGGGGCCTCCAGAAGAAGGACTTCCTTCCAGAAGCCCCGCTGGTGGCCACGCTTCTACACGGTGTTTTGAAGTCCGGAAGAATGGTCTTCCAGACTCCAAATCACGTGACATTATGCTAATGTGGTGCAGGGAATTTGCATCTATGCCTCATTAGCATATTTTGCTCCTTGTATTAGCATGCCACCTCCGAAGGAAGTGGCCTGTGTAGAAACAGCCTAAGTTTCCACAGGACTGCTTGTTGTATTGTAACATGGTTATTTAGCCAATCATGTTCCACCACCTTAATTGGTTTAAACTCAGAAACGTTAACTTTACAGCAGACAAACTATCAAAGAACCAAGCAGAGACAATGCAGAAAAGTAATAGAGAGATGTGGAGCATAATAACAAAACAAAGAAATGTGCCAACACAAAGGTTGAATTAAAAGACCTCTGAAGGTCCTTATCAGCCTGATATTTTTATGATTCTAGCTTTATAGTTCCAGAAAGATGAGATAAATTATGAAATAAACACATGATTTACACATAAACAAATGCTTTTCAAAGGCTATTTCTAAATTTTATAGCATGATATCCTCCTTTCTAGGAATGTTTTGCTAGAGAGTGCTATTTATAGAAATCCCTCACTGCCAATAAATTATTCTAAATGCAGGTGGGGGTGAGGGAAGGTAAAAGGTGAACAAAAGAATGGAGATAATTATTATATGGTAGACAACAAAAATAAAGTTGTAAATTACTATTTGAAGAGCAAGTCACAAAGCAAGCCGAGTTTCCTGATCTCTTTATTGATGTTTAGGGGAATTCATGAATTATTTCACAGCAATATAATTAACAATGCTCACAAAAAGCTACCTGGGCTTAGAACTAAAATGAATCTTTAGAAAAATGAATGCTGACATGATGCAGTTGATACACAGTAAGATTTATATTCCATGTACAGATGCATGGACTCCTAGACTTTATGCCATCAGGAGACCTTCATGATCGTCTAGTCGATCTCTTGCATATTACAGGCCACTGAACCTCACCCACTCACTCCTGTAATAGACCTATAAATTGTGTCTCAGTTACTGACATTCTCAAATCATGATTTAAAGACTTCAGGCTACAGAGAATACACCATTTACACTAGCTTAAACCTGCAAATGACCCATGCTATAAGAAGAAAACAGGGGAGGGGAAAAAAAAACCCCAGAAGAAGCCAAAACAACTTCAAGCAAATACAGGGTCCTTAACAATATGATCTAGGTAAATCTCCTTCCAACTCCTGAGTACAGAATTCACTTGGACTGAATGAGCATGTCAGCATTGTCCATCATCAGAGAAAAGCTTCTCTGAAGTAACACAAAGTCCTCCCCATCTAACATTCTCATAAGCCATTGGGGATATGTGTTAGTAGTAATAGCGGATCAGCTATATGCCACTGTTTATCAGTTTATCCCTTATCAAGCTCAGTCTTGAAGCTATTTAGGATTCTTACCTTGCTGTTCCCGTTGCAAGGTTGTTCAGTTCAGGAGAACTTCACTCCTCTGATAGCTAGATACTTTCATCACATTTCAAGCCTAAACTTGTTGATGGCTGGTTTGTATCCATTTCCTATTGTGTGAACATTGATGCTTAGCTCTAACAACTTCAATAATGTCTTTCCTCCCATCTTGCTATTAATCCCTCTGCTGTATTTAATTTTTCTTAAAATAGTGATCTAACTTATTGAATAGTCATTATATGTGAAAATGAAATGTCTTGCAGGGTTACTTAATACATGTTGAATATATTGACTGGATGTAAACATCATGGCTGGAGACAACATATGTAGGAGATGGGGAGGCAGAATCATGAAGCCTCAGCAGAGCCAAGATAATGAATTACTTTCCTGACGTGGGAAGATAATTATAGAGTTGCTTCATAGGGTTTCTCTGCCACCCTGTTTGTCTGGTTCAAATAGAGGATAAGTAAGGCAAAAGTTGAATCTCTCTCATCCCGCACCCTTGCGACCTGATTGGTGCTGGATGAGCAAATTTGCTAGACAAAGGGAGGGCAATATTTTCTAGCACATTACCAACACTTCCACTGCATACTGCACTCTTAGAAGATATTTGGGGGTATTTTACAGCTAAATAACATAGAACACTGAGAGATAGGAGTGATTGCTGTAAACAAGCTTAATGGGGTCACAGGAAACTTGGCCACACCTGTGATAAGTGGTTATTAGGCTAAGTAAAATCAGGCCAGATTACGGAGTTTGTAGCACAAGAGAGTTCCAGGTTAGAGAGGTTACCTGTACTATTAAGAGAGAGGTTGTTTTGCTTCCATGTGGAATATTTTAAGCCAATGGGACTGTGTGGAAATTTGCTTAGATGTGGTTAACTTGGTCTCCAATGTTAGAGATTTATTCCACACGATATGAGAGCTCATCTCAGTTGCTAATTGCTCTAATGCTTCGACCTACATAAAGCCTTTCCATCAATGAACAAGCAGAGGTAAATGTATTTGGTTTCTGAGGATCACATGCCCTAATTAAAGAGGGCAGAAATGTAGACCTTTGCCATATAAAGTTGGTGATATTTTAGAAAGTTGTGCTTTTAAAAAAAGGTTACTGAAAACTTAGCTGAGCATAATTAACTTCCTTGCCTTCACTATGTATAATTCACAGCTGAGACATATTTGTGTATGGAAAAATGGAAAAAAAAAAAAGTGCCCCTCCCCTTTTTTCTTTACTTCCCTCTGGAGAGACTGTTAAAAGTATTGTGATGTGTTTTGCCTTTCTGCAACAAAAGTGTGTTAGTGTGTTATCTATGTATCCTAGATACTTAAATCATGCCAAGTATCATAACACCTGTTACACTCATGTTCACCTCAGAATGTCAATCCCAAAACACAGAAAGAGAGAGAGAGAGGGAGAGAGAGAGAGGAGACTTTTACATAAGCTGTCAATCAAAATGTCATAACCAGAAACTTTAAGTCAGCAACAACCCAAGCTAAACATGACAGTGAAAAAGTAAGATATGTAGCAGCAGACCCTGAGTGGCTGTACACAACCAATACATACCCACATGGGGTGAGGAAACAGAACATGCGTTTCAAGGAGCAGGAACCAGGAAAGAAAAAGGATCAGGGAACAGGAAGGCACATACAACAGACATCACAGCTCCTCACACTTTTTAATGCATTTACTTCCAGAACATTTCCATGGCAGTAAACTGAGGCTACATGGTTTGCCCAGGATTTCACAGGAAATCTGTGACACAAAAAAGAGTTGAACCCAGGCATCCCATGTCCTGAGCACTGGAGTGTCCTTTCTTCTCTAGTGCTGTTGTCTTTATAGCTTTCTTCCAGTGTACTGGACGTATGTGTCCTTTCTAAACCAGAGCTTTACCCTGTGGCAAAACTTTTTAACTCACTGACAATTTTGTAAATAAAATCTTAACTAGAAGTGCCATTACAAGGGAAGAAAGTTGTTCTAAAATGATTACTTTTGGCTATAGAATGCAGAAACATAATATGTATATGAATGGGTGATTGCGGTTGTAATGTTTAACAATGTTCCTAGTATCTTAAAACCTCACTTACCTTTTTTGGTGAATTCAATGAATAATATTGAATTTCTTTAAAAATAAATTCCTGCAAAAGGGATTTTAATGCTTCCATGCAGTCATAACTTAGCGATAGAATTTGAGTTTTCTCTCACCAAGATCAATTTTGACAAAAATGTGGCATAAGTAGCTATAATTCAGCATTCTGTGTCCTGCACCTTCAACTGTGAGTTTTTTCCTAGGCTATCAAGAGGGCAGAGTTGAATAAGGAAGCCTCTGTTTCTGTCCATGAACTTTTTATGTTCTGTTGTCTTTTTTCTTCTGTCACGAGGAGTAAGGGAGGTCGCTCCAGGTGACCTTCCTTGGTGAAGGCAGTCAAATTAGTTGATTTCTGATACACTGATTCTAGTTACACAGTTGCCATAGCATTATGTATCTGAACTCAACTTATTTTCCTAGCATGGGCCAAGCCATAGATTTCAAGGTCAGAAGGGACCATCATGATCATGCAGTCTGACCTTCTGTGCATTGTAGGGCACAGAACCTCACCTAGCCACTGCTGTAATAGACAGATAGTCCCTGGCTGAGTTACCAAAGTCCTCAAATTATGCTTTAAAGACTTCAAGTTACAGAGAATCCATCACTGAGACTAGAAGATCTACACAAGAGTAATAACACACACTGATTAGTCAAAGTGATCCACTCAAAAACGCTTAGTCTACAAATTGACTGAAATGTTTGGCAAACACTTGCAAATCATGAGTATGCTTCTAGCTAGAGGGATTGATGTATGAATGATTTGTGATTGACGATACCACAATTTATTGGATTTGTGTTTTTGTTGCTGTATGCTCTTTCTTCAAATCAGCAGCAGGAAGCTAGGTAGCCAAAAGGAAAGATTCTAGGCAGAAGCTGTCTGTGGCAAAGCAGAGACACACAAAAATCAAGAAATCTACAGGGACAATTCTGTTTATACTATTCTAATAATAATATTTGTTCAATATTAGAATAAAATCACTTTTTGGCCTTTGATGTGTCCATTTCTGCTTCAGTTACTTTCCCTTGCATCTTATTTTAGTAGTTGCAAGTACTTGCAGGAATTGTCTCACCATTTCATGAGGATCAAGTGGTCACTGGTTCCTGTTTCTGCACCCATCTTCTGCTCCTGGGCTGCTCTTGGTGCTCTTCCCACTGTTGAAATCTCTACTCCAGTCCCATTCCTCTGCAAAGAATATTCCTCACCCCTGAGTTTAATAGGGAAGAGTAAAACAAGAAAATATTAAATGGAAAACATTTCCCCCTGAACACCACTGCTGGTGTAACTCATTAGCTTTGCTTAACTGGAGTCATGTCAGGGCAATTCTAGCTCTTTGCTTCTAGCTCTTTGCCTCTA
This sequence comes from Carettochelys insculpta, assembly GCF_033958435.1. Taxonomy (NCBI): domain Eukaryota; kingdom Metazoa; phylum Chordata; order Testudines; family Carettochelyidae; genus Carettochelys; species Carettochelys insculpta. The sequence continues at coordinate 19,618,683 of NC_134143.1, forward strand.
AATGAAATTGAACGCTCTGCCTCAGCTAATTGATTCCCAGCTCCACAGGACTAGCCAGTGAGGTGGTTTCTCCTGGAGGGTTCTCTGGGGAGATTACTGTAAGGGTAGCTCTAGAGCCACTCTGACAGTAAGTCTGTGTCTGTGTAATCCCCCTCTTTCCTTCCTGGGTTACTCAGGTGTAGGCAACTCTCATTTGTGTGCCAAGGCACCTAATGGTTTTAATATTAAAGCAGATCCTTAGTGTCCTAGTTGGAAACCCCCTTTCCAGCCCTTTGCTACAGTCCCTTGTTTCTAAAGGTATGTAAAATGGCGGTGCCTCCACCTGACTTGGCTCCTGTATACACTTCCTGGTACACCTCGGGAACCTCCAGGAATACTTATTTTAGTTATAACCTGTATTTAACTCCAAAACAGTGATTATAAATTATATACATCTAATTGATCAAACTAGAATTAACAGCATTACCTAACAACTTAAGGAAACAGGGTTATAAATGAAAGCTGAATAAAAACAACTGACAAGGTACTCAGAAATAAATGAAACTTATCTAACTGGTGTTTACACTGCCATCAATTTGCCCACCCCAGAGTGTATGCTCCTTACATGTCAGAGTTGCAGATACTTGCTTGTGTTGGCGTGCTTGCATTTCTTCACCTCTGTTGGAAATAGATTCTGTGTGTCAGTCCAGGCAAGGCAGTGAGTTGAACAGCCCCTTTGACATTATAGCTGGTTCATGCAGCACTTTAATGGGCACAGATAATTACAGTGACTTCTTGGTCTGGTTCTTCAGCAGCCTCTAGCTTCTAATAGCAGTTTCTGGATTGGGAAAAGGCTCCACACCTGCTCTGAAGTGGTCTGTTCAACCACAGGCCACAGCATGCCCTCAACATCCAGCCCTGGCTTTCCAAAATAGGGAGATGACCATCTTCTCACTCAGAACCTCCTATAGATAGAGATGCCTAAATTTGCATTAGGTACTGCTCCTAGAACATCATTACCACCTGTATATTTATAGCTGCATATGAAATAATTCTACCCAAGATCTTTTATTTTCTCGTTCTTCCTCTGTAGAGTCTGGTAATGTTAATGAGCTTTTATCCATTGTGTCTGACCACCTGAAGTGCATGTGTTGCTTGGTTTTTAATACACTCTACATTTTGTACTCTAAATTATATTTAGTAGTTTAAGTGAATATTATTTTGAAAAAAGAATCTCTATTTTTAGGCAGCTACTTGGCATGTAACATCATTCTTATATAAAAAATGAGATGTGTGTTAATTGTGTAAAATATGGTGGAGAGGAATTTTTATGTTCTGCTATAAAGCAAGAAGACATCATTTGTACCAGGCCATCTGCCAGTTGTAAAAATTATTGCAAGTGGCATACCTAGAGCTGTTTTGATTATTCTTTCCAAACTAGGCACCAATTCCTTTTAGAAATCAAATCAAAATAATGTAAATGCACATTTGGGGTGACTCTGGCTCAGGGGGCTGATAATGGGCTATCCCTGGATAACAAAACTACATCCAGATCAGGTCAGTGGAAACATTTCTACTGTCAAGTAATTATATCTGGGGGCCTTTATGAAATGAGTTAATGGTGCCAAATAACTTTCTAGTAGGTAACCTCCCATGCCACAGTTAGCATTAAGAGGATAATCCAATTCCTTTAAAATCATTTGGGACTCTCTTTAGATTGGCTTCAGCATGAATTAATTGACCTTTTTGACGGTAGTCTCAACAAGCTAAGGGTTGAACGGATTTGCAAAATGAACTAACTGTGGAATGGTTAGGCCCAAGTTTTTTTAATGGGTGCCTAAATTATTGTTCCTAATCCATATTTCAGCACTTAAGTCTGTGTCTCATTTTCAGAAGTACTGAGCACTCCTTCACATCACATCAGTATTTTGCTTACAATACTTTATCTCATCAGATCAGATTATCCTGTTTTGTGTGGAAGAAAATTAATAATTAATAGCCCAATAATGCCAGAGTGGAAAGTAAGCTGGTAATAGTAAGAATGTGGCCAAAGCTGTGTAAACAAGCTGATATGGTCTTTTACACCATACCACCAAGCTATTTACAGCCCGTACAGTGTTTCAGAATGTAGACTTGCATTTATGGGCTCGGGGTTTTGGCTTACCGCTAGCCTCATCTGAACAGAAAATATTTAGTTTCTTGTCCCAAATCAGGTGACAAGGGGAAGGAGAACCCAGAAAGTGCTACCTCACAGGAGGCATTTCAGAGCATACAGCAAGAGCACTTTAACTGAGTACAATACCAATTCATTAACATCCATAAAGTTTCCTGAAGATCCAGAAAGCTGCAGAACTTTGATATTGATAGATGTTTGGGCAACATGCTATGATTAGAGCTGAACAAGTAATTGGCTGTGATGAATGTGTTCACTGTTACTCTATGATATGGAGTGAGCTGAGATAGCACAGAGATCAGGAAATTGCTAGTATTCATGAAAGTGTAACAAGTGGCTTGAAAATCTAACAAACAGCAGAAAGCCTAAGGTTATCAGAACAGAATACAATTCTAGGATGCCATCCAGTAACATTATTAAGATAAAGAATTACTTCGCATAACATACACACACCCCATCTTGAAGATCTGATGTTAAGAGACATAGGGCTAGCCTCACTCATGACATGTCAGATGAAGTTGAAGGTCTCAGCAAGTGGCTAAACTATATTGTAAATCTAATAGTCGATAGATCAGTGAAAGCGTAGGGCATCAGGAGAACTGCCAGCAGCTTCACTGGCTTTTGTACCACCCCAGATAACATGGACTGTACAGGGGAATAGAAGAGCAGTTCTGGGTATGCAAAACTGGGCTGAAAATCTGGGCATGAATGTAATTTCTCAGAAAGATACTTTTTACATGTGCACTTACATCTGAGCAAGACACAATTTAGGAACAGCCTTTCACAATCGTATTTTCGTGATTCTTCAAATTTCAGCAGGTACCAAGAAGCACAGAAACAAGCATAAACATTTAAAATAAGAATAGCTGTGCCTCAAGATTTGTTTGAAAATATGAGGTTTCCAATTTCTGTAGGTATCATGAAGCCAGTAAATTCAAATAAAGGTGCATGACAGCTAAATGGGAAAAGTTGGACAAGTATTACTCACACCCAGTTTCAGTTACATAGGCACCCATAGAACTGATGTGTTCTTTGTGTAGAGTGATACAGTTTTGCATCTGCCTCTTTCATCTATGTGTTTCTTAGGATTGGTTCATTTATTATCATAAGTCCTAGTTTTAACAAACGGCCACTTGAAGATCACACAGGTTTCCATTGAACAGTACGATAGTGTTTACATATCTGACTTCATTTAGGCCTTTCTCAATTGATTTTCAGACATTTTCCTTCAAAGTCCAGTGCCTGGAAGATATTTTCAGTGAGAGTTCTGAAGAGCTTGTACAGAGATGATAATCTTGATTAAACATAATATAAAGAAAAGGTTTCATTTTCATTTACATTTCTCTAGTACTGAATATTACTTTCATCTGTGCCTTAGCCATATGAGGCTTTTAATATGAAATCATTTCTCATTAAGTCAAAAGCTTTCTCATAGCTGATGAATACCATACATAATGAAAGGCCATATTCATTTGTCATCCACAGTAAATCATTTATCACACAGCAGATACATATTGTAGAAAAACCTAATCAAAGCTTTTCAGTTATTCTGGTGGGTTAAACTCCAACTTAACAAGGAGATGATTTCTCAGTAATTAAGATAAAACTTTTTTTACATAAATATTTGGTTTATTAGCTGATACTCAAATAGTGTTGCATATCAGAGGGGTAGCCGTGTTAGTCTGTACCCACAAAAACGAGAAGTCCTGTGGCAACCTTATAGACTAACAGATTTTTTGGAGCATAACTTCTGTAGGCAAAGACTACATGCATCTGACAAAGTGGGTCTTTGCCCACAAACACTTATGCTCCAAAAAAATCTGTTAGTCTATAAGGTGCCACAGGACAGCTTGTTTTTTCAAGTAGTATTGATGCCATTGTGTTATTGTGATTAGTACATTAGAATTGAGAGAGACTACAGTGTTACTGTTTGGGTTTTGAAATCTTTTTGAATGTGTACATGCCTGTGGAGCACAAGCTAACAGTGTGAACAACTCAAGTTGTTCTTACCGCAGACTCCTCAAAAATCCTAAAGTCTGACAGTTGTCTGGTAGTATGATAGCTCTTATTAACATTTATGTTACAATGTGCTCTCTCATTTGTGGAGATGCTCTGCCAGATCCTGGACAATATTCTCAAATATGTACTATTGTTACAGCTAACTGAACTCAGGGTACCATAGAAGATTTAACTAAATGTTTGTGGCTGCATTTAGTCTGGAAGCTTCAGTGATAATGGCCCTCAGGAATCATCTGTTAAATAAAAAGCATTTTTCTCTCTTGCTATTGCCATGGTAACTGCCTTTTCCCCTTACTGGTAAATGTAAAATGTTATGTGAATTTAGTATTGGTGTTAGGATCCAGATGCATAATACTGGACACTGAATCACCTCTGTAGCAAACAATTGCCGAACAGATAGCAGAAGTGAAATCTTTCTGTTGTCAATGTGCCAGAGAATGCACTCCAACCCTGTGGTGGACGTGCCCCCTTGAGGGGTAAGGGTAGTTCAGTGTTCCTTTACCATTCAGTCCTTGACATTCTTGCTAAGAGTGCCAGAATTTTTAGTAATTCTGCTGGCAGATCTTAAGTTGTGAATTCCAACCTACTGGCATGAACTGAACGTACTAACTCATTTTGCCTGTGTCACCAAAGAGCCATCAGATGGAACAGATTTCTAGTTGTTACTAGTATTGAAGAGCATGGCTGGCTTTATTATTTTGTTTATTTTCTTCAGTTTGCATCCCAGATATTGACCACCTATCCCCTCTTATTACTATAGTCTTTCAATTTGTTTTCACTATGAACTCTGGCCAAGATTTTTGAAAAATGGAGCACAGAGTTAGACTTCTAAGGGCATATTTAGACATCAGAATAAGAGCTTGATACTGAAAATGTCTGAGCTCCCAAAGGCGGTTGCTGAAGGCAAGCCTTCGTAATTGGAGCTGTAGGTGTTCATCTCCTTCTGAATATGTCTAAACACAGGCACAATTTAAAAAGTCTTGATCGGTTAACTTTCTGTTGCTTTCCTTTTTTAGTGGGTATATTTTATTTCATAAACAGAAACAGCAGTGGCCTTTTCATATGCTTTTTACACGGTCAAGCGTGGCTGAAGTAACTAAAAGTTGCAATTGTAACAGATCGTGAGATACAGCCTATGGACAGTTGCATGTCAGAGCTGAAGGATGAATGGTTATATATGCTGTTGTTTACAGCAATCACAGCAATAATGGTATGTTTTAACCCTTGAAATCAGTGAGTGGAATCTTAAGACAATTTGTTCTAAAGTTCCAGGAATGGCTTTTTGTTTTCTGGCTGCAGTTCTCAACCAGAAAATACTTACCACCACAACTGTGAGCACAAAATGATGCAAAAATAGATAGTAGCAGTAGAATATCTCTCCTGCCTCTCCCCCTTTCCCCCAGGCAATTGAAAGATGTGTTTGTATTATTGTAGTTATCCTAAGCTATTTTAAGTTATTTTAATAGGCGCTGGGTCAGATCTTGCACATGTAATCCTTCATGACCACACGCTAATTATTGTTGGATGTATAATCTCTCAGTTGAATAAAAAACTGTCCATTGTAGGTTGGATAGTAAACAGATATATTCTGACAGAGTTTCAAAGGTGATTATCTTACTGGTTCGTTTATTATTAATTATGATTGTGTGATTCCTTACTTACTGTTTTTCTTAAACCATATAATTTTTGCCATAATCTAATTAAAAATAGAAGCATCTGAATTAATCTAGTAAATAGCCATATTATGCTGTTCAGTATCTAGTTTAACAAAATTAAAAACCTTTTTGCCATAACATATTCATAACCAGATTCAGTTGAACTCTTTTTAAAACAGATTCTGCTGCTGCTGAGGATGATAATCATATTGGAGCAGCATGTTGAAATTACTGTGGTATTTTAGTAGTATTTTACAGGATGAGTAAGGGTTGCAAAATGTCGTTTTACAAGTAATGTTTCTTGGTTAGGGCTTGCTGATATCTTCAGAATATATACCTTTTTATACATTCGTTCCCCTGGGAAGTAACAAGTACTTTAGGGACGGTCACAACTAGAGTTTCTGTCATTAAAAAATTGTTTTTTCCCCCATCAAAACAAAATTGTGTGAGAATCTTACTGTTTTGTGTTTATTTCTTAGTTGTCTGCGAAGGAGTCATTTCCATTGCTGGACATGTGATGGTACATTGTCAAAACATTTAAGATAAATTGCACATCCAGGCCCACTGACAGGAGGGGACAAAGGGCACAGTTGCCCTCAGGCTCAGTAGTTCAAAGGGGCCTGGTTCTCCAGCAGCTGCCACTGCTACTTTGGCAGTGGCTGCAGCCAGAACTCCAAGCCTCGTTGAAATATTGTGGCAGTGTGGAGGGGGATGGGCCAGTGCCACAGTCTGAAAAGCCCTAAGGGATGACTTCCCTAGGCCCTTGTTCATGCCCTTCCTGGGAAAAAGAGCCAGGCTCCCCTCCCACCTTGCCACAAGGCCCATGATGGCTGTCAGCCCCACTGAAATGTAGCACTGACGTTTTGGGGATCACTCCGACCAGTAAGCATGTTTGTCACTGTCTTCCCTGTAAGACTGGGAGGCTTTATGCTGTGCAGCTCTGGTTCTGATGCATGACATCACTAGCCAGGCCATCACCATACGACTTCCAGGGGGTCATGGTGTCTCTAGTCCCCAGAATCCCCAAATATACCCCTGCTGAGTTGTTAGGTACTACAGAGTTGGATTATTCCCTTTTGGTCTGTCAGCCTTGCTTTTTCATCTTGAAATCTGCTGTATTTCTGTTAAACAAACTTTCTATTTATTTTTCCCAAGCAAGTCTCTGGTATGCAAACTGTATGGAGTAGGTGTACTAAAGTGAACTGATTACTAGGGTGCTACTGTAACTCACACACTTACGTGTGGTTAACTGTCCCATGTTGTGGCACCTAGACCACTACACGGAGAAAGAATAAGTGTCCTCTACAGCCTGAGCTGAGAACAAGCATGAAACTAGCACAACTGCACAACCAGATAGACTCAAACCGGGGACCTCTGAGCTTAGTGCAGGCACCTCTACAGCTCAAGCTAAAGGCCACCTGGCTCTCAGCTTAGGCTGTAGAGGTCTCTTATTCTTTCTCTGTGAAGTGGTCTCGGTACCACTACGTGGGATAAGTATTAGAGAGGTAGCCATGTTAGTCTGTAGCTTCGAGAACAACAAGAAGTCTTGTGACACCTCATAGACTAACAGATAATTTGGAGCATAAGCTTTTGTGGGCAAAGACCCACTTCATCAGATGCAAGAGTTAGGGGGTGGTTTCAGAGGGGTATTTAAAGAGTGGGGTCCCAGTAAAAGGGAGGGCCAGAGCTGACAAGGGCTATTCAGCAAGGTGGAAATGGCCCAGTATCAACAGTACTTAAAAGACGAAAAAACAAGTCAGATCAGACAGGGGGATGTGAGCCTTTGTCAGGGTCTAATGGGGAGACATTAGCACCCAGAGAAGAGAAACTGCCTTTGTAAGCTGTGAGCCACTCCCAATCTCTGTTTAATCTTTGGTTAATGGAGTCAAATTTGCAAATAAATTGCAGCTCAGAAATTTCTCTCTCCATTTGATTTCTGACATTTTTTTGTTTCAGAACTGTCACCCTTAAATCTGCCACTGAGGACGTGTCTACACTAGCCAAAAACTTCAAAATGGCCATTTCGAAGTTTACTAATGAAGCGCTGAAATACATATTCAGTTTCGAAGTACATATGTATTTCAGCACTTCATTAGTAAACTTCGAAATGGCCATTTGCATGGCCATTTCGAAGTTTTTGGCTAGTGTAGATGTAGCCTGAGTGTCCACGGAGATTGAAGTGTTCCCCCACAGTCTTCTGTACATTACTGTTCCTGATGTCTGATTTATGTCCATTTGTTCTTTTATGGAGAGACTGTCCAGCCTGGCCAATGTAAATTGCAGTGGGGCATTTCTGGTACATGATGGCATATATTATATTAGTAGATGTGCAGGTGAAGGAGCCCCTGATGGTATAGTTGGTGTTAGGTCCTGTGATGATGTCACTGGTGTACATATGTGAGCAGAGTTGGCAGCGAGGACTGTTGCAGGGGCTGGTTCCAGGCCTAGAGTCAGTGGTTGGTGATTTGTTGTGGCTGGTGAGGATTTGTTTAAGGTTGGCGGGCTGTCTATAGGCAAGGACAGGCCTGCCTCCCAAGGTCTGTGAGAGTGAAAAATCGTTGGTCAGGAAGGGTTGCAGATCATTGATGATGTGCTGGAGGGGCCTTAGGTTGGGGGCTGTATGTGATGGTCAGTGGCATTCTCTTGTTTTCCTTGTGCGGCCTGTCTTGTAGCAGGTGGCTTCTGGGTACCCACTTGGCTCTATCAATCTGTTTCCTCATTTCCTTAGGTGGGTATTATAGGTTGAGGAAACCTTGGTAAAGGTCTTGTAGATGTTTGTCTCCGTCCGATGGATCAGAGCAAATACGATTGTACCTTAATGCCTGGCTGTAAACAATGGATCGTGTAGTATGCCCTGGATAGAAGCTGGAGGCGTGTAGATAAGCATAGAGGTCCGTGGGTTTTCAGTATAGGGTGGTATTTATGTGACTGTCACTTATCTGCACAGTAGTGTCCAGGAAGTGAATTTCTTGTGTGGACTGGTCCGGGCTAAGGTTGATGGTGGGGTGGAAACTGTTGAAATCACGGTGGAAGTCTTCAAGAGCCTCCTTCCCATGGGTCCAGATGATGATGATGTCATCAAAGTGGTGCAGGTAAAGGAGGGGAGCTAGGGGAGTAGAACTGAGAAAGTGTTGTTCCAAGTCAAACATAAAAATGTTGCCATACTGTGGGGCCATGCAGGTGCCCATAGCAGTGCCACTGATTTGAAGGTATAATTTGTCCCCAGTCTGAAATAGTTGTGGGCGAGGACAAAGTCGCAAAGCTCCGCCACCATTTGTGCCTCGGTTTCACCAGGAATAATGTTCCTAACACCTTGGAGTCCATCTTCATGTCTGATATTGGTGTAAAGGGCCTCTACATCCATGGTGGCCAGGATGGTGTTTTCAGGAAGGTCACCAATGGATTGCAGTTTCCTGAGGAAGTGGGTGGTATCTCGAAGAAAGCTGGAGGTGCCTATTGGCACCCTTATCACAGGATTGTCTGGATATGTGTACTCTCTACTTAGACCCTATGCTACCAGCACCCCCACTCATGCATCTGATGAAGTGGGTCTTTGCCCGCGAAAGCTTATGCTCCAAAATATCTGTTAGTCTATAAGGTGCCACAAGACTTCTTGTTATACTACATGGGATAGTTAACCACACATAGGTGTGTGCATTACACTGGCACCCTAGTTATCAGTTCACTTTAGTACACCTAATCCATACGGTTTGCATACCAGAGACTTGCTTGGGAAAAAAATAAATAGAAAGTTTGTTTAATAGAAATACTCCAGATTTCCAGATGAAGAAGCAAGGGGAAAGCAAACACATACAAATTATACAGTAAATAAACATAACTCTTTATTTTGTCTCCTGCCTAAATAACTCATGGATATTTGAATTGAGGACATTCCCCTTTGACTTGATGTAGATTTTGCTGACTGTAATGATTCACCACTATCCTTTCCTCAGCTGGACGATGGCTGGGCACTTGAACTTGGTTTCTGATAATCTACTGTCCTGCTGTGGACTGGAGCTGAAGTTTATGAGCATTGTTTTCTGTACACACTTGTATATGTTCATAGCCATAGTCTGTGTACATATTGCAGAACGACTTTCTCATTCTGAGTATTGCAAGCTTTCATAAAAGTCCTTCTGCAATATGCTTATGTGGTACAGTCCCACAGCATGCCATTAGATAGTTCAACTACTCTTTTTGAGGGGGCAGGGCAGGGCATTGTTAATCCTTCTGTTTTCCAGATTATCACAGTATATCTCTGTTTATTTAAAATATGTTTATCTGATGTTCAAAGCAAACATACAAATAATTCCATTAAAAACACACACAAAACCAAATTAAACTGGGCTCCTATGTTACTGTTATTCCCTCCCATTCAGTGCTTCAGAAATAAAGAAAACAATCTCCATGCAATCATTTCATCCCACTTGTTTCCACCCCCTTTATCTCAAAGAAAGGTTTGAATGTAGATAAGCATGGCAGGGTGACTTGAAAGTTGTCAAAATTGTGCTGGGTCAAGTCAAGGATTTAAGTGAATTCTTGAGTCATCTGCCTCGTTTGCCTCTTATTTAAGCCAGGAGCCATTAGCTTGAATGCCTCAAGTGACCCTTGCTGTCATGTTGTAGCTGGGTCCAAAGAAGTTACAGCTTTCCTGCCAAGAAAAAATTGGGGGTGGGGCAGGGGAAGTGTTCTGGGCTGCTTCGGAGATGTTGACATCCAGCTACCACCTGTGATTGTGAACTTGAACAAAAGAATGGTGGGAAGCCTCTCTCAATCAAGGTGGCTGATCTAAACTCCATTTCTTTCAGTTCCTCCCCCCAAGATTACTTCAGCTTTGTCTGGCTTGAGCTTTATCTCATCCAAGCCACAATCTCCATTAGACCTTGAAAGAGCCAGTCAACCGCACCGTCTGAGTCTGTATAAATAGAGATGTGGAGCTGTGTGTGTCATCTGCAGGCTGGAAGCACTGTACTCTGCAAGAGTTCCCTGTCTCCCGTGACAGCCTTATTATATGCTGACCCAGAGGGTGACAACATGATACCCCCCCATAAAAGATCACTGAGGGCATATGAGTAGTCATCCAATAACGCCCTCTGAATCTGCAAAAAAAACCAAAAACATATCGTCCCTGAAATGCTACATTCCTAGCATTAGACTGATGTATTTTATCCTGTGCAGATGTTAGTTAGACAAGGGTCCTGGTACCCAGCTCATGTAAATCAGTAAAGCTCAGCTGATAGCAATAGACTGGTGCTGACTTACATTATCTGAAGACCTGTCAGCAAGTGTCCACAGGAAGACCTAAAGGAAGATGGAAGATGGGCCCTTCAAAAATGCAGCAACTCTTGTAAATAAGGAGATATTTTTGTTTGGCTGGTGTAGAACAGCAACTACAGTTTCATCAGCAGATCTCAAATCATGTTGCAATGAGGGTCAGTATCATCCTCCTCCTTTTACAGATGGGGAAACTGAGGCAGAGAGAGGTGAAATGATTTTCCTAAAGTTATGCAGGCAGCTACTAGCTGAGCTGGGAAGAGTTCCCGAATTCAAGTCTGGCATTCAGTTCACCAGAACACTCTGCTTCCCTGGGAAGGACTTGTCTATATGAGGATATTAGTTGGCTTAGCAAATCAGTTTTATTCTGATATTGCTGTGCCTACACAGGCAGTTATACAAGAATACAAATAGCAGTGGAACTATACGTCTAGGCCATGTGTACATGAGATGCCTCTGTCAACAGAAGTTACTTTTGCAAGAGATATCCCTGCAAATCTCCTGTCAACAGATTGCATCTACACATAAAAGCGGATTGAAAGAAGAATCCGCTCTGTCGACAGAGAGCTACCAGACTACCTGGCGCTCTCTCAGCTGAATAACTGACTGGAAGCTCTGCAAACAGGGCTGCCCAGTGAACCGGGAGCCCTGTCTGTTGACAAAAGGGCCCTGGAGTGCTGCATGGCTTTTTTTGACAACAGAGCACTGTCGAGAGAGGCTTATACCTGAATAGGATCGGGATAATGCTGCCGGGGGATGTGCTGAGTTTTGAGGACAAACTGTCAAGACAGTGCATTTTGTGTGTAGATGCTCTGCGTTTTTTCCCGACAAAAGCTTCTCATGTAGATGTAGCCCTATATTTGTGCTAGTAAATTTTCTTGTGCATAGAAATAACCCTAAATGCTGAAATCTTTTCAAACAAATCTATACCAGGTAGCCCTTTCTTGCAGGCTTTTTACCTGTATTTCTTTACAGATGTAGAGGTATAGTTTGAACCATGATGCAGTCATTGTGTACCTTAGTGACCACATGCAACAGGCCTATGGAAAGGGTTTCTGGCCACAAGAAGCTCATCACAGGACCTTTCTAGTGGTGTAGAGGCAGCGTAACCACCAGAGTAGCTGTAGAAAAATGGGTTTCCCTTTCATGTTGCTGGATGCAAAACAACCTGTCTATCCTGGTCACCTTTTTGAATAATATCCACCATTGTGTCAGGAACAGCTGGTACCCCCAAAAGTATTTTGTCTTCACCATGCTCTCTAGAACACTTCTGATCCTTTCAAATATGTCATGCTCATCTGTGATTTTCCTTGTGCAACCGTGAGACTAAAGTAATAAACTTTAGAACTATTTTGTCTGCAAGCGATGCCAAGAGATTGACATTCATAAAAAAAACAAACAAACATGCTTTCCCTACAAGCTATGTGTTAGGGAATTTTCTGGACCATGGAAGGGCCTGATCCTGAGGAAAAGCTTCAAGAGAGTTCTTTTGTCACTCATTAGAAATGCTAGAAGCAGGAAAAGTTCTAAACAAAAAAAATGCTATTGCCTATGGCAAGGTTTTTGCTATTGTCATTTGGTACATTGAACTAATTCGCTAATTTTGAGTACTGCATATAAATCATAGCAGAGTCTCATTTTGAAAATCAGGGGAGCAAATATACTCTAGTAAAGTAATAAATCCACCAAGTTTGTTGAGAGCCTCTGACTATCATATTTGGCAACCTATGAAGCCAGCTAACAGTAGTTTAATTCATCGTAAGTTATTTTCTTCTCTTTTTCTTACTTGATTCTAAGGTAATGATTCCAGTCCTATTAGCCCGGTTTTTAAATAGGAGCCTTGTGACCAAGATTTTATCTTTGGCCCAGATTCACTGCTGCATTCTGGTGTCTTTTGTGCTGTTCTGGTAAACCATAAATTGATTTTTGACTAGCCATTTAACCAAGTTTGTGGCATTGTTGTATGGTAAAAAGTGGCTGAGTCATAATGCTTAATCTGTCCTGTGGTTCTCCTGGGAAGTGTAGAAATGATCTCTCTCTGATAAACTGATTCCTCCAATTATGCAGTTAGAATGTTGATTTTTTTCCCCCTTTGGTGAAGAAATACAGTTTGCACAACTGACATCTATCAGAATAGCATCACAAGGGAGCTGTCCACTACTGGGGAAGAACAGTATTGCTCTGTAAAGAATAACTTCAGCGTATGTCTTTGGAATCTACTCAGCTGGTACATTAAATCAGTTTACCTCTTGGGCACTCTAAGCCTTGTCCCTCTCTGCCAAGCCATGCTAATTTTTCTGACCCTAGCTGACTCTGTGTCTCCATGGCAGAGCAAGGGTTATAGGTAGCGTGACCATCTGTCCCAGTTTCAGCAGGATAGTCATGTATTTGGAACACCAGGGTGTTGTCCCAATTTATTTTGTCAAAGGGGCTAATTACTCCATATTTTCAGGCATCTGTTGCCTGCTTACCCCGGCTGGGGTAGCCAGGAGCCAGCAGCTGCCCCACCCACCAGCTGGGGAAGCCAGGAGCCGGACCTGGGTGCGGCCACCCCAGCTTCTCCAGGCTAGGGGAGCTGGATGCCTTACCTGGCCACGGCTGCCCCATCCCCCCCCAGCTTTCCTCAGCTGGGGATGCTGGGAGCTGGACCTATGCCATGGCTGCCCCCAACCAACTTCCCCCAGCTTGTGGAAGCTGGGAGCTTCACTGACAGAATGGCAGCCCCCACAGGGCAGCCGCCTCCTGATTCCCAGATAGGGTGACCATCTGTCTCTTTTTGGTCAGGACAGCATCATTCCCCTTGTCCCATATTCGGGTGCAGGGAGATATGGTCACATAGCTATAGGTGACTTTGCCATTCATCCCTGTCTTCTGGTGAATTAATCACAACTGGTTGTCTGCAACCTTGATTTAGCAGTAGATAGTGAATTAAATGCCAGGTCTCAATTAGCTGTTGCACATGGTATAAAACGATTTATAAAACATATCACCCACTGGCCAGGGACCCGTGATGTTTCTATGCTAGCGAGAAACATGTTTACAAATGAAGTTCTGGCTAGTGTGTTCGGATAGAAATACTACAGACATGTGCCAGGTGTAACAGGAGCCTCCTATGAAACTCAACATTGCCTTTTAGGGAGAGAATAAAACTCCATGTCCCTATTCAATTACATATACTATGGTCTGATGTTAAAATCAAGAGAGAGGATTAACCCAGGTCAGTATCCTTTGTTGCTATAGCATTCTCTCATGACTGTTGTTGTTTTAGGTGCTGTCATCCTTCCTCCTACTTCCTTTCATTTTTCTTGCTTTCTGCCACACCGACACCGTGAGAACAGACTGCCTGCTGTCTGAGCTCCCACAGCCCAACGCCCACGTTCATCTCCACTATTAAGAAAAACAATACTTTATTCCCATTTAACAATTTGCTTGCTATATTTGGTTACAGGATCCCTTTATAAAAGAATCTCATTAATTTGCAATGCCTTGAGTGAGCATCTGCATCACAATGCTGAGTTGTTTTTTCTGTCTTGTGAAAGGAAACATGCCATTTCCATCCTCCCTGCTTGATCTACACTTTGTGATCAGACCCCTATAATTTCTGGCAAGCTAGCTATAATAATTATCTGATTTGGAGTTTAAATAGTATATTGATGTTGTAATTCTGCAAGGATGGTAGTGGGTGTAAACCTAATTTTGTGAGTACTAACTCCTTCACAGATTTTGACATAACTTAGCACTGCTCATACAAATCACTCTTGATACAACGGTATCATCTCAGAGAAAGCCACCCATAAGTAAAAAATGCAGTGTTTTCATGAGCCAAATTCTTATGGCCTTCTGTTAGTCCACACTCATTCAGAAACCCTTTCTTCTTGTATCTTGGGTGAAATGTTGGCACCACCGAAATTTCTGGTAAAATTCAGGACTAGGATTTCATCCCATTTCTTTAAGTAGTAGAAGCTGGAAATTCTACTTCTGAAAATGTATGCAAAGTAGGAGACTATGATTTGTGGTTTATGTACTAAAAATCAGATTTGATTTCTTTGGCATGACCCAGTGGCTGCACTGATCAAATCTTACAGACCAATGGGACATTTTCTCACCTAGATTTGTGATTCCTGGCTTTGAGCATAAACATATATGCCATTATAACGTCTGCTTTTTATGTTTCCATAACCTAATGGCTATAAATGGTGTCATGTGAAATTAATTAATGTAATCTATTTTACCCAGCAGGAATTCTAATTAATACCACTACTTTTGTAAATCTGAGGAAGCTTGCATTGGCTCTGCTATCCTGTGTACGTGCAGCCTTTGCTGTTCACTAGCAGTAGGAACTGCTAAATATTGTACCTCTCCTGTCTGGGACTCTCTGGTTCAGCAACATCCATAATCCAGTAGGATCACATGGATGTTCCTGAACCAAAGAGGAGCAGCCAGACCATTCTTACAGATGCTGGTGGTCCAGTAGCAGAGGGGCCAGCAGCTGTTAGCCAGGTCAAGGCCACAGCCAGACGCTGAGCTGAGCTGGCAGCTGGAGTCTAGCCAGGGCCTGAAATGCAGCCAGACCATCTGCCAGGCGCCCCACCTGGAGCAGAGCTGGGCCCATGTCCAGAAGGCCAGTTTGGGCTGGGAGCAGAGCCTGGTGACTGGGGCCAGCAGCAGAGTTTTTGACCATGAGGGGAACCTGGGAGCCTGGGCCAGTGATCTGGACGGAAGCCTGACCAGGAAGCTGTTAGCTGCCCAGGAGAGCCTGGAGTCCAGTAGCAGAGGGACTGGAATTGGCCTTTTCTGATCCAACAAACTGCCTTGTTCAGGACTGGGCAGGTCCCATGAGTGCTGGACCAGGGAGTTCCAACCTGTAATTCACTCTTAAATTAGGATGCTTCCAGTTTAGGACCTTGTTGGGGGGATGGAAATAGCTCAGTGGTTTGAGCATTGTCCTGTTAAACCCACAGTTGTGAGTTTAATCCTTGAGGAGGCCATTGAAGGATTGGGGCAAATAGACATCAGGGATGGCGCTTGGTCCTGCCAAGAGGGCAGAGGACTGGCTAGATGACCTCCTGCCATGATCATGAGGGTTAGCCAGCAGCCTGGGAGTAAAAGGGTTAACCTCCTTAGCCAGGTGGGGTTGGCCTATAGGAATGTAGGTAAGAATTGAATTTTTGACTCCTCCCTTTTTCTGTCCTCTGTTGCTGCTGCTTCTTTCCAGCCATGAGGGAGACAGACACAGAATATCTCCCTCCAAGAACAGGCCCTCCAATCTTCTGTAAGTAGGGTAAAGTTCAGATAAATCCACTAGGCTTTATTGTTTTATGGTTTGGGAAGTGGGATCTGATGTCTGTGCACTTTTTAGAAATGTTCTTTTACTCTCTTTGTAACTAAGTTCTAGGCCCATGGTGGAGACTCCCCATGTGTTTTACTTTGTGACTCTTCCATCTAGTCATGAGGCTTGCAACATGAATATTGTTGTAATAATAAAAGTTCTCTCTTTGTCTTTTTATTCACCTGGTATTGGTTAATGTTTGCATCCTGGTTTTTTACTTTTGGGGCTGAGATTTCCCAAGTAGTCTCTCCCTGGTTTCCTTCTTATTACTTGGGTGGAGGCAGCGAATTTTATCCCCAAAATCTAAGGTTTTTAGGATTTTGAGGGGGCAAGTTTATACCAAAACCTGGTAGATAAGGTTTTGGAGGTACTTTTGCTGGCCCCCACTTCTGCATTTGTCTTGCTAGAGTGGGGAAGGAGCCATGACACCTCCAGAGGTCCCTTCCAGTCCTAGGAGATGTGTGAATAAAACCCAAATCTCTGGCACTAATGATAATAATAATGCTCATATGTGTGCCTTTAGCTCAAGGTATGCCATGCTTCAGTTGCTGTTACCCAGAAATGTGCATTCTGTCCTCCACATTCTGACTGGCTGCTATAATTTCCTTCATTTGACTAGTATCAGAGGGGTAGCCGTGTTAGTCTGGATCTGTAACAGCAACGAAGGGTCCTGTGTCACCTTCAAGACTAACAGCAAAGTTTTGAGCATGAGCTTTCGTGAGCACAGACTCACTTCATCAGATGCTGGTCTTGGAAATCTGCAGGGCCAGGTATAAATAAGCCAGAGCAAGGGTGGGGATAACAAGGTTAGCTCAGTCAGCAAGGGTGAGGCTTACTACCAGCAGTTGATCTGGAGGTGTGAACACCAAGGGAGGGGAAGCTGCTTCTGTATTTAGCCAGCCATTCACAGTCTTTGTTTAAGCCAGCGCTGAGGGCGTCGAATTTGCAGATGAATTGTAGCTGAGAAATTTCTCTTTGGAGTCTGGTCCTGAAATTTCTTTGCTGTAGGATAGCTACTTTTAAGTCTGCTACTGTGTGGCCTGGCAGATTGAAGTGCTCTCCTACGGGTTTTTGTATATTGCCATTTCTAATATCTGATTTGTGTGCATTTATTCTTTTACGTAGAGACTGTCCAGTTTGTCCGATGTATATAGCAGAGGGGCATTGCTGGCACATGATGGCATGAATTATATTGGTAGATGTGCAGCTGAATGAACCCACGATGATGTGGCTGATCTGGTTAGGTCCTGTAATGGTGTTGCTGGTGTAGATATGTGGGCAGAGCTAGCAACGAGGTTTGTTGCATGGATGGGTCCCTGAGTTAGAGTGACTGTGGTCCGGTGTATAGTTGCTGGTTAGGATTTGCTTCAGGTTGTCAGGTTGTCTGTGGGCAAGGACTGGTCTGCCTCCCAAGGCCTGTGAAAGTGGGGGATCATTGTCCAGGATGGGTTGTAAATCCCTGATGATGAACTGTAGAGGTTTTAGCTGAGGACTGTAGGTGATGGCTAGTGGTGTTCTGTTGGTTTCTCTCTTGGGCTTGTCCTGTAGTAAGAGGCTTCGTGGCGCACATCTGGCTCTGTTGATCTGTTTTTTCACTTCCTCAGGTGGGTATTGCAGTTGCAAGAATGCTTGGTAGAGATCCTGTAGGTGTTTGTCTCTGTGGGAGGAGTTGGAGCAAATGCGGTTATATCTTAGTGCTTGGCTGTAGACAATGGATCGTGTGGTGTGTCTGGGATGGAAGCTGGAGGCATGAAGTAGGCGTAGCGGTCAGTAGGTTTACGGTACAGGGTGGTATTGATGTGGCCATTGTGTATTAGCACCTGGGTCCAGGAAGTGGATATCCTGTGTGGACTGTTCCAGGTTGAGGTTGATATTGGGGTGAAAGTTGTTGAAGTCCCGGTGGAATTCCTCCAGAGTCTCCTTCCCATGGGTCCAGATGATGAAGATGTCATCAATGTAGCGTAAGTAGAGACGGGGTGTTAGTGGACGAGAGCTAAGGAAGTGCTGTTCCAGGTCAGCCATGAAAATATTGGCATATTGAGGGGCCATGCGGGTACCCATAGCTGTGCCGCTGATTTGAAAGTATATATCGTCGCCAAATCTGAAATAGTTGTGTGTGAGGATAAAGTTACAGAGGTCAGCCATCAGATGTGCTGTAGCATCATCAGGGATACTGTTCCGGAGAGCATTTATTCCACCTTTGTGTGGGATGTTGGTATAGAGAGCCTCTACATCCATGGTGGCTAGGATAGTGTTTTCTGGTAGGTCATCAATGTCTTGCAGTTTTCTCAGGAAGTCAGTGGAGTCTCAGATGTAGCTGGGAGTGCTGGTGGCATAGGGTCTGAGGAGAGAGTCCACATAACCAGACAGTCCTTCAGTGAGAGTGCCAATGCCCAAGATGATGGGGCGTCCAGGATTTCCAGGTTTGTGGATCTTGGGTAGTAAGTAGAATAGCCCCAGACGGGGCTCTGGAGGTGTGTTGGTATAAATCTGTTCTTGTGCTTGTGTAGGGAGTGTCCTGAGCAGATGGTGTAGTTTCTTAGTGTATTCCTCGGTGGGATCTGAGGAAAGTAGCCTGTAAAATTTGGTATTGGAGAGTTGTCTGGAAGCCTCCTTTTGATAGTCAGACCTGTTCATGATGACAGTAGCTCCTCCTTTATCTGCCTCTTTGATTATAATGTCAGGGTTGTTTCTGAGGCTGTGGATGGCATTGCGTTCTGCACAACTGAGGTTGTGAGGCAAACGATGCTGTCTGTCCACAATTTCTGCCTGTGCGCGTCGGCGAAAGCATTCTATATATAGGTCCAGACTGTTATTTCTACCCTCGGGAGGAGTCCACGTGGAGTTATTCTTCTCGTGCTGCTGGGAGGGTGTCTGTGTAACGGTGTGCTGGTCAGTGTTGTGTTGAAAGTATTCTTTGAGTCTGAGATGGCGAAGGTAGGCTTCCAGATCACCGCAGACCTGTATTATGTTTCATATGACTACTCTTTTTATAGGTTTAAAACAAATAAAGCTGCCTCAACTTCTGAGCCTTTTCCCATATCTCTTTAATGCAGTCTTCAAAATATCTCACTCTGTTCCTCTGTTCATTAGGACAGATAAGTGGCACATCTTACTTCCAACAAGGATAATTTCTTTTTATTCTTCAAATTGTATTGCATTTAATATCTCTGGTGATAAGGTCAAAAATGAATTTAAGCAGACATGTTTGTTGTGGTCATATAGGTTGGGGTTACTGAGGGCAGCAGTAGCTGATTCAAGAATAGATTTTTCTGAATATACTTTTACTTTGTCTAATGATGGCTCTCATTCTGAATTCAAGGATTTGCATACTATTTAATTATTAGGAAATAACTAGAGTTATTTTGGTAAATGAAGCCTCTTAGACAGTCAGATTTGAGCAGACAACATATTTGAGAAATATCTATAACAAATTCCTTTGCGAACATTGAGTGAAATATATATGTCGGTATCATTTAACATTAGTTACATGAGGAAAGTAGTACAAACAGGGAAAGTAAACAGGAGTATATATTTTATCCTATCACATTTATAAAGTGTGTACAGGAAGAAAACAGAGGAAAACAAACTGGTATTTATACCACAAGGGGAAATACACTGTAGCTGAAGCATTGGCAATAGAATCTTTGATAACCTTTTTGTGTGTTTGTATTTTCACACTGAGGATATCTTGAGTGATCTCCACAACACCATATTGTAGAAAAATGTAGACACTGTAGTGACTATACTGTAGTGACCCACACAATATGATCCTAGAGAAATGAGACAGCCAATAAAAAAACAATGGTACATCTAACTTCATGAATATTGCCTCAATTAAACAAAATCATGCTTATTTTAAAAGAACAGAGAGTGGCTGTGGGTATGATATCCAGAATGTTCACCACTTTGCCAGTTACAATACTATGAAAAAAGAATGACAAGTGAGACTGATAGCATTGCATTCCATTTTCATTTTTGTTTTGCTTTAACTTCCAGGCATACATATTTACTTTGGATGAAATTCAGAATGAACAACTCCATACACTGATTTCTTTAGTTTACTTCAGGGCACAGAAAAAGCAAAGCAAACTAGATGTGGCTTAATAAGGCCCTAATTCACCAAAGCACTTAAGCATTTGCTTAAGTCTGTTTAAATACAGCAAATCTCTTTAGACTATACATAGGTGATTTGTTGAATAGGGATGGAAATTAGCATTGTTCTGTCCTCTTGAACTTTTAGTTCATTGCAATCAATTTCTTCTGCAACCACCTTTTTTTAAAATAAAGCCATGCTTAACAAACCCTTACTGGTTCCATAATAAAATAGTCACCACTGGAATAGTCTACTTCATTTAACTATTTTCAGTATTTTGCTCCTAAATCATGGCTTTCAAATACAGACATAAATATTGTTTTTTATCTTTTCCATAGCTTGTTGGCAATATTTAGCCAGCTCATTTGGATTTATTTGAACTTACTGGTGTGACATATGTGTGATTTTTAAACGGAACCTTTCATTTGTCATTTTCTTAAAGGCATACTGCTAATTAAAAGCACTATGCATGGGCATAACAAAGATGATGGGTACAACTACTACCAATTTAGAAGCACAGTGGCTGTTTCAGCATGAGTTGTAGTGCCACAATACCATAAAGTTTCATTATCTTTTACTACTCTGTCAAATGAGATTACAAAGCAGGTCTACAAATGGTTATTACTTTTCCGCTATCCCATGAGACTAGATTGCAAAGCTTTCAAGTCTGGTGAAGTATTTATAGAAAACATTAGGTCACATTGAAGCTTGCAACATGATAATTCTTCAATTAAGCATTTTAAATAATTGGTCAGACATCAAGTACAAGTTATCATTCCTTCTTAAATATAGTTTCCGTTTTGCAGGGCTCTGTGTGTGTGTGTGTGTGTGTGTGTGTGTGTGTGTGTGTGCAGAAATAAACCAGTACATTCTCACCTATGAACAGTATTTTTAATTATGAAAGTACTGAAAATATATGCGTAACTGTATACATTATATCAATCTGTGCAAGAAAGCGACAGTGAAACGTCTAATTCTGTATGCTAGTCTATGTAAATTCAAGCAAGCTGAGAGCATTGCATTACTCAATTGTTAAACATAGAGGGTAAACTTTTATTTAAACAGTTAGCCAATGGAAGCCTCCCACTACCATCTTCTCCAACTACCAAGCACTGTTGTTCCAGAGTGGACTTTGGTTAGGTGCCAATAGCCCTGATTTCCACCAACCTGAAAATGGGTATTAGTTCAATGCCCCTTGTTAACATCCTTAGTCCTGGCCAGGCTCCTAAGCCATCCCTCTCAAATACACAGAAGGTAAGAGAGATGAGATGAGGTGAGCCACAAACAACAAGAAACATGGAGACATATCTTCTCACCACAACATTGTGCTCTTGGCCTGTGTCCAAGAAGCCCATCTCATGCCTTTCTAGCACACGAACCATACTGGTAGCCACCCAAAGTTGAAGTTAATGTAATTAAACCCCCAACACCAGATCTCTGGGACAGAAAGTGAAAAAATCCACACAGCACACTGCCATTTTTTACTATACTGCTAAAATATCCTTTCCTGACCAGGAATGAAAGATTGGAGGTCAGCATAGGCCTTAAATTATAGGAAGACCAGATTAGATGATAAGCAGGAAAGGATAGGTCTGGTATACAGACCTGAAACAAATTTATCCTGCTTTTGACTGATAGCAAAGCTGAATTATCTAACTCAGTTCTTCACCACTGGGATCAGGTGCAGTAATGTATGGTAATTTGATAGTGGGGACAAGTCCAGGGAGGTCTTGAGGTAACTCAGAAAGAGACAGAAGCTTTGAAATAAAAAATCCATAGCTTTGCCTGACTTTGGGTTCTTTAAATGTATATTGAATTTGAGTCTGCTGGCAGCACATATATTTGAATAATTGCAGATCAGCTGTGCTCTTGTTCAGTCTGTAAGGCTGTGGCACTTTGGAATATGCTAATGAGGCACTTCCAGGAATATGCAGTGCTTCATTAGCATAATGGTGGCCACACGCTCTTCGAAACTGCCCGTTTTGAAACGCACGCTGACCAGGTAGCCAACAGCCTTTTGAAACAGCCCCCTGATTTTGAAAATCGCGTCTTCCCATTTGGTTTTGGGAAAAAGGGGCTTTTGAAATCAGAGGAGTCGTTTTGAAAGGCCCCCAGTTACGTGGGCGGCACGCATTTGGAAACCGGCATTTTCAAAGTGTGTATGGCTTCCATTATACTAATGAGGCATTGCATATTCATGGTGACTCCTCAATAGCATATTCCAAAGTGCTACATTTCCATAACCCCTCCGAGAGGAGGGGCTGCTGTGGCCACAGCCTAATTGTGGTATTCTGGCCTCAGCTCTTAGGAGGTATCTGTCTCACTGAAGCCTGAATTTATGAACCTAAAAGCGTGATTTTAGATGCCACTACCCATTTCTAAAGGCAATTCCTAAAGGAACCATGAGTAGAAATATTATATTGTGAAGGAGTCAAGGCTAGCTCCTGTTCCTGGTGCTGGCACATGAGTCAAGATGCTATTTGCTGATTCTTAGCCAATGTGTCAATGCTAAGATGAGTGTATTGTTAACATCGCATCCAAATGCTGTAGTGATGATGGGGCCTCCTTGCTGTCATTTATAAGTGCTTGCTGCCACCCACCACCCCCTTGCCCCTTCCTACAACAAGTAAATATATTAAAGGCAGGATTTTGATACCTTTATTTATACTGAATGGTGACATTTCCACAAATAGCCACAATAAAGGCAGTGAGATTAATGTGGAGTAAGAACCTATTCCATGTGAATACGCTATTACAAGTTGTCCATAAAATAAATAAAAGTGCATTGAAGCAACAAGCATTTTGGTTTGCATGCTCCAAATTGTTGAGATAGAAATATTGCCCAAAGACATGCTGCCCTTTAGGCATGGCAAGAAAGGACCTTAACATTAAAGGCAAGATAAATATTCACTCTTTATTAGGCCAACCAAAGCCTAAGAAGTTGTAAATGTGCCATCTGGTACAGGACCAAGGCTCTATAAATTTGTAAAAAAAAAAAAAACTCATGGCAATTTATTTTAAAGCATATAATTGCTTTTTTACTGGAGGTAAAAAAACATGCTTAAATGGTTTCTTTTGACATAAAATGATCAAGAACTATTCAGGGGCAATGTTCTTGAAACAGGCTATTTTATAATACCCAGTTTATTTACAGTAATAAGCTGCTTGTGTGAAGCTTCAAATTATTAGACACACGCACATGTAAGACCTCTGCAGCATTGCTTCCATTTGTATGATGTCTTGAATTCACTTTGTACTACCGCATGTGTACGTTTGTCATTTATCCCCTTTTTCTCAGGTGCAAAGAGGGCTACCAAGGAGTCCGCTGTGACCAATTTTTGCCGAAAACCGACTCAATCTTGTCAGATCCAAGTATGTCAAATGTTTTTCTATTCTCTTTATCACATGCTGAAGGCAGCTCTTGCCATGAGAGATGACCCTTTGCTTATTGTTGAAGATTCTATTATGGCCCATTTCAATTGCTTTTAAAAAATGGTATCCCTTTAGTTGAAGACTTTTGAATCTTATTGATCTGGTAATTTTTGCTGGGAAAAAGGATGTTCCTATATAAGTAATTTTAAAAAGAAAGGGGAAACAATAGCAATAAAATATATTTGATCAAAGTCCTGGCTGGCATAAATTGCATAGCTTCATTGACTTTGGAATTGTGCCTATGTTTACCAGCTGAGGATCCTAACCTTGATTTGTACTCTCTTGTTTTGTGTTACTAGTAAAACAGGACCTATCATAAAATATGATTCCAACAGGACAAAAAAGATCAACTTATAAGCATAAAAATTCATGCTCCTTAAAGTTTAACATTAAGCATTTAGCAAAAATGATGTCTTCTCTTTCTTTCTTTCATGCATTTTGGACCATGAAGTTGTACTTTATGGTGAAGTAAGGCTCTACTTCCAATGAGCAAAGTGGAAGGAATGTAGCTCTATACTACAACTCCTTTTGTATGTAAGAGCATTTTTGTTGTGTTACTGGTTTGCATTCTGGCTGAACAAGGGTGTGTATAAAATATCTTGGCAGAATAAGGGATATTTCTTAAAAAGGGATCCCATTTAACAAATAGTACCAAAGTATTCATTTAATGGTCTCAGCTGCTTTTTTCTTTAAGACAAGTAAAGGAGTCATGAAAGAAAGGATCATGTCCAGTTTCTTACTAACTTCTTCTACCTGAAAAAAATTAGAGCTGTTATTTTAAATAATGCTTGTTGCTCTCTTTTTTGTTGTTGCTGGTTATTTTTGTTGTTTTCTTCCTTTGCTAGGTATCGAAAAGGCTATTTGGATGACTGCTGCCAGAGATACCTGTTGCTCTGCAGTATTGTATGTCTGATGGCTCATGTTATAGATTGCTTTGTGTTTGGTCTAGTTTTTCTTTTAGCTTGCCTTTTAGTTGTAGTCATATAGTCTGCAAATGAATATGCTGATTCTGTCCCACTATGTTGTTTACATTAGAGTCAGCAGCTGTCAGGCAGGCAGGTTCCATGGATTTTAAAAGCAAGGGGAACATAAATCAATCAGTAACATTAAGACAACATGATAATTGTCTCACTTGGCTCTATCAGAAGACCATACTCAAGTGTTTCTGAGGTAGAGGTGAGCTATTACTGTGAGATCCAGTCAAGGCTTGATTCGAATCACAATTAAGTAAATGGAAAGACTCTCATTAAGGTGCAGGTTAACTCAGAAAACATTCAGAATTTATATTTTGAAAGTGTCCATTGTTTCCTAAGGATTTTTAAGCATGTTTTCCTGTTGTTTTTGATCATACTAATTTCCATTAACATGGGAAACACTGTTATTCTGGTTGGCTTCTATTGGTATGGACTACAAATAATTATGTAGCCAGCAGAGCCTGTCCTGTATTATAAATCTCTGCTGAAATCTTCTTGATCGTGATAGATAGTTTCATTTTGCTCAATATAGGTTGTGTTCAGAAATCTACTACTGAGCACTTAAGAGCAAGCAGCTATATCCTCATCAGATATGAATTGCCATAGCTCCACTAAAGTCAGTGAACAACCAGAGAATTTTCCCGTCCACAAAGAAAATTGTTGTAGGGTTGACCATTAGCCAAATATTGTCTAAGGCAGTCTCGAAGTTCAGCTTGTATGTACAATTAAGTTGATTTGCCAGCTGTAAACATTGTTTTTGAAAAGGTTTTGATCCCTAGTTGTAATTTTTTATTTCATCACCACGGTGATTAGATCACGCTTGAGGGCCCAATTCCAACTGACTTCAGAGAGACTACACTTAATAGGAAGCACTACCTTATAGTCATTCTGACCATGATTGGGCCCTATTTCTTTGATTACTAAAAATAGTTACATTACTGGAAGCCTATAAAAAGGTGTAACTAACATGACACAAATCCTCCCTTTGCCCTGATAGTCCTCATTAATATTTTCAGAACATAGTAGTTACTCTATTTGTCAATAGACGGTAAATCACAAGAAGTGTCAGAAGCACAGAGGAGGGAAACAAAATGTAGACTATACATATCTAGCTAGTGACAGCATAGCCACAAAGTTACCTTAGAAGCTTTAATAAAGATCCATTTCCATTTTAGGAGACTTCACACTTGACAGTGATCATTTATAAAATAAAGAACAATGCCTACTAGCATTGAATTTCCAATGGCCCTGATGGAGTATAACCCTAAAGATGGGTGTGAAGGCCATGTCTCCTGCAATTTCCCATCAGGCCTGTCCAACAATAGGGAGCCAGAACCCCAGACTGCTCCCTTCCTTCCTGCTGGAGGTAGAGATGACAGCAGGGGAGTCACAAGCTATGCAAGTCAACCCTTCCCCACTCAAATCATGAATTCTTGTGCTCATTGAGAACCGATGGCCAAGTAGCACTTTGGTTTAAAGGCCCTCACACTGGATGCTTTCTAACTCTCCAACAACAGCTGTACCCACCAGACCTGTGACAATTGTCATTTGCAGCCCCATAAGAATACATAAGGATAGTAGCTGGAAAGTGTAAAAACCTCAAAACATACAACAGTATGGCAATATTGCAAAAATCCTTTCCAGCCCTGAAAACTCATGATCAGCCTAGCTCCAACCACCACCATTGATCCAGCAAGCAGACTAAGGCTGAGGAAAATAGTGCTGAAACAGAGAACCTAGGCAGCCAACTGTGTCAGCCTCCTGATAATCCACCTGCACCAAACAGAGCCGGTCACATAAAAGGTATACTAATACAATAGAAGGTAATTCAACTAATTTTGAATAGTCTTCTGAATGCTCAGTCATAATATGGATATACACAATGCTAATAGTGGTACATTTTAATTTAAAAAAACTGTTGACATAATTAGTATTTTAAAATCTTTTAAACAAAAAATATACTGGTGAAGTACATTATTACAACAGTTGCTGAAGATAATTCTGAACAATAAATTTACAAGAAAAACCACAAATTCTGATCTGTTATGTGTTCCTACTTATTAGCAGTGATGAAAGAAGAGCCAATTAAAATGAAATATTATTCAGAAACAGTCCAATTGAAATATAGATTTATTGTAAGTCATGGGCAATTGTTTGTAGATTTTCTGAGATTCCTTGAGTTCAAAAGGACAGCAAAAGTTGTCAACATCAGAAAAAGTGAGCACATTTAAGTTCCAGACAAAGTTTGTCATGGTATAAAGTCCCATCTGGGATAGGATGATTCATAGCTGTCTTGGAGTCAACCCAAAGCTCCCATCCTAAAGATATATCCACAGGGAGAGAACACAGGTGAAGGTAGTCCTACTTGGAATTAATAATTAGAACTTCTCAAGCACATTGGTGGGTTATAAATTAAGTCTAACAACTCAAGAAAGGTGTGCCAATATCCTCAGATACCTGTGCTTTCATGTAAAGCCAGGAAGTTAGGAGTTCTCTCTTAGTAACCTCACAGGAGTGTGCCTTTCTCACAGCACAGTAAAATCTGCTGAAATAGGGGTTCCAAAATGATCTACATCTTGGTACAAGCACATAAAGGTAAAGGTTCTACCACAAGCCTGTTCTTTGGTACTAGGCTGGAAGCTAAAGACAGAATTGTCAACCTTCACAACATTTTGTTATGTATTGTGAAATTTGGAGTTTTGATTTGATTTTTTAATTGTCTCATGGACTCAGCCTTCTTATTAAAAATGGCCTCCATCTCTCACTACCCATAGTGGGACTATAGCCTCAGGTTCCCATTTTCCTGCAGCTTGTGCAAGTGATAATGATGTTATCCCAAGAAAAGATGGATGTCATTTCCTGTTACTTTCCATGTGAATGGAATCACACTTCCCCTGTGAATGGAATCACACTTCCCCTGTGCTTTGTCATAAAAATGGGACAGGAAATTGTGAAAACATAGAAAATTATGGGATGCAAAAGGAGACAGAGATATAGAGGTATGTGAGCAATATGGTGTGCTTAATGGAGAATGTGGGTAAAAGACTCTCCGAGGAAAGTGAAGGGACATATGCGGGGGGCAGATGTGGGAGAGAGGTAGACATCTCAGTTCCATGCTGGCACCTACTTCTGAAATGGACGGAACACAAACATAGAAGAAAAACCCTTTGATTTGAGCTCTACATCCAGAGTTAAATTTTGTGGCCTGAAGGGAAGGGTTTCAATCCTTTCTGCAGTAATTACATTACAGAAAAATACCATCTGTTTATAGGAGCCTGCAAGTCCATAAAACTACCCTTCAAATTAGCTGCATGCAGAATTAATGTGGAGTTAGTAATTTGCCTTGGCCAAATCAATGTCATTTTCAAGATAAATGCCATGAAATAAGTCAGATCATAAAGCAGAAGTTTCAAAGGTCGCTGAGGTGAAATAGGTTAACCATAAAAAATGTGTTATCAAATTTTTGTCTCCCAGAGGCTAGTAGGATTAGAAATAGGAACTGCATTGACCGAAAATGATCAGGTAGACTCCTTGAAATGACAGGACCAGATTAGATTTTTTGATGTGGGGTAAAAGGTCCTGACATTTCTGTTAGCAGTAAGTTGTAGGGTTATATAAATGGAATGTCCCTAAGGCACATGACAGCCATCACAAATCAGCCTGGCAAAGAAATGAGAAGGCCCCAGGAGTCAATTGTGTGTATTTAAAAAGAAATCCTAATCAGGTATGTGGAAAAAAAGTAGAATCTCTTTAGAGATTTCTTTTTTCTGAATTTGACAACAAATGAAAAAGGCATATCACATGAAAGTGCAACATTCAGCATTGGGTTGCCAGTTCTCCACATAGATTTAGGAGTATTGTCCGCTATTCTCATGATCTGGTTCCATGTAAAGCTCATGTTCTCCTTCCTCCTCTATTTTAAAGGGTGTTTAATCACAAAATGATGAGGAAGTTGTAGCAATTTATTTTGGTTTGCTTTTATTTTTAAGAATGGTGGTGGAAAGAGAGGAAATCCAAAAGGAAAGTGAAGGACACCTTTTCTTGTTCTTCATGATAAAATGTCCTTGACACATGTAGTAACAGCCAAGGGCCAAGTTTTTAAAGGTATTTAGCCGTTCTTGTGCTCAATGTTGCAATGCCTGCTTTGGGAGCCCAATCTTGTTGTAACAGTAATTTAACTACTTTTAAGTCTGAAATCTATGAACAGCATACAGCAATACCTGCATACCTTTAAAAATCTGAGGCAGGTGCTTTCACACTGAGGCAGTGGTGGACCTTGACAATTTCACCTTCCTCTTAGGAAAGGAGACTCCTTAAACTCAGAGGATTTTATTCTGCAAAATAGGGGTTTTGCCCCTGAAGAGATGGAAATGTATGACTCCAAAAAGAACAAGAATTTATTTAACATGATCCAGTAGTGTGTTGAAACACTGCAACCAGGATATGACAGAACATACTGAAAGGCCAAGGCACCAGAGAGGAAAGAAGAAATCATAATTATCCTGCCCTCTCAGGAGAGGAGAGAGGAATACAGAATCAATAACCTTTCATTGCAGCCAAAATGTTCCTCAGTAGCTTTTAAGTGACATAAAAATACAAAAGTATTTGGAGCTTATAGTTTTACATTTTTGGAGGCAAGCATATTCTGACTCTAACACCTATCTCTTATATAACACTGAACACAGCATAGCTGACAGGGCATTATAGGTTGCATTTAGTGATTTTTTTTTCTGTCAACACCATCAAGCACAAAACAAGGTTATGATGAGGTGCACCTAACTCATGTGAAGAGGAAAAGAATATTAAATTACTAACATGCTTCTCAAACCTACAAGTAAAAAATAAAAAGTAGCAAGACAACAGTTTCCAAATGCCACTAAGATCTGGTGAATTTTATTGCTTTTATGTACAACCAGGGTTTTTTTTGTGCTGGTACTTGCCAGTACTGAGTATTGGCACCTTGGCAGCCCCAGTCACAGGACTGGAGGAGCCTTGTGGGAGAGATGTGTGAATCCAGCTGAGTTCTAGCTCCTCTATTTTTTGTGTGTGTATGGCTACGTCTACACGTGCACGCTACATCGAAATAAGCTATTTCGATGAATAGCGTCTACACGTCCTCCAGGGCTGGCAACGTTGACGTTGGGCAGCACCACATCGAAATAGGTGCTGCGAGGGAACGTCTACACGCCAAAGTAGCACACATCGAAATAAGGGTGCCAGGAACAGCTGCAGACAGGGTCACAGGGCGGACTCAACAGCAAGCCACTCCCTTAAAGGACCCCTCCCAGACACACTTACACTAAACAGCACAAGATACACAGAGCCGACAACTAGTTGCAGACCCTGTGCCTGCAGCATGGATCCCCAGCTGCAGCAGCAGCAGCCAGAAGCCCTGGGCTAAGGGCTGCTGCACACGGTGACCATAGAACCCCGCAGGGGCTGGAGAGAGAGCGTCTCTCAACCCCTAAGCTGATGGCCACCATGCAGGACCCCGCTATTTCGATGTTGCGGGACGTGGATCGTCTACACGTTCCCTACTTTGACGTTGAACGTCGAAGTAGGGCGCTATTCCCATCCCCTCATGGGGTTAGCGACTTCGACGTCTCGCCGCCTAATGTCGAAGTTAACTTCGAAATAGCGCCCAACACGTGTAGCCGTGATGGGTGCTATTTCAAAGTTGGCACCGCTACTTCGAAATAGCGTGCACGTGTAGACGCGGCTTATATGTAAAAAGGCATTGTGTACAACAGCAGAACTTTTCTTTCATATTCATTATCATTATCATTATCAAGTTCCCAAACCAAGGATGAAGAGAGAGAATGATCCCCCCGCCTTTTTTTTTTTTTTTTTTTTTGCTAAATATACAGTGTGATTTACATCTACTTTTCATTTTCAGTTTCAGTTTGAACAAACCCTAAAGTTCAATTGAGGAACACCTGAAACTATAAATCATGCCAGAGTCACATGAAATGTTGGAAATTGTCAGCAACTCTTTCAGTAGATCTGGCACAAGTTTTAAATTTGTAGCAAATGCTTTTGCCCAGTGCTGCTGTGCAGAATATGCATGAGACTGAATAAAAGAATTGATTAGATTTTATCTTAAAATTCATACACGTTGCCAGCTAGATTGTGTATTTAGAGTTACATCAATGCTGAGCAAATACCAGTGGGCAGACTGATTCTTGGATCTTCGAAGCATAGTGTGGGGACATTTTTTGTGTACATGTGGGATGTGGGATTTGTCATGGAAATTTGGGACTGTCCCACAGATTTCAGGATGTCTGGAAACCCTAATTTCAGTATGCATAGCTAGTTACTCTAATGTTTTAAGAAGACTGAGGGACCCCATCTAGACTGGAACTAGTGCAGCTGCTACTGGCTGGAATTTTTCTCAGGGGCTACATGTACATTACAGTGATCTTTTGAAAGAAGTTCTTCCAGAAGATCTCTTCCAAAAAACTTATTTCAAAAGACCACATCCACACATAAAAAAACAGATCAAAAGATCGATCTGCTCTTTTGACGGTGTTCACAAAGCCCCTGCTCTTTCAAAAGAGTGGGCCAGGGATCAAAAGATGAGGCACCATGAGGACTACTATTTCGAAAAAAGGGCCTGTGGGGTGTCTACACACACTTTTTTTGAGTTTTGTGAAAGAATCTTTCAAAAGAAGGTGCTCTTCCTGATCCAAGAGAGGAAAAGGTCTTCTGGCTGAAGAGCTGCATTCTTTCAATTTTGGATCAAAAGAGCATATTTTGTGTGCAGATGCTCTGTGTGTTCTTTCATAAAAGGGCCAGATTTTCCACAAGAACTTGCCAGTGTAGATGCAGCTTAAGCCTTTAAAAAAATTTAAAAGGATTTTTTTTTCCTTTTTCCATCTTCATTTCAAACTTGGAAGATTGGATAGCATGAAGCTTGGTAGCCCAAGAGTTGATTTGTATTTTCTTGTCACTATGAGGGTGTAAAAGGAGTGCTCTGTCCAGTGTTTGTCTATCTCAGTTCATGCCCTCCACCCCGCCCTCCCCCTGCACACACCACCACAGGCACGCTGTCATCCTTGCATCTAATGCCGACTGTGTGTCTGTGGAAGACAATGGGGAGAGAATACTTGAGGGGAGGAGAGAAGATACTTTTGAAGACCATAGAGAAAGCTGCCTCCCTAGTTTTCCTTTTTGCAACTGACTGAACCCGAGATTGGTCAGGCTGAGCAAGGACAGCATAGGATATAAGGATCTTTGAGACTTTGTTGTATATAAATCCCCATGAGCAAGCAGAATGGAGAAATCAGACTGTACAAATTCCAACCAGCAAGTGAAGAGAAAGTTTAATCGATAAATCTTCTTTTAAGCCATAGACAGTACAAGACAGGAGAAAAAATAAGCTGTATGGAATGGCGTGGGCTCTCAGACCAAACTGCTGTCTGCTTGTTGGTAGTTTGTAAAGGATTTTGGACCTGAATGTAGATAAAGAATCTCTGGAACTTTTGCATTGCTTTCCTTGCTGTGTACTTTATTTAAAGGTTTCCCCTGCCCCCCATGAGTGCAGAAACATGCCTATTATACAATGATCACAACAGATGGCTGTGAATAAATGGATAGTGCAATATTATATAAGGAAGCCAGTTGTGAAATACTCATTCACACTGGTGAGCATTAACTCCCACAAATACTCCTCTTGAATCCAGGATGAGCAAAGAGGCAGTGCAGTGCAGTGCAGTGCTTTGGGAGCAAGAAAGTCCTTTAGAAGTACTGAGGTTTTCTTACATTGTTTTTCCTCCATGAAGTTTTGAAAACAAATTCAGAGTTTTTCTGATTCTGTTTTGTCCACTCTAAGCCTTTTGTTTCTGAGGAAGGTAGCAAATACAAATCACAGATGGAAACCAAACTTTTCTGAAATTTGTGAATCAGTTATTTTTACATGGTGGTCTTTTCCAGAAGTAACTACTCAACTTCTGATCACACATGCATGCATAAATGGTATCTTAGGGTGTGTCTCCACAGCAAGGTTAGTTTGAAATAATGGCTGGTATTCCAAAATAACTTTGCAAGCATCTATATATAGCAAAACTGCAATTTCAGAATAATTTTAAATTAGCAGATGGCTTATTTTAAATTTTGTAAACCTCATTCAAGAAGGAATAGGGGCTACACAGACAGAGAATAGGGGCTGTTTCAAAATAAGCTATTCCACAATAGCTTAGTCTGAAGTAAAGCTGCTGTGCAGACATAATGGCCACATCTACATGGGCAGCTTTTGTTGAAAAAACTGTTTTTTGTTGACAAAAGTTGTTGAGCACCTACATAGTTAATGCACTTTATCGAGAGTTTAGTAACAGAGAGGTAGCTGTGTTAGTCTGTATTCTAACAAAACAAAACAGCAATCATGTAGCACTTTAAAGACTAATACAATGCTTTATTAAGTGATGAGCTTTCATGGGACAGACCCACTTATTCACATTTGTAGAATTTCCAGTCCAGACCCAGATATATAGGACAGAGGTCCAAAAAAAAATGCGATAAAAACTGACAAATCAAATACACGAACTGAAGGAAGGGGTTGAGGAGTGGGGAATGTAAATGTCTTGTCTGAGATCATTATGAACATCAACGGAAGGGAAGCAGTCCTTGTAATGCATGAGATAATTGCTGTCTTTGTTCATAATAAGTATTAATGTGTCTAATTTGAATATGAAGTCCAGTTCACAAATCTCCCTGTGTAATCTGTTTTTAAAGTCTCTTTTTTGTAGCTTGCATATTCTCATGTGTTTAAGCGAATGGCCTGCTCCATTGAAATGCTCACTGACCGGCTTATGTGTATTGAGATTCCTAACGTCTGCTCTATGTCCATTCATTCTTTGGTGAAGTGTTTGCCAAGTTTGTCGAATGTACATAGTGGAAGGGCATTGCTGGCACATAATAGCCGTGTCTACACGTGCACGCTACTTCGAAGTAGCAGCACTAACTTCGAAATAGCGCCATCACGGCTACACACGTTGGGCGCGATTTCAAAGTTAACTTTGACGTTAGCTGGCGAGACGTCGAAGTCGCTAACCCCATGAGGGGATAGGAATAGCGCCCTACTTCGACGTTCAATGTCGAAGTAGGGACCGTGTAGTCGTTGCGCGTCCCGCAACGTCGAAATTGCGGGGTCCTCCATGGCGGCCATCAGCTGAGGGGTTGAGAGACGCTCTCTCCAGCCCCTCAGCTCAATGGTGGCCGCATGGAGTGGCCCCTTAAAGGTCCCCTCCCCCTCCCTTCCTGTGCAGGAAGCTGAGGGAACGTGCAGGCGGCAGCCCAGACACGCAGCCAGCCTGCACGTCCCTCAGCAATCCAAACCAGCCACTCCACCTGCGATGGCTGCCCGGCAGCCCCCCCAGCGCCCCCAGGGGACCCCCCCCAAGGGGAGCCAGGGCAGCCAGCCCAGCCAGACTGGCAGCCAGGCTGGCAAGCGGCAGCGGGGCCCATCCTGGACGGAGGCCGAGCTGCGGGACCTGCTGGGGCTCTGGAGCGAGGAGAAGGTGCTCCAGGTAATGGGGAGCAAGAGGCGGAACGCGGATGCGTTCGCTCGGCTGACCGACGGCCTGGCTGCCCGGGGTCACCCTGCCCGCACTCCTGATCACGTCAGGAGTAAGGTGAAGGAGCTGCGGCAGGGTTACTCCTGGGCCCGGGATGCGGCCAGCCGATCTGGGGCTGCCCCCGTCACTTGCCCCTTTTACAGGGAGCTCAGGGACATCCTGGGCCCCCGGCACACCTCCTCCCCTCCGGCCACCCTTGATACTTCAGCCGACGAGCCCCAGCAGGCCCTGCATCCAGAGTCCAGCCCGGAGGTAAGCCCTGCACCCCGGGGGCCCCCCCCGGAGCCCACCCCCTGGACATCGCGGCAGGAGGGGTGGGGGGCTCCTCCTCCACAGAATCCGGGCTGCAGATCCTCCTCCTGCCATCCCGGAGCAGCAGCCGGGCCTCCGCCCCCCGGGGATCTCCGGACCGTGGGAGTGGACCGACAGGTATGTACCCCCCTCTGGTGTACACCCCTGAGCTTGAGGGGCGGGGGGTAATAGATATGTGTCCAGGGCCCCCCACATGCTCACATGGCCATGGCCCCAAGGACAGCAGGGCCATGTCCCTCACAGCAGTGCATCAGCCCCTGCCCCCCCCGCACCCCACACGACAGTGCCATGCCCCATCCCCGGGGCAGGGGGGAGCGGAACCTCGAGGGGCCCCCGGGAGGAGGGGGTGGGACACCCCGCAGCAGCAGCAGCAGCAGCAGCAGCAGCAGCATGTGATGGAGTGGGGGGAGTGCAAAAGGGGGACTCAGGCTAGATATGAGCAACAAGAGCCGAATAGCTCCCAGGGGCAAAGGATGATCGTGGGGCTACAGCTGGCAGGTGACACCTCTGCCCTGAACAAAGAGGAGGGAGGAGCCGAGCTGGCTTGGAATTGGGGGGGGAGGGCGGGGTCCACAGGTAGAGGCTAGGGGAAGGGAGAGCTGGAAGGCAGCCAGCCTGAGGAGGGGGAAAGCTGCATCCCAGAGGGGCACCCCTTGGGGTCTTCTCCCCAGGACGGGTTGGAAAGACTGTCTCTTCCGACAGCTGGTGCTGTCACTCCTGGGAGAAACTGGGCGTCTGTGGCCTAAGAAACCTCTCCTGTCAGACTCTGCGGAGTGAAGTGAGAGTCGCTCCCACCAGGGGATGGGGTGCAGTGCAGGGGGACCCCTGAACCCCATCCATCACAGCAGCATCTCCCGGGGACGGGGATGGGGAACCTGCAGCACAGGGCTGGGGGAACAAAGGCCACGGCTCGGGGCCCACACTAACGCCTGTCTCCATTCTTCTTCCCCCCCTCCTCTCCTGTGTCCCGCACCTGCACCATCAGAAGGACCGGAAGAGAGCGCCGGCGAGGCATCAGTGGTCCTGGAGAGCCCTCCGGGGCCATCGCTCCAGGCAAGCCCCTCAGCCAAGGACCGACCAGCCCCACGGCGGGCTAGACGGTGGACCCTGCGCCACCACCAGCCGACGGTGACGGACCCTCAGCTGCTGGCCATCCACCGTCGGCAGCTGGAGGTCGCGGAGCAGCACCTGCAGCTGCAGGAGCGGGCGCTGGCCTGGCGCCAAGAGGCATGGGGGGCCTACATGGAGACTTTCAACCGCCTGGTGGACTACCTGGCCCCCCATGCCGCGCCGGCTGCCGCAGCGCCCGATGTGCCTGCTCCACCAGCCGCACCACCAGCTGCTCCGCCCGTCGCCGTCCCGTCCGCCATCACCCTGCCACCCACCACCAAGGGCCGGAGCGCCGAGGGACCCCTGGAGCCAGCTGAGACTCCCCGGGCATATCTTCTGGTCCGGCCTGCCCCCAGCCAGCCCCAGACAGGGCTGCGGCCGCGGCGGGGCTCCCGGCCGCCCACGCCCAGTGCCGGACTTTAGGGGTGAGGGGCCCAGGACGTGCCCCCCCCCTTGTATATAGTTGGAACTTATTATTTTGTGCCCCCCCGTTTGCCCCGTCCCCCCCATGTAAAAGGTTCTCCCCTTTATCCTCCCTGGTTTTCTTTTTATTAATGAGGACACTTTTTTCTTACTATTGTTTTATTTGTACATATTACTTTGGTTCCACACGTTGTATATAGTTTGTTCTTGTTTTATATATTTATAGTTAAAAAACAAAGTTCTCAAAGAAAAAGCAGTTTAAGTTCAGCCACAAGTGCGCGCTGTCATTTGTCCAGGAAAAGTGGGAGCAGGGTGCGGTTGGGTGCTCCATGGTGTGGGCGTTGGGGCAGGAGTGTGGTGGAGGAAGGGGTGGGCAGTGGGGGGCCTGGCAGAGTTCACCCCGCGGCCTCATCATCGAAGTGGGCCCGCAGGGCCTCCCGGACCCGGGTCCCTTCGGGATCCACCTGCCGACTGGGGGCAGCGGGTGGCTACACGTCGGCCCTGCTGGCCTCCACAGCCCAGCCATGGAAAAAGGCCTCCCCCTTGCTCTCCACCAAATTGTGCAGGGCGCAGCAGGCATCCACAATCAGGGGGATGTTGTTGGGGCCCGCATCCAGGCGGGTCAGGAGACGTCTCCAGCGTCCCTTCAGGCGGCCAAATGAGCGCTCCACCACCTGGCGCGCGTGGTTCAGGCGCTTGTTGAAGCGCTCCTGGCTAGCGGAGAGATGGCCCGTGTACGGGTGCATGAGCCAGGGCCGGAGGGGGTATGCCGCATCTGTGATGACGCAGAGGGGCATGGTGGTGTCCCCCAGAGGGATCTCCCGCTGGGGGATGTAGGTCCCCGCCTCCAGCCGGCAGCACAGGCCCGAGTTCTGGAAAACCCGGGCGTCATGGGTGCTGCCAGGCCAGCCCACATAAATGTCCTGGAAACGTCCCCGGCTGTCCACCAAAGCCTGGAGGACCACAGAATGGTAGCCCTTGCAATTCAGGTATCGTCCTCCACTGTGATGCGGGGCGCGGATGGGGATGTGAGTCCCATCCAGAGCCCCAAAGCAGTTGGGGAAGCCCAGGGTGGCAAAGGCCGCGATGGTGGCATCTGGGTCCCCCAGCCTCACGAGCCTGTGCAGGAGCATGGCGTTGATGGCACGCACAACCTGCAGGGAAAGCACACGGGACAGCACCAATGAGGGGTGAGCAGGGTGTGCATGGCCCTGCCCTGCCCTCCCCCGCCCTCCTCTGCCCTGCCCTGCCCTCCTCTGCTCTCCCCTCCCCTGCCCTCCCCTCCTCTGCCCGGGCCCCCCTCCCCTGCCCTGCCCTCCCCTCATGGGTTCTCTTACCTCCATGAGGACAGCCCCGACGGTGGCCTTGCCGACACCAAACTGCTGCCCCACGGATCGGTAGCTGTCTGGAGTGGCCAGCTTCCAGACAGCGATGCCAACCCGTTTCTCCACTGTGAGGGCACGCCGCATGGCGGAGTCCTGGTGCCTGAGTGCGGGGGTGAGCCTCTGGCACAGCTCCATAAATGTCTGCCGGCTCATCCTGAAGTTCCTGAGCCAGCGGTCGTCGTCCCACTCCCCAAGCACCAGCCGCTCCCACCAGTCGGTGCTGGTGGGGTAGCTCCACAGCCGCCGGTGTGTGAGGCGGGGGTGGGGGCGGGGTGCTGCAGGGTTGGGGGTTGAGCCCTGCTGCCCTGGGGGCAGCTCCTCCTCCGGTGTAGCAAGGAGGTGCTCAGCTGCCTCCCACATGGCATGGAGCAGGGCAAGCCCTGCTCCTGCCGGGAGGGCTGGGTGGACATCTGGCGGCTGCTGCTGCTGCTGCTGCTGGGGGTCCATGACTGCGTCGCCCGGGGTCTGTGTGCCTATGGCTCCTCAGACCGCGTGCTGTGCAGGCTGTGTGTGTCTGGGAGGGGCCCTTTAAGGGAGCGCCTAGCTGTTGCCCCGGAAGCGCTAGTCCGCCCTGTGACCCTGTCTGCAGCTGTGCCTGGCATCCCTATTTCGATGTGTGCTACTTTGGCGTGTAGACGTTCCCTCGCTGCACCTATTTCGATGTTGGGCTGCGCAACGTCGAAGTTGAACATCGACATTACCAGCCCTGGAGGACGTGTAAACATTATTAATTGAAATAGCCTATTTCGATGTCGCTACATCGAAATACGCTATTTCGATGTGGGCTTCACGTGTAGACGTAGCCAATGACATATATAATATTGATTGAGGCACACGAGAATGAGCCCCTGATCTTGTAATTAATGTGGTTAGGTCCACTGAATTTAAATATTGAACTAAGTATGTTGTCTTCTTTTGATTCCAGTTACCCAGAAAAAACTATGCCAGTGCTAACTCAGTAGTGTCTTAGCCTACATCGACACAGCAGCATTATTTCAAAGTAATCAGTTCCAGAATAGCTAATCGGAAAATAGCTTTTTTCAAAATAACACAGCTACACACAAGAATGCATTTTGAAATAACACTGGGACACCCAGC
The DNA here is from genome assembly GCF_033958435.1 of Carettochelys insculpta. NCBI lineage: Eukaryota > Metazoa > Chordata > Testudines > Carettochelyidae > Carettochelys > Carettochelys insculpta. The sequence continues at coordinate 19,657,514 of NC_134143.1, forward strand.
ATGTCCAGACACACAGCACCTTTTTTGAAACAGTGCCATTGGAAGCCATTACGGCTTATTTTCAAATAACACTATTCCATGTCTTAACAACACCTATTTTGAAATGGCTGTTATTTCAAGCGGCTGTTATAACTTTGCTATGTACACATAGCCTTAGTGACCCAGTGCTGAGCTGTCAATAAATAGGTGCTAGATCTGCGTGGTAGTGGTAGTCTCTCAGTTATCAGAACTTTAAGATTTAAGTTCTTGTTTTGATTTTAGATAGCACTTGACCATACTGACAAGGAATCAGGAACAAGTCTGGATCTCCAAATTCACCTGTAGCACTTGGATTGGACACTGGTACTTTTACCATTAGATTTCAGTGCAGTTTATTGGAAATACTCAGGAAGGAATTTTAGAAGACAATTTTTGCTTCTGATATTGCCTGAAGTTTGGGGGCCTACAGTTAGCTGCAATAATATGATAATATTCACAGAACTAGTCTGTATATTGAGTCACCGCTCTGTCTTCCCAGGCATTATATTAAAATGTTCTAAGAGAAAGTCAGCAAGTTTCAATTTCTTGTCATGTACTTCCATAATAAGCCTCAGTATTGGGCAGACTAAGTAAATGAAGGGACTGGATCAGCTTCATTTTCTCACAAGGCATCAATTTACAATCACTCTGTCTGGCACATTGTGCAGTTACATCGGGATTACAATGGCCAACAGACATTCATTAATGACTCAAATTTTAGTCCATCCTTCTGAAAGTTTCCAGAAATCCTATAGCAACACTGGCAAGAAAAAACAAATTGGCAGACATTCTAATACCTAGCAACAGTGTTGTGTGGTAAGGCTGTTGATGACTACACCATCTATGAGCAAATATGAACATCTGGATGATTATGACAAAGATGGTGGTAGGAGCAGCAGAGAGTGCCACACAGATGTTGCAACTTTCTGATATTTAACAAACAGTCAAGGTCATAATAGCCTATAAAGAGGCATAAAATTTACTGGTCCCTGAAAGTCCAACTAAAAAATATTCATCTGCTTAAATCTTGCTAGATTATCACCACAGGCTTGAGCCTGCTTCAGTTGATTTCAGTGGTGAAATGCAGGACTGAGAACCACATGTCTTTGGAACCAGTAAGGTCATTTCACATATAGTTGTTTGTAATCACTGTAATCCAATCAGTGATGAGCTCTGCAATATAATTTATGTTCTATGGGGAGAATATTTGGTGACCATAGATTATTTTGGATGTGTCTGTGCTGTTAATGGTTAACAGCATAGCAGAGCTTGGACTGCAGTGGAATTGGCACTGAGGAGAAGAAGAGCAATTCCTTATCTTTTGCTTTGAACTTTCAAAGCTCCACAGCATCTCTAGACCAGGACAGCTACCATCAAACATGGTAAATTCCTTCCACCAGTATTTTGCGTGCCGTTGGAGAAGAGTTCAGTAAAAAGAATATCATCTGAAACCGAGCAGAGGGAAAACTTGCATGGGATGCAGCACTGGTTAATTAGACTGAAAAATTTGTAGAGAGAAAAACTAGGTTCCATTCTGGATCTACCACAGACTTGGTGGAAACCCTCATCCCATTGAAATAAATTGGAGTTTTGCCACTGATTTCAATTATGCCAGGATGTTTGCAGGTCAGATTTGGAAAAGCATTTTGGTGCTTGTTAGGATTTTCAGAAGTACCTTGGTATGTATCATCCACTGATTTCAATGGGTGTTAGGTACCTAGATGGTCCTTGTTCCTGCCATGGACTCAATGTACTAGACATGAAGGCCTCTCAAGATTCCTTCCAATTCTAGTATTCTATGATTATATGAGGATTGTGTAACTTTGTTTCCCCATCCGTAAAAGTGCAATGTTAATGCTTATGTACTTCAGAAAGGCATTTTCAGGCTTAATTCATCACCTTGGGATCTTTGGATAGAAATGGCTATAGCAGTGTGAAAGTATAATAATGATTATTTATCATTATTGAGATTGTTTGGCAATTTGACCAGCAAATAACAATCTAGAAGCCAGGGGAGAAAAGCTCCAGTCTCTTCATTCTGTTCTTTAGACTATTGCTTCAGGTAGAGAAAGATCCTTGATGACACCAGATAGGTACTTCCCCATGAAGATTTGTATACAAATAAAAGTCTGAGACAGTTACTTAGCCAAATTTTAGAATGATGTAAAGGATAAGCCTTGGCCAATCAGAGTTTGAAGAAAAGCGTATTTTATCTTGGGTGTTCCACCTTTTAAGGTGTGGTGAGTGCCGAATATCCAATATCAACTTGATTATCTTAATTACATTTTGAAAAAGTGGACATAAAGATAAGCATGTGCTTAAGTACCTCATTGAAGGTAGGGACCTAAGGTTTTATCATTAGGGACATTGATTCTGGCTCAGACTGCATTGTAGTGCTTGGGATGTTTTCCAAGTACATTTCATTCTGAATTTAATTTTAGCATGACTGATTATGAGACCTTCTAACTAGACTGCTTCCCGAGAATCCTTACATCATAGCATTTATCTAAAAGGAAACTGTAATGAACCAGCTATAAACATGATTTGGACTCCAGTATTGACACCACTGCCATCAGTGCAGCACTGTCTACCCCAAGTCCGTAGAAAAAAAGAAAATTTTGAAAGTTGTAGAGGCATTGACTGTTCTCCACAGAAAGAACTTCAGCAACTTATAGTTGCCTAAATTAAATGCAATGTCTAGAGAGAGGAAGTGTATGTAGCGTGAATCCTGTAAGCTTATGCATTGTATGTGTATGAAATTTTAAGAGCTGTTCTTTTTTTTTTTTTTTTTTTTTGCAGAAACAAGCAAAGAAAAAAAATAAGTAAATTTAGAGTGGTTGAATTTCTTTTGTTACTGCTACTTAAAAATCAAACATTTGGCAAAGCAGTCATTGCACTGATAGTTGCAATGCCAAGCATTCAAAGACTGGTAATACCCTTCTGAAGTGGTGACAGTTGTTTTATTACATATCCACTGTTTGCTTCTGAACCATGCTAATATCAGTCCATCTGGTATGCAGCTGTGACCCTATCTGTCCCATTGCCTCATCAGAGCCATGTATTCTGAATTACTGCAGAAGAGGTTTTTAATTCCAAATGCAGTGGATCACCCTTACATACATTTCATAAATGTATTTTATTTAAATTGTATGGAAGGTAGACATCTGTTTTCTATTCAAATTTCAAAGTACTTCACATTTTAATAATATATATGGTCGTCAGAGCTTTATATGGATTAATTGGTTAAGCACTGATTTAAATATGTAAATGAGGGCAATTATGAATACAAATGTAGTAACTATCATCAAGTCAAAACAGGAAAAAGAGACTCCACTGAAGGAAGCAATTAGACAAATAGGACTGATAATTCCTGTAATATATTTACGATTCAGATTGTGGATCGGCTTCTTTCATCATATTATCCACTAGAAACATCCAAAAAGAGAGATATTGAACAAACACATAACTAAAAATTGTGGGTTGCCCTCAAACATGTTCTTAACTCTTGGTTTGTGATCATTGTCCTCCAGCATGCAGGGGCATATTGCTGTCTGGATTGCAGCTGGGGCAGTCAGAAAGCTCCCAGAAATCATCCACACAAGGAATTAAGGAACTAGAAGAAAAACACCATTCAGCCTCCTCCTCTGCTAAAAGCAGAGCGAGGCTTTCCCATCCTCTCCTCACCTTCAGTAAGTTGCACTCCTCTACAGTTCCTCCTCTTCTTTGGAGTAGTCAGAGTTCCCTCTCATATTTCATCTGTGCAAATGGTACTTCTACTACCCTTTGAGATCATGGGAATATTTTCTTGTTCCATGCCCAGCCAGCTCTGTTGGCCAGTGTGGAGGAGACCCATAAGCATCATCTAGTTTTCAGATTGCTTCTCCTTACCTCTGGCAGGGCAGCTAGCAAGGAGCAAGAACTATTTACTTCATTGCAAGATTCTGGCCCTGCCTCAGTTCAAGCAGTGAGAAATTTGTTGCACTATGTTCTACTTTTACATCTGCTGGTAATCTGACACTTCAGTGTGACTTCCTAAATGTCGACAACATATAAAGTTTTGAAAATTGTCTCCATGAAGAGTAAGTGCTGGAAGTCCCTAGTAACTATCTTACACTTGGGTGGCAATCAAGACTGAGAGCGCCACTGAGTAACCAGTCCAAGGACGAGTAAGCAGCCAATCAGGCTCTCAAATCAGAAGCGCAAATGGTTATTGCAATAAATAGAGGGACAGCTGAAATAATTAACAAGTTGGCTGGAACAGCAAAGATTTGACTAGAGGGCTAGAGAAACTCAGCAAAAGCTTGAGAGACTAACTCTCCCACCAGTCACACCATCACATCCCCACAGAATTCAGTGAAATTACAATGAAGTAAGTAAAAGTTGAGTACCTGATTTTTTCCTGTTGTGTCCACTCTCTGACTCAGAGGAATTTTGCCTACTCCCTCTTCAGGATTTCCTTCCCACTGCCATATTCCCTTTTTTCCTTCACCCCTGAGGTCTCTCCAGCCCTTTGGTGTTGCTTCACACTCTGAGATTTCCCCTTTACCATGTTTCTTCTGATATTCTCCCCTCTCTGTGGATTTCCCTTCTCTCACTTCTGATCCTCCTCACCCCTAGTTTTTTCTTTGCCTCATTTCTGCCTCCTATTCCCTCCTGCCTCTCTCTGACTGGACTTTTGACACACAATATCAGAACAAATATGATATTCTTTGGAGCTATTTGATGCATATAAAAAGGTCACTTTGGGTCAGACCAGTGGTTCATCTAACTCAATATCCAGTCTTCTGATAGTGGCCAATGCTGGATACTTCATGGATGATGATCAGAACAGGACAATTATTATGGGGATCCTGCTGTCCAGAACCAGCTTCTGACAATCAGAGATTTAGACACACTTGAAGCATGTGATTGCATCCCCCATGAACACTTATCTCAGTCATTTTTTTTTTTAACTTAGTTATAATTTTGCTCTTGACAAAATCAACTGGAAATGAATTCCACAAGTTGACTGTGCATTGGGTGAAGTATTCTTTGTTTTTTTTAAACGTGCTGCTTATGCATTTCACTGATGACCCCTGGTTCTTGTGTTATGCAAAGGAATAAATATTTCCTTATTCACTTTCTCTCCACCATTCATCATTTTACAGATTTCTGTTAGATTCCACTCCCTTAGTCATCCCATTTCTAAGCTAAACAATACCAGTCTTCTTCATCTCTTCCCATATGGAAGCTGTTCTATACCTCTGTTCATTCTTGTTGTCCTTCTCTGAATATTTTTCCAATTATAATATGTTATTCTGGAGAAAGGGATGCCAGAAATGCATGTTATATTAAAGGTGTGGGCATACCATAGTATCATTATGCCATTTTTTCCCTTTCTAATTACCCCTCTCCTAATACTTCCTGACAGTCTGTTCACTTTTTTGACTGCCACTGGCAAGAAGTCTTGTGAAAACCCTGCACAATGAGCCCAAAATCTCTCTCCTGAGTGGTGACTTCATTTTGTATGTGTAGTTAGGGTTAATTTTTTTTCCAGCATGCATTACTTTGCATTTACCAGTATTACATTTCGTCTGCCATTGCCTTGCCCAACTCACCCCGTTTTGTGAACACCTGTTGTAACTTCACATCCAGCTTTCAGCTTCACTGTCTTGGGTAATTTAATATTGTCTAAACTTTGTCATCTTACTCCTCATGTCCTTCTTCCAGATCATTAAGAAAGTCTAAGTACACTATATGCAATGGATCGCCCTTGTCCGTATGCTTGGTGACCATCTCAGAGAATCCTGATAGGATAACAAGGCATGATGTCCCTTTACAAAAGACATGTTGATTCATCCCCAGCATATCATGTTCAGTTGCATAGCTAATCATTCTGCTCTTTACTATAATTTCAACCAACTTGCCTGATATTAACATAAGGCTTACCAGCCAGTCCTTACCAGGATAACTTCTTCAGCCTCTTAAAAAACAACATTAAATCAACCATCCTTGAGTAATTTGACACAGAGGCTGATAAAAATGTTAGGTTTTGCACTACATTTAGTTTTCCAATTTGATATTTTGAGTACCATCTGGTCCTGGTGACTTATTACTGTTGAATTTATCAGTTTATTCCAAAACCACATCTACTGATACCTCATTCTGAGACACATCCTCACATTTATTACCTACCAAGACTGTCTCAGGTGTGGTAAACTTCCTTTTGTCAGCTACAGCAATGGCTGATGCAAAGAATTCATTTAACACCTCAGCATCAACCTTGTCTTCTTTTAGTGTTCTTTTAGCACCGAGATAATCCAGTGGCCACACTGATTGTGTGGCAGGCTTTCTGCTTTGGATATACTTTAGGAAAAAGCTGGGGTTTTTTGTTGGTTTTTTTTTGTTTTGTCTTGTGGTAGCTGCTCTTTAAATTCTTTTTTTTTTTTGTTTGCCCTGGCTTCCTATGTGTTTGCCCTTTCACTTGCCACAGTTTATGTTCATTTCCTCATTAGGCTTTGATTTAATTTATAAAGAATAATTTTTTGTTTTGATTCTAAGCACCTTTTTTTCCTTCCTTTTTAGCCACACTGGCATTATTGGTCCACTTTACTGTTTTGTTGTTTTAGTGGTAGTATTTGGGATACATTTTGTTTCAGCCTCTGTTTGGGTATTAGTTTCCAGGCATCGGGCAGACATGAAACTCTGGTGACCAGAGGGGCTAACAGACTTGACAAGCCTTTGGGCAAGGTTTGGGGAGGGGTTGCTCTCTGCTCCTGAAAAAGATGAGGCCTTCAGCAAAAGGGTCATGGTTGGTGCAGCCAACCCTCAGTGCTGTCTGGGATGGGCTGCACTACCCACTCCAGCTGCCTGGACCATTGCCCTCTTTACCCGCCCCCTCCCCCAGCCCCTAAACATCAGCCTGCTTTTCACAAGTCTACAATAGTTTCCTTATTTTTGCATAGTTCCCCATTTTTGAAGCTAATGCCACTTTGGTGGCTCTATGGTGTTTTCTATCACTCCCCAATCCTAAGGATATTAAATTTAGATACATTATGGATGCTATTTCTAAGTAATTCAGCCATGTTCCTTTCTGGGCCCAGATCCCATGCTGCATTTAGAAGTAGATGAAGAATTGCCTCTTCCCTTGTGGGTTCTAGCAGTAGCTGCTCCAAGAACCATGCATTAATTGTATCTAGAAATGTTTTCTGTGAATCTCATGCTCGTTCAACGTAGGGATAGCTGAAATCCTCTTTTATTATTGGGTTTTCTCTTTCCATAGCTTTTTTTTAAATATCCCTGATTATTTCATAACCACCATCCCAGTTAAATGGTTGGCAGCTGATTTCACTGCTAAATTCTGATTGTTGAAGCATGGAATCTTTGTCATAGAAATTCAACCTGATAGTTTGATTCATTTGAAATGTTTACTGTAGTTGATTCACTTCTTTTTTTCAAATACTACCACTCCCCTGCCACCCTTCCATGGGCCTCCTGACCCCAGTCCATCTCACTGCCTACCCCCAGTCCTCTCCTTGCCTCAGCCCTCCACCTCCAGTCCTTGGCCCCTCTCTCACCTCCCCTCGGCCCTGGGCACCTCCTCCACCTCCCGCTTCCCAGCTCTGGGCCCCTTTCCCTTCCTCTCACCCTGTTCCTCTCCTTATCTCTCTGCCACTGCCCCTAGAACTCACCTGAGAGGATAGGAGTAGGGAGCAGCTACCACCACCAGGCCATGGCAAGGAAAGAAGGTGCCTCTCAAAGCTTGAGCTCCATCTGCCACTTCTGACTTCCCACTGTCCTCTGGTTTGGGGACCAGTGGGATGCAGTTCCCATCAGCAGGATGCAACTCCTGGCAGATGGAGCTTGGCTCTGAGTGGGTGCTCTTGTCTTCTCTACTGGGAAGGGAAGGCTGTGCTCAGAGCCAAGCTCTGGCTGCCACTACTGACCAGAGGTGAGGGGGAGTCAGTAGAGCAGATGGAGCTCAGCTCTGTGTGGTACCTTTCCCCCTGGCATGGTCTGGTGGTGGCTGCTCTCAGTACCTCCCCTCATCTGTGGCTGGAGATGGCCCACCTCTGTCCCACCACCCTTACTGCCCTACTGGAGACACCCACAGCAACCTCCCCCAAGCATTCCTGGGCAGAAGACAGACCAGGACAGGGAGAGGGAGCAGAGAGGGAAAAGTGGGGCAGTGCAGAGGCAAGCAGGAAAGCCCAGGGCTGGCTGTGTGGCTCCCCAATCCCTTGGAAAGAGTTAAGGATGGCATTGGTGAGCATAGGGAGCAGGGAGCACAGCCCCCAGTATCTTTTTTTAAAAAAGTTCTAGTCTTAATTTGGACAGTAAGGACTTTTCTGATAAGTAGGTTTGATTGCTTCCTTAATGTGTCCAAGGCAATTACACACAAAACAAAATGCTGCTCATCATGAACCTTGCAGTCACAATTTGACTCTCTTCCTTTGATTTACCACCTCTGGTCATGATCAGTGCAATGATGGAATGTTGCATGGACACTGCCTGTCTTGTAGCTGTTTTCTGGAATCAGGGAGTTCAAATTTTGCACGAAGACCAACAAACATTTATTTTTGTGTCTGGAATTTTGCACTGTGGATTTATGTTCAAAACTGACTGAAGTAAGGCCACCCAACTTGTTACTTGAAGTGAGCAACAAGTGCATATTTGTTAAATTTACAGAAAAGGAAACTCAGGTGGGCAAAACACTAACTGCTGTATAGACAAGGGCAACTTTTTTTTCGTGATAGGCCAGTGGTTTTGACCTACCATATGTTTTTAGCATCCTGAAATAAGACAAAATGATGGGCCATCAATATTCGTGTATAGCTCTGGAATTTGTTCTTATTAGCAACTCTGAGTTGGGTTCTTATTCAGCTGAGTGCAGTGCAGCTTTTTCTGTTTAAAACAAGCAAAATCCACTCATTGTGTTTTCAGGGTTTATTCCCGAAAAGCCAAAGATGCTGTCATTCGAAAGAGTGAAACTTCCGAGAACCTCACTAGGGAATGCTTCCGAATGGATTACCATGATGAAATTTGGACTCTAGCCTAGGCATGCTCTACTACTTGTTTCTGGTGTTACTAGATGTGCTTTCTGAGTGTTGCTTAATGAAAGGTAGTGGAATCACATCATAAATCTACAATAGAGGCTCAGTGTCAATCACATTCTAAGGTTAACAGAGCATGATATCGAGATTTGAAGAGGGGAGGGATGAGCAGCAAGACCTGACTAAGGTAGAGTAGGGCCTGAAACATTTTTATAACACAAGGGATGATGAGATGTGGTGATTTCTGTGATGTATATTGTCTAATATATGTGTTCACTCCCTGTTCTGGAGCTGCAGCATCTGGGGGGGGCTCTGAGGGTTTACCTAAGTGTATCCCTCTTGTGTTGGTCCTGTGGGGCTTTGCAGGCCTGTATTGACCATACTATTTCCTACTACTCCAACCCTAGTTCCAGGTCCTCTGACAGGGGAAGGCAAAAGTAGCCCAGGACCTGGTGATACAAAAGGGCCCAGTGCTCCAAGCTGCCACCACTGCTACTGTGGCAGCAGCAATGTATGGCATGCTGGGCCCTGAAAATCACTGCGCAACCCCTCCATGGCACAATTCAGGCAATGCTGATGGCTGTCTGATGGAAGGCCAGGCCCTAGCCCCACCTCTTTTGCCCAATGCCTCATCTTTCCCAGGGGCCCTGGAGCTGCTTCCTCCCCTTCCCACAGCTGCATATTATCCAGGGCCTGGTAAATGCTGTTGCCAGCCTTGTCTGGCTCCATTCCACCTTCCGTCTACCATGCAGTACACTTTATGCCTGGGGCTGTTATGGATGTAGTGTAGCCTTCAATTTCTTTGGAAGAACTTATTCGTGCCCTACAGACTCCAGTGCATCTGGTGAAGTGGGTCTTTGCCCACAAAAGCTTATGTCCCAAAAACTCTGTTAGTCTGTAAGGCGCCACAGGACTTCTCATTGCATTCATGCCCTAGGTGAAGGAAAGATAATATTCAGCTGTTGACTTGTCAACAGCCAGCACTGAAGCAATTTACATACACTGAATTTGGTCAACACAGTGATCCTGACTGACCTCCTTCAGACTATATTTTTCTCAGCTGAAGGTCCCCTGCCAGAGGAGATCTGATCCTGGAAACTGGCCATTTCTGAGGGTGAAGAGTTTCAATAGGCCTTGGCAGAGCCCTAGGGGTTAATAAGCTCTCATTCTCTTGTGGCACACAATATCTTGTTCTTTCCACAGACACACCTGTACAGTCACACAGAAGTAGCTGTGTTAGTCTGTTTCATTACAAAACAAAAAACCAGTTCGGTAGCATGTTAGAGATGAACAAAATAACTTATTAGGTGATGAGCTTTTGTACAGGGTTGTCGAGGTGAGAGAGTCTGCATGAGAGGATTTAAAAAAAAATCCCAATGACAGACATTTTTAAATATTTCATTGAAACGTACTAGGGAATCCTTCATTGCAAGAGTGAGAGAGGTTAAAAACTGCCTGAAAGTGAATTCCAAATAAACATTTGCCTCCACAAAAATTACCCTTGGTAGGTCTGCTGTTTATTTCAGCTCCTCATCTGAGCTCATTCTGTAAATGAAAAATACTTCAGTGGAAAACCAGCAGAAGTATGTGGGAGGGGGGAAGGGGCATATGAAAAGGAAGTTAAGTATTGTATGTTCACCCTGTCCTGTAACACTTCATGAAATGGTGTACCTGTGCATGTGTGATACTATTGACAGTCTCTTACTGGTCTTGGATTTTTTGTTTGTTTTATTCTCCTCAGGTGTGTAGCTGTTTGACTGCTCTTCACAGCTTACAACCCCTCAACTGAAGTCCAGCCATTTTCCTGTATTGCCTCATCAATAATAAGGCAGATTGGGCCAGATTCATAGTTTCCCTACAGTCCCTTTATATCAATAGACTGGCTCAAATGAACTGTTGGGGAGAAGTAGGACCCCTAGTGCAGGAAATGTCTATTTGGCGCCCCTTGCATCACCTCCAAGGAGAAGTTGGGCATGGATCCAGAGTGAGCCAAAGTAGCAAAGGGACGTGTTAATCAGTGGCTGGGGCATTTTTACACCCTGGCCATTCTGTGCTGCAAAGGGCCATTAGAACACAAAGATAATCTAGAATGGACCTCAAGCCTGTCCTAGATTGTGCTGCATCAGAACCACACACTGAAATACTGTTTTTCTTGTGTCCCTGCACTGATACTAAGATTTTTGTCCTCACTTGGCTTCTGTGACTCTTAAGATCCTTTGCATCTCGTCTGTTCTGTTTCTAGGGGATAAGGTAATAGAGCTCGTTCCTAACCACCTCTTTATTCTCTACCTGTCTCTAGGTGATGTGTTCTGTTGTCTTGGACTCAAAAGTTCACCTCTTCACTCCTGACCAATCCCATTCCTCTGCCTCTCTCTGTGATATCTCCTTGATGTCTTCCTGTCTGTCAAAATTTAACATGACTAAAACTGAACTTATAATTTTTTTCTCAAGCCTTCCCCATTCTCTCTATTCCTCATTACCACAGACAAGTTCACACATTAACCTGGAAATGCAAACCTGAAATTTGGGTATAACTGTTGACTCCTTCCCCAGCCCTGAGCCGAACCTCTTGGATATGTTTAAAACCTGATGGTACTACTTCCATAATGTTTCTAAAATCTGGCTCACATAGCCACTTTCCATTTTGGCTGCTGAAATCTCCTCTCCAATATCCATGTCTAATATCTTCAACAGTCTTTCCAATATCCACATCAGCCCTACATTCCCACACCCATAAAACCATAACTGCTAGGATAATTTGTAATGAAATTCACTCAGATTATGCATTTCTCTCTCAATGTGCACATGCACACCCCTTTGCAAACCTGTCCCTGTGTTACGTCATGGCACTGGAAGTTTTAAATATGCAAAGCATGCAGAATTTGGCACTAAACAGAAAAAAACCTGCATTTGCAGTTCTGTACATTAATTGAACTTTATACCATATGATTTATTTCTTCATATTTCTATCATTATTAACATACCTTTATATAGACTCTGAAGAAATCTAAGTGATCACACACTATTAAGTATACCAAACACAATAAGAATGTTTCCTGTTGCCTGAAATTCATAACAGAGTAAGATTATCTTGATTATCCAGACTATTGTGCTTTAATGAATATTGCATTGATTTCCTATAAGTTACGGTGAGCCATGGTAACAGACATATTTTAAAAAATATTTGGTGTTGTATATTGTGTGCCTCTAAGCTTTGGCAAACAGAAAACATTTTTATAGTGGTTAAATGTGCTATGCAAAATAGTCATAGAAACAGATTTTTAGAGGTATGTAAAGGTCCAGATATGGCCTACTATGTTTTTTACAAAAATGTCCATGTGTCTAATTCCTTCTAAGATAATTTTATTTTAGTGATGCGAACACGCTGTAGTCGAGCAGAGAATCAAGCCCCCTAAGATTAAACTAGAATCTGTTTATATAGGTGATAGAGCTGGAAGAAATTTCCTGGATCATCTAGTTTGTCACCTTGAACCAATGCAAGATTTTGAAAACCTAGTTTCCGAAGGAGGGGGAAAAAAAAGCCACAAAAGTAACTTTCCAAAGAAATGCAGTGAGGCACCTTCACAAGAGTATGTTATTCTCTCTGCTTCTCTGTTCATGTTATCTGTTTTTTCTTCATTTTTCAGAAGTGTGTTATGAATCCTATCAAGCTGATACAAATAGAAAAGAAACGGAAACTTGCAACAATATAAATTTAAAGAGTCAGAAGTCAGTCAAGATTTCCATCAGAGTAACAGGGCCTGATGAAATTAATCCTAGGTTACTTAAGTAACTGTCTGAAAAATGACAGAGGCATTGACAAATATCTTTGAGAATTCAATGATGATGAGTGAGGTCCCCGGGGATCAGGGAAGAGCAAATTTAGTACTTACCTTTAAAAAGTGGAGCAAAGAAGTTGTGGGGCATTCAGCCTACCTAGGAACATGAAAGGGTGCTGGAACAGATCATTACAAATCAATTCACAAGCAGCTAAAGGATAACAGGGTTATAAGGAGTAGCCAGCATGGCTTTGTCAGGCACATATCATGCCCAATCAATCCAATTTCCTTGTGTGACAGGCTTACTGGTCTATTGGATAAAAGGAAGACAGAAGGTGCGATATATCTTAATTTTAGTAAGGCTTTTGACATAGGCCCATGTGGAGCTCATAAACAAACTAGGGAAATGGTTTTTAGATAAAATTAAAAGATGAGTGCACAGCTTGGCAGAAAGATTATACGCAAAGGCTGTGTCTACACTAGCCCCCTTCTTTGAAGGAGGCATGGTAATCAGCATGGCATGCTGGCGCTTTGAAGTTTGCAACTTCAAAGTTGCCCTCAGGAGAATTAGCCTAATGAGGTGCTGTATATTCATCACAGCACTTCTTTATTATTCCCCACTCAGGCTGATTAGGCACAGCCAAAGTGTACATTTTCCTTCATACTGGGACGATATATCTACTAGAATCCCACAGGGGTCAGTATGGGATCTGGTACTAGTCAATATTTTCAGTAACATAGATAATAGAATGTAGAAATGTCAGCTGCAATTATACAGAATACCATTATGGGGTGAATTAACAGGAGTGTCATAGGAAGTAACTATTTTGCTCTTCTCAAGATTGCTGATGCTTTAGATAGGGTACGGTGTCAAGTTCTGTTTGCCACACTACAGAAAAGTAGTGACCAAATTTGAGATAATCCAGAACACAGCAATAAAAATGAGTATTAGGAAACCAGACCTCCAAGGAAAGGTTAAAAACACAGGGGCAACATCTACATGGAGCCATGCTGGTGGCAGCATGATGCAAAGGAGGGCTCTCAAAAATGGAACAGATGCTCATTTGCATAGTCATGCAACTTATTTACATACTCTTGCTGGATTGCCTTGCCAGCAGAGGCTGCTGTCATCAGAAAATATGCTGTGTTGAAGTGGTTCTGTCAATGATTTTTTCCAGGGCTAAGGGGCTGCTGACAAAGAGGGTTTTCACCAACAGAACCACATCAACATGGGGCATTTTATGATGACAGCAACCTCTGCTGGCAGGGCGATCCCGTGGGACAACGCAAATTAGCCACACAACTGTGCGAATGAGTGGCAATTTGCATTTTCGAGAGCCCTCCTTTGCATCATGCTGCTGGCAGCATGGCTCCATGTAGATGTAGTCAGGATATATTCTCATGGGGGGGCACCATGTAAATCTTCACATATGCTAAGGACTATTTATAAAGAGGACTGTGACCAATTCTTCTCTATATTCACAGAAATAGGATGAGAAGTAATGGTCTTAATCTGCAGCAAGATTTAGATTAGATATTAGGAAAAAATCTTTTAAACCATCAATGGAAATAAGCTCTGGAATAGGCTTTCAAAGGAAGTTGTGGAATGCCCATAATGGTAGGTTTTTTTAAGAAGAATTTGAGCATACAACTCTCACGATGATTTAAGTTTACTCATCCTGTTTTAGTTCAGTGATGACTTCCTGAGGTCCCCTCAAGCCCTACACACCTGTGTTAAGCACAGTATCTGTAGTGACATTCACAGTTACAACAAACCTTTATCTACTATGTTGGTGTGTATACCCAGTAGTTTATATATAGATATGACTCATTATTTTACAATCTATTTTAATTAGGATGTAATTATAAAGATTTTTTAAGTATAACATGCAAATGAAATAAAATTGATGCTGCACTGACTACAATAGTGTAATACCAATTTAGATCAAATAAAGTTCTGGCTAGTGTTGTCAGATGCTACCAGCATGGTGCTCTGCTGTCTCCAATGAGAAGGAGAGAAGTGTGGAGGGGGGAAGGGGATGGTGTTGGGGCTGTTGTAGGACAGGCATCCTCACAGACCTGCACATGGTAAATACATTTACTGGTACTCGGGGTTATAGACCAAGTCCCTGTGTATGTACTTGCATCCCTTAATTGTATATTGTGAATGCGAATAGATGCACTCCACTTATTTTGCACATTTGTAAATTCCACCCTATTTAGCCAATCCCCATATTTTTTTACCTGTCCTTCAATGTAACTGATTACTGGGTTTGTTGCTCGAAACCAATCCAGATATACTGTATTGGTTTGAAGCAAGTGTGGTTGTATAATGCATGTTACAGTAAGATCCTCCCCCACCATACCTGTAAGATATACCTCCGTAATTTGCTTTGGCGCCACTAGGGCGCGCTCCATATCCAGAGTTGCTCATTTCCTTTCCTTATTTGTATTATGTTCATGGTGTTGTGGTGTACTACCTGGAAAAGTGTCCTCGGAAGTTGGATGAGGATGGGCGATAATATCAATTGGTTTACAGTTAACAACATTAACCTTCCAGCAGCATGCATACTCCCCCTGTGTCTCTTTACTTAAAGTCAGTTCCTTTCAATTCGTCTTCGTGCATTTTCAAGCTTTGGGATGGGAACATGTTGAGTTTGGCTGCCGTTTTTAACTGTTCATCCCCACGCCATCAGAATCGGGAAGGGTGAAAACCTGAGGATGTTTTCCATTTGTTGCTTTCCTTGAGTTTCACACACCAGCTTTAATACAGTCCCAATAGGGTGCTGTTGACTTGCTGTCTCCCATCTGTCAGGGTTATCTGCTGTCTCGACCCGGAAGGTCTGGTTACCGAATGTGTTCGGTTGATCTTAATGACATCAACCAGTCCTTTCAAGTCTTGGGCTATCACCAAAATGCCTGCCAAGGCCCATATCCATGTTGGCATCTTAACCTGTAAAAATACAAAACAACACTCGCTTCTCCCTTACAGATATAAAAGGTGTTTTGGTTTTTTTTTTAAAGCAGCAATACTTCATAGCCATAGTTCCTGATATAGGACTAGTCATATCAGCTGCATCTATTCCTTTTTCACTGGCTCTTCCTGGATATAATCCATATTTAACAAAGACAGTATGACCGGATCACTTGATGGATTTATGAACAGGAATCTTGTTCCCAAGGGAACGGTAGGTACATTATTAATCCACGAGATGCCTGGTCCTACCATCCACAGCGAATGTTTCCCTTCTTGGTCCAATGTCCACACGGAAGTGTTTTTATCATTCCACCAGATGGTGATTATATTATCAATGCCCCACGTGAACTGGCCCCTTGCCCTCAATTGTCTGACCTGGTAAGGTCTAGACAATTCAAAGCGTGTTAATTGTCTCCAAGCAACATGCAGCAATATGTAGGGTGCAGATGGAGCTCTGAGATTAAAGCTTATAAAGCTTCCATTATTCAGTTGGAAGGTTTCCATGGTACTTACCATACTTGCTTATCCAGTGTATTTTTCTGTAAAGCAAGCACAGACATGTAACATGCATGTTTAACCCTTATATTCCTTTAATTGCATGGCATGTTTCCAGCGCAGCTGTTTGTCTATGTCAACCAAGTACAGGGAGGGTCCTAATTTCTCCAAAATGGTCCAAGGCCCGCACCATTCTGCCTTTGGAAATTTTTTCTTGAGACCTGGTTCAATTTTAGCCATTACTTGTTGTCCCATTTTCCATTGCTTAACATCACTGTGTTCATCAAAAGCCTGATTCATTTTTCACTGTTCTGCAGCCTGCTGCGTTGCAGCTGTTCCCTGAACTGTGCCCAACCAATACTTAAAACTGTTCATCCAAGTGGTGGTTGCCAGTGCTGTAATTGTTTCCCAATCTGGAGGGTATACTAGGTTTTCCCAACCAAGCATTGGTCTCCCAAACAGTACTTCATAGGGACTGAATCCTGTCATGCAATTTGGACGACCTTGGATCCTCATTAAGACCCATGGGAGTACGACGTCCCAGTTGGTTCCTAATTCATTACATACTTTCGACAGTTCAACTTTTAGACTTTTATTCATTCTTTCCACCTGTCCTCCTGCCTGTGGGTGGTAGGGAATGTGTAGTGGTAGGGGGATACCAGCCCAGGTACCCATATCACAATACACCTGTCCTATAAAGGCAGGGCCATTGTCGGAATCAATGCTATGTGGCAGCCCCCATTTTGGAAAAATTTCCGTTATTAACACTCTTGCGGCTGCCCTACTGGTCTCTTTCTTTGTAGGGAAGGCTTCTACCCATTTGCTGAAACTATCCACAATCACAAATAAGAATCTGTTTCCCCTAGGGGTGGTGGGTAGAGGTCCCACGAAATCAACCTGCAAACGTTGAAGGGGGCCCTTGTGCGCCTGATGCATTAGTCCTCCCCATCATTTCCTTGGGGCTGCTTTAAACACAGGATGCGCCTTTGATTCTCTTTGAGGCTCACATACATGTTCTCTACCATTCACAGTTAATTCCCACACAGATATTTCTGGGTCTTTCAGTGTGACTAACTGAACATTCTCTGACATGAGAGCAAAGACCCACTGAATGGCTTTATCAACTCTCACGTGTCCTTTAGACAGATTTTCCTGACTGAGTAACTTTCCCAGTGCATGGTGACTTTTTACAATCACCTTGCTTGCTCCAACAATTGCCTGGGATTTTTGTAACGTCCAGTACACAGCAAGGGCCGTTTGCTCACACACCCCCAGTTTGCTCTCTGGACTAGTTAATGCTCTGTTGTAATACGCAATGGGTCTTTCCCCAGCACCTGTATCCTGGGTTAGCATACTAACAATACAGAAATTCTTAACACTAGGATGCAGTACAAAGGGGAAGTCATTATTAGGGGCGGCTAAGGTAGGTGCCTCCATCAGTCCCTATTTTAGACTTTCCCATGCCTTAGTTGCCTCTTCTGTCCAGGTCCACTGTGGTCTTTTAAGTACCTCAGACAGGGGACCTGCCTTTTCTGCGTATCCTAGCGTAAATTCTCTGCAAAAGTTAGTGAGTCCCAGAAAGGACTGCAGAGACTTGGTGTCTACCGGCATGGGCAGGTTAACAATGCACTTTACTCTTTGCTTATCCACAGACCTTCCCCCAGAACTGAGTCGAATTCCCAGATACTGCACTTCTCTGTGTTTAATCTGAGACTTTGAGGGGTTAAGTTTTAAGCCATAAGCTTGGCAGCTGGTCAACAGCTGTTTCAATAACTCTTCATGCTCTTGCTCTGTTTTACTGACTATTAAAATGTCATCTACACACTGAACAATTCTTCCTGTTTGTAATAGCCCCTCTTTTTCCAACATATTTCTCACTACTGTATGGAAAATTGTTGGTGCGTCACAATACCCCGTTGGCAAAACATTCTAGCAGTATTGCATACCTTGGAATGCAAAAGATGTTCGATACTGAGACTCTGGGTCTAAAGGTAGACTCCAAAAGCCATTTGCCACATCGAGTACTGAGAACCACTTCGTGTCAGGGGTGACCACCTCCAACAGTTTGGGGTAAGCTGCCACCACAGTAGCCCTCCGTTTGGCAGTCTTGTTTAACCCCCAGTAGTCAGTAGTTAATCTCCATGTACCATCAGGTTTTTTGACTGGCCAAATTGGTGCTGCGTTAGGCTCTTGAACACCTTCTGATTAAATTTTGTTTTTCCAATTCTGTTATTACTTGCTTTAATGAGTCCTTTGCTTCCTGAGGCATTGGGTACTGCTTTATAAATGGGGGTATATCTCCCTCCAATGTAACAGAGGTCTGCATTTTACCCGTATTTAGGGAGTCCGCTGCCCAGACGGTTTGAATTTCAGTCCACCAGCTCTCCCAGCCTTTTGGTGCGGGAGATGGTTGTTTAGGCTTTATTGCTTTTACCGTCTGTGTAGCCAGTCACATAGGGATTAGATTGGTATCAGTTGTACCTTGCATTACAGTGAGAGTTTGTCTAATACACATGTTTGGAAAGTCCAAAATTAATCCGTCATGTAATGGTTTTTGCCCCAATTAGATTCTCTCTCCCTGCAATAGCGCACTTCTCGTGAACGGTATGCATTCCAAACTGGAGGGGAAGGGTTTTAACATTATACGTTTGGTTAGTTCCAGATATTCCTTGTATTTGCACCAACTCTCCAACTGGATATGCATCAAAACTGTCTTTTACTATAGGAATTCCAGCCCCCGTATCCAATAGAAAATCTACTAGCCCTTCCCCGACTTGAATGCTTAAATGGGGGCATCCCCATACATCTACCATCATGGGTTGCTGAAAGATGCATTCTGAGTCAAGGATAGGGCTCTCCTATGCTACTGTATCAGTAGCGATTGGGTCGTTCAGTCCTGATGTCAGGACCGTCGCCCCGGCTACCTTTGTCCCCGTCTTATCTTTTTCCTGTTGAGACTCCTTGCCAATCATACATGCCTACAGCTGTGCCTGCAGCCTCTCAATCTCTCCTTTCAGGTTCAAGTTTTCCTGTTTTAGAACTCCAAGAAGTACCCACGAACTCTCTCTATCACCTCCTCTAATTCTATTTGGTCCACGACCTCTCCAACCCCGGCCACGACCATGGGGAGAGTATCCAGGACCCTCTGCCTTCCATTGTCCTAACTGAGTATGCAGCTCATTAACAGGAGTTCCTCCCTGCTGCTTAATTTCCGTCTCCACCTTTGCAATCCATTTGTCCCAAGGTACCTCTTTACCTCCATTCTCACACCAAGCATTCGTCCAGTCTAAAACACCGGGAGGCAGCGCTTCCAAAACAATTTGCTTCAAATCTTCCACGTTAGCAGACCCTGCTGTTAATCTGATATAAGTTTGAATTCTGTCTGCCAGTTTGGCTGGAGCCTCCCCCAGCAATCTTGAAATTCCTTTGAGAGTAGCTAACTCACTGGACAACTTAAAGTGCTTCTGAACCACACGTTTAAGCATCTGTGCAACATTATCATGAAAACCGAGGGTATGACAGTTCAGGGGTCCCAACAGGGTTTGCACCAAGATTGATTCCTGCAACATGTCAATCCCTACTGCTTTGAGTAACTGTGAGCCTTTATGGACCCATGCCATTAACTCATTGAAATTTTCAGAGGGGGGAGGTCCAACAGCTCCAACTAGCGCAGTTAGTTCATTAATCTTTAAAGCGTTGAGCCTGGCTGTTAAGCCGCTCACGCGTGGTGGATGGGGGGTAGGTTCCTGATCTCTTTCCCTTTCTGCATAGTTACGGCATGGCCATGGCTTCCTCAAATGATCAGTTAAGTTTTTTGTTACAGTTTCCACTTCATCCCATAACTTTAATGCAGGAGGGCTAGGTGACTGCGGGGTAGCATTGGGGTAAAGGTGGGGAATAGGCTTTTCAGTGGGGCTTTCTGTCCCATTTTCACCCATTTCTCCTGTTTTTACTGGAATTGATCTAGGTTTTGGGGAGGGCTTATCATAAGGTGGCAGTTGCGGTGCGGTAGCCCCTGCCCATTGGTCACGAAAGGATGGGTCAACAGGGCCATTCCACAGGTCCCCGTTGCAACGCTCATCCCAACTGTCCCAAGTTCCATCTCTTAATTTGGCAAGAGCCACCTGTTTCCATTTCTGTCCCCATTCCTCAGGCACTGTAACAGCACCTGAATTACGTTGAATACCAGGGGACGGCACTTTTTGCTTCTGCAGGTTTTCTACAGCTGTCTCCAATTGTTTATTTTCCTGCTTTACTTGCTTGAGCATATCGTGAGTCTGGACCACCTGCTGCCTGCTAAAAGAGCTTGGGCTTTCCAGTGCTCGACTGCCCGGGTTACCTCTTCCACTTCCCCTGTTTTTGCATTACTTGTTTGGCCAGCAGGCCAGCATGCTGTCTAAGCCATCTCATGGCCATAGACATAAGTTGCAAAGTTCTTGCTTCTTTACTTTTATTACTAATTTTTCAGAGCCTCGGTTTCTCCCATCGCTCTACATATACCAGTCCATATTTCCCCACTCTCTTTTTTAAATTCATATGGGCCCCCTTTACTGGCAATCCAGAGGGTCCAAGAGTTATCAAACTTCGTGGGGATCATGAGGGAAGGGATCAGGGGGTTCCCTAGCTCAAGGTTTTCTGCTGTGTTAGATCGCAATTCCTACAGTGGGCAGCTCGCTTACTCACCAGATCAGCAGTCGGGGTCACCAGTGTTGTCAGATGCTACCAGTGTGGTGCTCTGCTGTCTCCAATGTTGGTATCACTGGGCTGCGTGCATGTGTTCCCTCTGTGCGCTGCCCCAGCTCTGCAGATAGCCGACACAGCAGACCCGAAGAGAACCCCCAATGACCACAGAGTCTAGTAAGGTGCGAAGGCACGTCGGCCAGGTTTATTGCCGTGTTGGACACAATAGTAGTTCCCTGTAGACTTCTTAGGCTAAGTCAGGGCATACTACAAATATGCACCCACGATCAATGGACTCGGCTCAGTCAGTGGCAGAACTTTCCACTGCCCCCTCGGCCGGACCCAGACCACACCCCAGGAGTACATTCTTATACACAGGTACAAACAATTTACACATCACTCCTGACGTATTGAGGTACAACCCTTCTACGTAGTCAGGTGCCGCCTCTCACCTTGTACATGTTGGTTCGAACAAAACAACTCTATCCATCATATTACCCTTTTGCCCCTGTCATTGGGATGGGTCGGCCTGTTCTTTCTTATCTATGGAATGTTCCAGGGTAGGGTGTTCTGGTACCATGTTCATACTCCAATATGCTAGGTAGATATGTTTATGCAACATCAACCCTCTTCTTGCCAACTTCTGTGAGCAATGCATTCCTTTAGCTCACAGCTGAACTTTGCTTTCTGTTAGCAAAGTCTTGACCATTACTTTAGTTCAGGCCTAAGGCCTCATACTGGGCCTGTACTTATTACAGCTAACAGACTAGATATAATATGGAACACCAGCAGTACTGCTAATTATGTTTTCAGTTGTTTATAGCTTTGTCAAACATGAGCAATTTGGGCTGAAGTTTTCCAGTCAGGTGTCTGCATCGGGTGGAATGCCTTTGCAAATTTTTAGTCAAAATAGTTCTGTTGCTTCTGAAGTGGTAACAGTTTCCTTTTCTACAAACCTGTAATTTGTCTGCTGAGCATATCTATCCTGCACAAGGGAAGATGCAGTAGTTAAAGACTGTGTCATAGGGAATATGCACAAATGTGCTAAATTAAAGTTTCATAGGCCTCATTGATTCTGGCATTTCTGGAATTATGGACAGATTTTTTTTTTCCCTCCTGTTGTTGCCACAGAGGAGTAAGACTAATGAACATTTCATTAAAGGGAATCAATGAGAATTGTGCTAGTTACGAAGCAGAGATGCCCAGAGACAATCTGGGTACCTTGAAAATGACTTTTGGGAAATAGCCAATATAACAGCCACCATTTCAAATTACTAACTGAGAGTCAGCTGTGCATGTATTTACTTGTTTTAACCTCTCAATGGCTCTTGGTTCTTTTTTTTAGCTAATAAACTTTTAGTTAGTTTACTATAGAACTGGCTACCGGCGTTGTCTTTATAAGATCTAGAACACCAGTTGGTCTGAGATAAGCGACTAGTCTCTTGGAACTGAAGCAACGTAAATGTGATATAATGTTTGGTATAAGTAATCATTTTATCACAAACTCTGATTTGCATTGGTAGGATAGACTAGGGAGTGTAAGGTGATCTTCTGTGACTCTGTGGCATGACTTACTTATGGTATTATCCTGGAGTTCACATTTGTTACTGGCTTGGTGAAATCTAATGATAGAACATACTGCCAGTTTGTGGAATCTGACCATTTTTTAACAGTGTGCCTTGAGCTAGGCACTCACGGGCATGAGACACTCCAGACAGTATGATGTCATCAATGACAATTTTTGATCAGTGTTGTCTTTGGTCACTGGAATCACTTTCTGCATTGTTCTGCAGTCCAATTGCCTCCAGCGACTTAGATACAGGTTTGTAGACACGACCATTTTTGCACTGTTGCTGACTATCTGGTACCATATCTTGGTGTAGAATGACTTCTCACCGCTGGCCATAACTACACCTCTGAGGGTTAATTGTGTTTATAGCTGAGGAGTCCAAAATTTTTTGAAGTTGTAAGCACCAAGCAGCTGTATTAGAACCATGAAGATGCTTGAGAAATCTCTGTCTGAGAGAAACAGTCCCAGGGGATTGTGGGGGAAATGCAGAACTCTCCAGAACTGAGTCAGGTGACCACACAAGAGCTGTATCCACACTGCAAAATTCCTTGGCTTTGACCCACATCAGAGTGATTCATGTGCTAACCCACCCCTGGACATGGTCTATGGGCCTAGTCCAGAAGGTTTCCAGGCCCAAATCACACTGATTTCTGAGCATATGGAAGCAGAGATTGGGCTTAAACTTGAGTCAGAGCCTGGGTTTAACATACTATGTATTAAAATCATAGAATATTAGAACTGGAAGGAACCTCAAGAAGTTACCAAGTCCAGTCCTCTGTGCTCACGGCAGGATGAAGGACTATCTAGATTGTCCTTCATAGAAGTTTCTGTAATCAGCTGTTAAATATCTTTTTTTGCAACAGCATCACCCTGTTAATTCATATTTAGCTCGTAGTCCATTATGACCCCTAGATCTTTTTTCATTCCTAGACACTCACTTTGCATTTTTTATACATGAAACTGATTGTGTCTTCCTAAGTGGAATACTTTGCATTTGTCCTTATTAAACTTTATTCTATTTACCTCAGACCATTTTTCGAGTTTGCCCAGATCATTTTGAATTATAACTCTTTCCTCCAAAGCACTTGCAGCTTATCCCCACTTTGTGTCATCTGCAAACTTTATAAGTGTACACTCATGCCAAATTGTTGATGAAGATATCAGAGCTGACCCCTGCAGAACTCCACTTGTTATGCCATTCCAGCCTGACTGTGAACCATTAAGAACCACTCACTGAGAATGGTTATCCAACCAGTCATTCACCTGACTTCCATCATGACTTTTCAACAATAATAGCCAATAGCTCAGAAACCACCTCTATCAGCTCCTTGAGTATACTAGGATGCATTTCGTCAGGCCCTGGTGACTTGAAGACATTGTCAGCCGATGGCCAGGTAATGAGTGGTCTGTGAGCCTATTTTACATCCAAGTCTTTAGCTGCTAGGACGGCCCGTCCCTTCGCAGCAGGCAGCCAAGATGGCTGATGGGTGCCCCCAAAATTCACCTGAGACTTTGACTGCTAGGACAGACTGTCCCTTCGCAGTGGGCAGCCAGGGAGGCTGACGGGTGCCCCAAGAGTCTTCTCCATGGAGGCAGCACGACTCAGTGCCCAGCTTTTACTGCACCTTACCACTGACCAGATTGAATATAGCCAAACCGGCTAAGGTTCTTTGTTTGTGTTTGGCCGAGTTACAGCAACTAGAAGGAGTCGGGCTGAAGCTTAAACATTGTTACTATTTATTGCAAAGCAGAAATGAAAAATCTTAATGGCTACAGAATTATATAAAAGTCTTAATGGTTACAGTTGCAGGAAAAGTTAGATAAAATCTTAATGGTTACACTTTTGTTGCTCTATTTGCTTAGCTACTATAGTAGGATGATACAAATGACATGTCAATTAGAGAAAGGTACCCATTTGAGGACCAGATACCTTAGACTAAAGAGCTCTTACTATTAAATGTGCACAAAAAACAAACAAACATTGCAGGTATAATTCTCACCCCTGCGTCCTTCGACTCCAGCGTAGCCAACGTTGTTCACTGAATTCCTTGGGAAGAACAGATGAGGAGAGTATCCCCTAGATCCTCGGGAGGCAATAAGCTTACCCAACCGGCAGGCATAGGTAATTGGAGCTCAGTTAGAGTAGGCTGCCAGGCCCTCTTTATACCCTTTGGGGCGCGTAGGTTCTTCCTTATCTCAAGGTACCAATTGTACTGGTTTGTCTTTGCGACGCCAGTGCTTACAAGGCAGTTACACTTGTAAGGACAGAGATAACTAAATTTATAGAAGCGGGGCAAACTTTCACACAGGCAGTAAAATTCTTCTTCCTGGGACAAAAGCGTGGGTGGATCAATTATCAATACCAGCCAAGGACAGCTTGAAACCCCAAGGCTGTCGGCTAGACCGTTAGCCCTCTTATCTGTATTCTTCAGTCCAGGGTCATGCTGACACAGCACATCTGTGTTTGTGAGGCACCAGCAGACAGTGTGCTCTCAAAACATTCCAAGACTGCTGTTTCTTTGTGCTGTGTGATCTGAGGCACCGAAGGGAGGCCGGCAAGATGGAGTAGAGCACAGGGATTCTGTCTGGCTACATTCCACCCCCTTGATATGCCACACCATGTCCCAGGACACAAGGTGATGGTGATGCCAGCACCTCTTGCCCTCCTTAGAGGAAGTTAAGTGCCCTATAAGTATGGCCTCATTAGATGACTTACAATCAAGGGATTGGTTAGGATCATTTTCCAATGCCATATATCGAACGTGCTCAGAGGATACAGCTACATAAACTAGACGCTTAACAATACACAAGAGTATACAACAAGCAATTACAATAATCAAAATGGTTAATGCAATAGTGATAATGGAATGAAGAAATGGAGTAAGAGAAAACCCTAATTGTTGAGCAAGCCATTCTGACCATGAGATCTTTCCATTCTTAGTTACAGCATGTAAGATTTTAACTGCATCTTTGATGGCAGGTACATCCTGTTCAATCTGTCCTGAGTGGTTGACATAAAAGCAGCAAGATTGGTTAATTACAGCACAAACTCCTCCTTGTTGTGCTAGGACTGCATCCAAAGCTATTTGGTTTTGCAGGGCAAAGCGGACTATTGATTACACTTGTTCATTGAGCAGGCCCAGGGCATCGGCAGTATGACTAAGGGCTATCTCTAATTGCCCAGAAACATTTACCACGGCTTGTTCAAGCTCAGCTACCCCAAGCCAGGGCAGAAGTGCGCAGGTAAACTGATGGAAGCCTGTAGGATGTTCTATAAGGGAGTTAAGGGTGACCTTCCTTTTTAACTAATGCAGGAAACTTCCAAGGTTGGTAATACCCGGAGCTGTGATGTGTGGGTGCATAGTTAGTCTTCCAGGGACAGCGTGTGCAAGTGAACATCGCCCCTTCCAGCCTACTGGTAGATATTTGTAGGCTTTTCCCCCACAAATAAAGAATAGCCCTGATTCATTGCTAAGGATAGGGGAGTAGGGTCCTTTATAGCATCCATTCCCAGTGGGCCTTTTCTTTGAAGCATGACGGGGCACAATAGCTGTAGC
Source organism: Carettochelys insculpta (assembly GCF_033958435.1). Taxonomy (NCBI): domain Eukaryota; kingdom Metazoa; phylum Chordata; order Testudines; family Carettochelyidae; genus Carettochelys; species Carettochelys insculpta. The sequence goes on from NC_134143.1 coordinate 19,683,622, forward strand.
TGTTATTAATATCTGTGCATTGCATAGCGACCAGCAAGTCCTGTAAAATTTGGTCTGCCCGAAATAAATTTGCTTTGGCACACTGGTTTGGGAGTCGGGTATCACTGGTTACCAGTGTAGGATTATATATGTGTCCTGTGTTAGGAATCATGAATAAGGAATTGTCATACCAGGCATTCCTTTCAGGGTACTGACTAAGATCTAGAGGTATAATGGTAGCATTACCAATGCCAAATAGGAGCTGGTGACTGAGGGAAACGTTAATAATAATCCCCCAACAAATCAAGGATCCCCAGTGTGTGTGACTATCATGGTCAGAATAGATGTCCCAGGATCCCAATTTCTCATTAAAGACTACAATATAGGTGCACTGGTGATCTTCCAAATGACCTAATTTGGATCCAGTACCATCCTGATTCTCAAAGCAAATGGGGTACATATATAATCCTACACTGGTAACCAGTGACACCCTACTCCCTAACCAGTGTGCCAAAGCAAATTTATTTATAACTTCTCTAAGTAATTTTTAACTTGTCCTTTTCCTATTTTAACTTTAATTATTTCTCAAAGGAAGCTGCTGATAAAAAGTTCAGATGTCTGTTCCTCAATTGGTGGGTTTTGTTGTTACTCAGACCACTATAAGTTTTGTGTGAATAAGGTCATAAGGGCCGTATTCAGATTTTGACCCATGGAGTGGAAGGAGCACATACTTCAAGGCATCTTTTTTGTTCACTAAGAAGATATAACATGGTATCTGTGGTGTTTTCCTTCATATAGAACACAGTACTTACACCTGCAAATTTAGGGAGTTTGGATGTCCATTAAAAGGATGTAACCAAGCAAATCAATGGTGACATGTACTGCAATATTTTTTCGCAAAGCGGGATGTGTCCATCCTTGGATAACATTCTGTCATGTGGTTTTATTTCTGTGACACCAAGCAATTGACATATGTGCAGTATTTCTTTGATTGATGCCAGTGCTAAAGGATGACCTTCATCACTATGCTGTACTTTAATAGCTGCTTTGACTTAGAAAACCGATTTGTACTGTATGCTTTGGTCAGTCAGGAGAATATTTTATCCATGTAAATATGGTGGGTTGCCATGTGTAATGTACTTTTATGAAGAGGTCTGTTTAACTGAAGAGTTTTATGTTCCATATTTATCAGCGAATTTGGCTCGGCAGTCCAGTAATCAGACTGAGTGGCACAGATTCCATTTGGTTTATAGATAAACTTTATTTGTAGCATGTTCCCTTTATTATCAAATCTCTGAACAATTGGGCATTAACAATTATTCTACTGACTGGATGATGAACATCCCACAAAATGTGTTCTAAAGCATGTGAGTCTCTGACATAAGTGAAAAGGAAATAAGGGCAATTTTTTCACCTAAATAATTTAGGACTGAGTGTCTGAGTGATTAGGGGCATAAATCCCACGCATGTTCACTGATACATAGGCAGTGTCTAAGTCACGTTTGGAAAACTTCAGTTTAAAAAGTGTGTTAATGGCTTATGAAATTTATTTATATTAACAATTTCAGACCTGGTTTTCAAAATATATACTTGTATTTTATCCCATAGTACATTAGATAGAAATAATACTTACTTTTTTCTTTTGGGAAGACTGATGGAATGGTTTTAGTCAAGGTATTTCTTTACTTCCAGAAAGTGAAGGGAACATCAAAATGTATGAAAATTTGTTTTTTTTGTTTTTTTAAGAGAGTCTAAATAAATTATCCTAGAAAAAATATTCTTTTATGGTTTGTTGAATGTTTCTAGTGAAGATTAGGGTTAGTTCTTAATTAATCTGAACAAGATTGTCTACCCCTAATCTCAGCATGAAGTGTGACCTGGAAAATTATGTGCATTAATATGAGAGAGACAATTAAAGCAGAGTCGATATCCAGAACGTAATGCATCATGACTAGCATAGGGAGCATCTCATCCATTGATTGCTATCTACCTTTCCTCAATCAAGGTATTTCTTACTGGTAGAGGGCACGTTATCTATTTCCTTGCTTCTCATCCAATTTCTCCAGTAAATCCTACCTGGCTCTGAAATGTTATCAGACATTGCACATTTCCCTAGTACCTTTATTCTGATGATTAGGATGGGATTCGTTCAGCGTATGCTTTCCTTATAGTCTTGAAAAACTTCTTCTGTTTCTTGCATCTAATTTTCATCCCTTCCGCCCTTTACCCTTTTCATCCCTTTGTATTTACTTTATTTTTGATGATTGCAAAAGGCCTCTGCCCAACTTCCTGTCTGTCTGAATGTATAAAGCGCTGCTGTAATGAGGATGGTTTGAGGGAGGGGAAGTTGTTTTGCAATGGCATTGACTCCTCTTCTCGTACAGATCTTTGCACATGGACTTGTGCACTCTGCACCATTAGAATGGAGTAGATTGCTCTGCTCCCACGTCTTCTCAACACCTCAGTGCACAAACACTGATTTATTCAGTGACAAGGCCAAACTCCTGCGACTGACACTCTCAGGGCAGAAAGTGGGAGCCCACAAAAACCTTAAAATCACCTTGCCTCTATAGGCTCTACTTAAGAAAGCTTCCCAAGGTCGCAGATTCCCTGACCCTGGGGAGTAATTGCTGCTACCATCAGGGCTGCATCTACACTATATTCCCCTTTCAAAAGGGGAATGCAAGTGAGCAAGATCAGAAATACAAATAAGGCACAGATTTACATGTCTTGTGCCTCATTTGCATATTGGTATGCAATCTCACTTTCGAAAGAGACTGCTTTCAAAACAAAAACAGCCGTGTAGATAGGGTTCCTTCAGAAAAAAGAAACCTGTTTTTGAAAGAACCCCCTTCTTCCTGAAACAAAATAGAAGAAGGGTTCTTTTGAAAATGGGGTGTGTTTTTGAAGGAACGCCATCTACATGGCTGTTTTTGTTTCTAAAGCAGTCTCTTTTGGAAGCGAGATTGCACAAGAATATGCAAATGAGGTATGAGAGGTGTAAATACAGACCTTATTTGCATTTCCAACCTCCCTTATTTGCATTCCCCTTTCAAAAGGGGAATGAGGTTTTAGATGCAGCCCAAGTGAAAAAGCTATCTTAAAACACAGAAAAACACACTTGGATACCTCCCTGTGTTGTAACCCCAAGTTTTCCCCTTTGCTTAGGGGATATCTTGGGAACAAAGAAAAGACATTAGCTGTAATCTGATAAAAACAAAAAGCAGTCAAGTAGCACTTTAAAGACTAGCAAAATAGTTTATTAGGTGAGCTTTTGTGGGACAGACCCACTTCTTCAGACCATAGCCAGACCAGAACAGATTCAATATTTAAGGCACAGAGAACCAAAAACAGTAAGCAAGGAGGACAAATCAGAAAAAGATAATCAAGGTGAGCAAATCAGAGAGTGGAGGGGTGGGGGGGAAGTTCAGGAATTAGATTGAGCCAAGTATGCAGACGAGCCCCTATAGTGACTCAGAAAGTTCCCATCACGATTTAAACTATGTGTTAATGTGCCCAATTTGAAGATAGAAGCCAGCTCGGCTGCTTCTCTTTCCAGAATGGTGTGATAATTCTTCTTCAGTAACACACATACCTTTAGGTCATTGACAGAATCATCCATTAAAATGTTGACTAACTGGTTTGTGGATCTGGAGTGTTTTGATGTCTGTTTTGTGCCCATTGACCCTTTGTCTAAGGGAGTTAGAAGTCTGTCCAATATACAAAGCACCTGGGCATTGTTGGCACATGATGGCATATATGATGTTAGTAGAGGAGCATGAGAAAGTGCCCGTGATTCTGTGAGTAACCTGGTTAGGTCCAGTGATGGTATTTCCAGAGAAGATATGTGGACAAAGCTGGCAGCGGGCTTTGTTGCAGGGAAAGGTTCCAGGACTGGAGTTCCTGGGGTATAGACTGTGGCTGTTAGTGAGGATCCTCATGAGGTTGGGAGGTTGTCTGTAGGAGAGAACAGGCATGTCACCGAGGGCCTTCTGGAGTGTAGCATCCTGATTAAGGATAGGTTGTAGGTCTTTAATAATTTGTTGCAGTGGTCTGAGTTGGGGGCTGTAGGTGATGACCAGTGGTGTTCTGTTCTTGGCTTTTTTGGGCTGATCTTGGAGTCGCTGGTCTCTGAATACTCTGAATACTGCTCACCTAATAAACTATTTTGCTAGTCTTTAAAGTGCTACTTGACCGCTTTTTGTTTTGATAGTGTATAGACTAGCACGGCTTCCTCTCTGTTACTATGTAATCTGATAGTTGACCTAGATTTAGGCAGGCATTCACACAGACACTCCTCTAGGACACAAAAATAAAATTATTTCCTTAAAAAGGAATTTATTTGCAAAACAAAAGGTGAAAAAATACCAAGAAACTAAACAAACATGCTTGGTTGCTGGAGGTAATAAAGCAACTTAAAACATTCTGCCTGGAGCACAGAAAATTACTTCCGTGGGATTCAGTTTAGAAGTTACAGAGTACAGGGGGGAAAATTATTGACCAGTCTGAGAAGTCCCACACCAAACTTAAAATAAAAATAACTTTATCAAGTCTAACTGAACATTTCCTTCCTACTTATGTGTCAATGCACTGATCATGATATTTACTGAATATCATAATGGCCAGGATATTTACTGAATTAAGACTGTTAAAGATTGATCGACTTGGTCTGTCTTTCTTTCCATCAGTCAGTAACCTGCTCCTCTGATCAGAGGGCTGCTCTTGTGAATGGCCCCACAAAACAAGGGTAGGCAGAGAAGGATTGGGGGCAGGGGGGAAGAGAGGGGCAGGGGACTGGGGGCAGGGGGGAAGCCATTTGCCGCCTCTTACAAAAATTCACTTGCCCCTGAACATCTTAGCAGAGTTAGGAGGCTGTTCACAATCTGGCCTTGACATTTGGTGGAATACTGAGTCAATGCCAAAGGGCCTTTGATTTGTGGTCAGGTCTATCTGAAGTGGTCCCAGATACATTGTGGCCTGAGTAGAAGTAGCCCAACTGACTGGCCGTTTCCAAAAGTGAGTGTATGTCACTGAGCACATGCAGCAAAATATCAATTCTGAGAGGCCATTGTTGGGCTCAGATTTTGATTGGCACAGCCTTTGGGATATAATGATCTCAAGGCTTTCTTTCATCAGCTGGAGAGACTAGACAGCAACAAAATGCAGAACTTCTTGGATTCTAATTTTCAATCCAGAGGTTAATGGAGTGTTATGTTTGGAGAGTTGTCTTGAGACAATCTCTAATTCATGCCCTTCACATAGGAATGACTATCCTCTGAAGATGATGTAACTAGTACAGTATGATGTTTTAATATATACATCAAGATCAGCAAACATGGACTTTATTGCCATACTACCTGTCAGTGTAAGTAGTCAAGGGGGATTTTTTTTTCAAACAGTCAGAACAGATAAAGATACAGATAGGTAGTTAACTCAGGGCTCAGCATGCTCAGTGCTATCCTTAGTGCAGAATATGGAAGAAAAATGATCTGTCTTGTACGCATCTCTATCAAAATCATCTGGAAAAATCTGTCAAGGGCAGTACTTATCAAAAGGCAGCACACAGCAACACCAAAGCTGGCAAACAGCCAGGCAGACTCTTGCTACAGTTTTTAACACATTTGAGAAAACAAGTACAGGACACTCATTTGTAAAGATGGGAAAGGCAGAGAATGGGGAAGGAGAGAGAGAGAGAGTGTGTCAGCAGGCAAGTAAGTCTAGAATCTCCCTCCCATTTTCATTGATTCACATAGAATTATTGATTTTTCTTTCCTTTCAAAATTATGTTTCATGCATTTTTATCTCCATTTTCCATTTTTCTTCCAGGCACATGTCACTTTTTTATTTCCTAGGGGCTCTGTGTTGTTTGCTGACAGTAATAAGACTCATGCTCCCTAGTGCGTGGCACTGTAATAACTCCTCTTGGTTTCAGCTATAAAAGGCAACAAGGAAGTTTTAAGTGTTAAGGGCAGCATAAGTCAGGCTGGTTGTTTCATTTGTTTATGCTAGTGGTGACTTTGCTTTTTTCTTCTTTGAACTTATGTTCTTATGTTCTTATGTTCTTAACTTAACCTTTTTAACAATAATTAAATTTCATGTACAGTACTTGGAAATTATTCCAGTTTAACCATGCTACCATTCTAACAGACACTCTCTTCTGCCTTTTTCCCCCCCTTTTTCATCTTTGGTATGACTGTTTTTCTATCCTCATCTTACTTTTTTTTGTGGGTTTGTTTGCTCACATTCAATTTGACAAAATGGTTGTTGCACCTATGTGGCATTCCATAGACCTTATATATGCAATATTGCAGATAACAGTTCAGAAATCAAGAGATTGGCTTGAATTAATAAATGTGAATTCTTTTTATTTCTGCCTGAGTTTCTGAGCCGTTAAAATCACATTTTAAAAGCTCTACCCTTGTTAATAAAGAAGGCTGAGATTCATATGTATTCACCCACTGATGCCAAGAGCTGGATTTTAAGAGTACCTCCAAATGTAGAGATTTATGGTCAAATCATGAGAACTGGCAACACAGTTACTGTAAGATCCCTAGACTGCTGCAGACCATCTGCACCAATGAGATTGTAAGAGCCGGGTCTTATTTAGTCAATTCAAACATAATGGTCCTGATTTACCAGTTTCATGATGGTGTAACTCTACTGGAATCATTTAACTGAATGTAAAAACAAATGAAGGATAATAAACTAATCAAAAACCTTTGGTTTTAGGACACCCAATATCTGAAAGATCTCTTACCTCATAACCAAGTGTAATAATCGTGCATTTCTTGTAAATATATATTTGCCTGTCCAGAGGATGTGTGTGTATGTGTGTTGAGGACAGATTCTTTGCCACCCTGAACTCCTTTTGCATTATTCAGATGGCACAAAGAGAATGGTAACAAACTGCATTTACCTCAGTGGGGATCCCCCTTTCATGGAGAAATCCTTAATAAATCTGGATATTTAATTTATTTATAAATAAATAAATAAATAAATAGATCTGGAACAGACAGCTCTATATCACTGTAGAGTCTGTGCTTTGGCTGCCCTCAAGGGTTGAATGTTCCAAGGCCTACTGTGTGTCACAATAGCATGCATGGGCTATAACCTGTGCCCAGGGCCAGGCAGAGAATTAGAAAGCTGTAACTTTGCTTCCTGATAGGGTCTAAACTGAGCACAGCAGAGAACCTGGCTTGCACCTGTATTTCTCTATATCTGTCACATATATGAACTCTCTCTCATACCTCACAGCAGTGGGAAAGGGATTTGAGGCAACCTATGGGCCTAGATAGCCCACTCTACAATACCTGCAGCCAGTGTTCCCTCCAATTTTTTCCATCTGTATGCAGAATAAATTTTGTTATGTGTGCCAAGGTGTACGACCAATATCAACACATATCGGTTGCTGTGTGTACTTTGCTGATCAGCCAGGCAGCTCCTGGGCTGCTGCCACGCAAGCACTCATTGTACAGGAAACACTGCCTGCAGCCAGTGCCAGGCCTGTAAGGAAGAGGAAAAGGAGAGAACCTGGCTCAGTTCAGGGCTGACTGGTGACAGGCAGGAGGGATTTCTGCCCCTCTTCACAGGGTTGTTATGGGTATGGTTTCCAAGCAGAATGTCCAGTCGGAAAGGAGACCTGACAATGTTTGGTCTCATCTCCTGACCAGACACCCAAGATCCAATAACTGCAAATGGAAAAATCAGGGAGGCACCTGTGATCAGGGCTAAATTAATAAAGGGGCTTAAGGATATGCAGCCCAAGGCCTTGGGCTAAGGGAGAACCACATCCTGGGACCCTGGGATGCATCCACTAAAGGGCCTGCATGCTGCATTCTGAGCCAGCTCTGCCTGAAACCAGGCAGGCGGCTTACATGCAGCCATTCCTCCTCCACATCCTGGCTGGAGCCATGTTGCCATGAGCACAGGGAAGCTGTATCCATGAACTTGCCTGGAGGATTTCACCCCACCCTGCCATTGGCTAGGAATGGTGGCCAATGGGAGAAGTGTAGGGTGGTGCCTGTAGGCACAGGATAGAATGGAGGCAATTGACCTTCTACCCCAACAAAACAGTGGCACCAGGTAAAGGCACCAATCCCCTGCCTCCCTCCACATCCAACTTCCAAACCAGACCTCCAACCCCCAGCCTACTCCCCAAAAGCCCCATCACACACATGAAACCCTCATTTTTGGCCCCATCCTGGAGCCTGGGTGTGGGGCACAAAATTTACTAGCCCGGGGCTCCAGAAGAGTTCCCCTGACTCCTCCCATGCTAGTATCTACTCAGCCAGAACATGCTACCTGCATCAGGTGACAGCAGCTTCAGCTCCACAGGCAAGTCCCTCCTATTCAGAGTGAGCAGAGGTGAAGGGAAAAGGGTGGACCTAGGTTTCCCTCCCACACAACTTTAAAGGCTGAAGCCTAGATGCAAGAGAAGTCCAGAAGACTTGCAGCCTAAAATTAGGGGCCAAGCCTTAGGCTGCTCTCTCAGGGAAGCAAGAGACAAGGCATCAGGTGAATTAACCATAGGCCATTCAGCCTTCTGAACATCCCATCACAAACACCAATTGATGACAGTATTACTTCATTATAAAAC